>NW_027286181.1:24101504-24701504 GCF_022747635.1 Hetaerina americana | reverse complement strand
GGTTTCGATGTATTACACCTGATGATGATGTAATACATCGAAACCCGGTCGTAAAATAAAAAAGTTTTATCAAGTGGAAAAGTGCTTCGATTAGTTATTCGTCATTGTTATCGTTGACCCATCAATTATTAATTTGGTATAAACCATGACCCCAACAATGTCTTAGGTGGGCCAGGGGTTTAGACAGAAAATATATCGTATTAGGATATGCCAGAGTGGGCGGGGGGGTTCTGCAGGTATTTTGAGTTTTTCACCAAAGTCGTTAAAGAAAATTGCAGAAGCAATGCCCATCTTGAGCTCGAAAATGAGCATTTGAGGCAAAGCAGATTTAATATTTTGAAAATAACGATTTTTTCAGTCGACGAGCCCTTCAGTGGTGATATTGCAAAATTAAGTTTTTTATCGCCAAAAGAATAACAGTAAATTGATTGTTCCCAGGATAATTTTTTAAATGCCATCTAGTTTTCGCTGCTGTGCAATATAATTAGATGATTTTCACTGAGAATACTCAGGATTATAGTTAGCATTACGGTAAGGTGTAGGTAGGGCAAGAGTTCGGTTAAAAGAAAGAGAAGGGAGAGGTTGAAATCCGTAGGAATGTTTGGCGCCCTGGGGGGGGTCGAGATTTGTTGTCTCAAGTAGCCTGCTTTTCGCAAAGTTGAGGATGGGAAGGGGTAAATGTGTGTCAGACGGTAATTCTGGTATCCATTCCGTGTGTCGTCTCAAAGTTGTCGGGTTGAAATAGTTGGGGACAACAATTCTCGAAATGTAATACGGTCTAGATCATACGTATGAGTCGCTCGGAACACTGCGATTGAAGTCGTGCACCGCACAGTGAATCTGTGTCAACGCTCGCTCTCCTGCCTCTGTTTCAGTCCTTTTTTAGCATGGTATTAAGTGGATTCATTCTTGCTTCTGTGGTGTTACGTGCTCTCTCGATTTAAAATTATCCTTTCCATTTTTGGAGCCTCGTATTCGAAAAGGCTGGACGTGGATGGGTTTCAGAAAAACGAGGGGTGGGTTTCGCTTGGGTGGAGAAATTTATAGCCTCAACGTTTGCTCGTTTTTTTTACAATAGGTGTCTCTCCCTTTTTGGGTAAAAAAGAGAAATATCGCCGCTTCCAGTGTTGCTTTTGTTTCTCACTGCTGTTAAATATCGCCCTTGCGTCCCTGAGAAATTTGGAATATGTGACTTCCTGTCCAATCAGTACATTGTATGTTCACACGAAATTTGATACTTGCGATTCCCATTCGCGTAGAATAGCAAAGAAGTTTATTTCCGTTATATATATATATATATATATATATATATATATATATATATATATATATATATATATGATATGAATAAAAGTTAGCGCTAGTGGACACAGACAAAAACACAGACACACTGTGGCTTGGACCACCGAAATTTCGAAACCTAGCGAGTTTCTTTTCTTTTTTGTGTGTTTCTGTGTTTTTGTCTGTGTCCACTAATGCTAACTTTTATACATTATTATTCACGTCCGTGAGACTTAGAAATAGAATCAGGTGGATCACTTAATTTTTTAGATCTTATCATCTCGGTGGTAAAGGATAAGTTTGATTTTTCTGTGTTTCGGAAAGGGTGCTACACAGAATTGGTAATTCCCAATAGCTCAAGACACCATGTCTCCCGAAAGATATCAGCCTTTCACTCTTTGCTGCATAGGCTAATTTCTAACCCGATGTCTGAAGATAACAAAACGAAGGAACTAAGCACTATAAAAATAATTTCCAGGAATAATGGCTATAGCGAAGATTTAATCGGCAGACTCTACAGGAGAAAATTGTCCAGGCTAGCCAGGTCAGCCATTTATGGCAGTTCCACGGAAGAAAAACCTCAGTGGCGTAAATTCTTAGGACACATTAACTTAAAAGAACAAAGAATCCTGCCGAAAGGCAAAAAGTGAAACCTGCATACTACTGCAGGGCTAACCTAAAAAGCCTTCTATGCCATACCAAAGATAAGTTCAACCCGTTACACAGGAGTGGAGTATATAAACTGCACTATGGTGACTGCAATGGAGTATACATAGGCCAAACGGGAAGGAAGATGGAGACAAGAGTAAAAGCACACCAGGTGTGCCACAGGAAGAACGAATCCCCATCCCTCTTCGCCAAACATCTCATTGATTGCGGCCACGGAAGCGACTTCTCCCCAGTCATTTTACATGTGGAGAGGGAGGGACGCCGCCTGGATTCTCTGGAACGGCTAGAGAGATCCTACGCCATACAAATTCGGGAAAATATATTTTAAACAACGAATTTTTATATCCCTCTCGCTCCCCTTTGTTGCATTTCCCAGTGACATGTCCTTTAAACCCCCGCTCCGGCCAACCAGCCCATCACCAATTCTCCCTACATCATTAATGGTCTGCCGTAGTCCTCCGCCCAATCACCATGCCATTGAAATCATTAACTGGTAGACCAAAATATGGCATTCCTTGAGCCTTCCTCCCTTCACTCTCACTCCTGAACCTTTATTTCCCTCCCCAGACCCAGCCTTTTCCCCCCACTCTCCCCCATTATCCTTTGGTTATTCTCTTCTCCTCCCCTTCCCTCTTTCCCAGCTCTTGTGTGTACATATATGTGTGTGTTCAGAAATTTTCAATTTACCTGAAGATGTTACGCTGTAACGAAACCTAGGTCGTAATAAAAAAAATATGTGGAAAAGCAAAGTGTCTTCTTTCATGATGGCAGTAAGGTGTCACATGGTCTTTTTTCAAGTATAAGCAATCGATGTTCGGCACAGTATAATTTTCACATCATGTCATATAAAGGGATGTAATCTCTCCGAGTACAGAGGTGAGACGTTCTATTTTATCATTGTGTAAATACAATGAGAAATAATCTCGCGGGGAACAGAAAATGTGTGCTGTACTTTTGATAGCGTATCGTGTGAGTGCCATGAATTGGTTCAATTTTGACCGTTGATCGTATGGTGCTGTAATTAATCATGCGGGTATGTATGTGTGAACAATAATAATAATAATGGCTTAAAATAATATAAACCCAAAAAAGTACTTTCGATACCTTCGTGAGCATTGTTAATGCTTCATTGCGGGGATTAATCGATAATGACTTAATGTTTGAAAGCAATGATACAGTGATGACCTTAATGACATCAATTAAACCGATTACTATTTTAAAATTTGCAAGAAATGAAGTGGTACCTCTCTTTTTACATTTGTTGTTTCATTTTACGAATAGAAAATATTTTATCACTTAAAGAGGTGTTGTGAAGTGTTCTGTACCTACTCATTTGGATTTGCGGTGGCTAGTTTTTTTCTTGGTCATTCATGTTCTATTAACACGAACAGAATCGTAGATATGCGTTCACTTTTTACCACAAGAGAACTCTTAAACTTTGAGTGAAAAATCTCGTTGCATGGCGAATTTGTGTCAGCCCGTGGTCTACTTCGTGCAGAGTCGCCATCACGCAGAATCCCGCGTGCTTCCTTGACAGATACATATAGAGTGTCTAGCTCTCTCACTGGCTTGCACTTTTATTTGTAAGGTGTGGTCACTCACAATATTTCCCCGCTCTGCCTTCTCCTCATTTGTAATTTTCATTCTCCCAAGAAGCATGAATCACCGTCTTCTTCCTTCGCGTGACGCCCACTTGTTAAGCTCGCACGAGAGTCTCGAAAATAGTGCTCTCCAGTCGATATTGGGACTTGCATTAGCATCGTCCACATTTATTTTCACCTTCGGCTTCGTGCACCACCAGCAAAAATTGTCGCCCATGAAACTATTCTTCGGCCGCGAGCGCATTGACCCTCTCTCGTGATGTGCGCTCCTATTCCAACTTAATTCTGGTTTAAGTTGTGATTCAATAATTTTAGGTGTTTGATTTACACTCTGGCAATTGGGTTTTGCACGTGCAAAATTTACAATGGAGGTGAGACGCTACTGCCGCCTAAAGAGATCGGCTGTTAAAGTAGAGGTTCGGGGGGTGAAAGTCGGATGGCGCCCACGGCCATGCCGAGCGCGTGATTATTTATACGACACCCTGCCAGCTTGGGTGTACGGTATGTGTCATTCTACTCTAGTCATGCAGCTCCATGTTACATATTATTAACAGGTTAGGAACTGGGAAGTTGCATAATTTAATCGATAAAAATAATTTTTGTAAGCAGTTCGATAGTATAACCTTTTATCGAATAATGGATAAGAATTAGGGTGTGTTATAATAAAGAATTATTATCCTGTTACTTTGTTGAAAATCATGTTCTTCGGTCCATATCGTTTGCAAGGGGGAACTAGCCTAGTGGTTAAAGCGTCGGCTACTGACCAGAGAGCCCGGGATCGATATATGATGAATTACTACACCCCAGCCTACCAAAGCGGTATGATCAGTGAGTAAAGGTATTCGCAGCGATTATTATTTTCGCGATATAATTTTCGTGGGGTTTCCTCCTGCGTGTTGAGCATTTTTGTACGCTCTACATTTTGTTCTCTCTAGTGGAAGGAAATAAAAACAAAACGTCCTGCCCTAAAAAAATGTCCAGCATGCCTCAGGAAATCCCGAAAAAATTGTATAGCCCGCTGTATGAATTTTGGGGTTCCGGATACTCTTGGGAAAGCACGGGCTGAGCGGTGAATGCCCCCCCTACCCTGCAAACATTCGAGTCTCACACTCCGCGTAGGGCTTAGTACGAGTTGAGCTCTAACCTCACCTATCGAACCATTCCTCGGGTTGACCACTGTGATTTGGAGGGAGATCTTTCCCGGAGAAAATGAAAATTTAAACCTTTTCAATTTCACTTTTCGTCCCTCGAAACACATTTGCGATGTCGCCTGCCGTGGTTTAATGAATTCTGTTGAGAATAGAATTATTTATAAAAACCAAAGAGACCTGTTTCTAGTTAACGTAAGGCATTCAAGTTTAGTCTACTATTTAACTCTCTCTGATTACTAGGGAACGGAATGATGCGGTGGCTAACGTACTCGTATGCGATTCCCACCTCGAGGGCCCGGGTTCGAACCCTGGAGAGTTGTAGGATTTTTCCGTTGCATCCCAAAACCTGATGGGGGTGCTATGTGGAGAGCACCTCAAGTAGAGTACTCCGTAGTTTGGATGGGATAAAAAACTGTGGACCCCTTGTCGCCTGTCGTTGAGTGTGGACTAGTGTCGACGCTGGGTTTCTGTCAGCCCTATCTTCATTCCCTGAACATCCTGCATCTGTCAAGTTACTCATCTATCCAAAGTGAAGCAAATGGCATGAGCTGGGTTAGTCACCTTCTCTGCTAGCTCTCTTTGGTTGATGCCGACCTAGTTCCGAAAATCCAGTAATGCCTCTAATTTTGATTCGAAATTATTTGATCAGCGTTTCTCCTCTCCCCATCACTCCGTCTAATTCTGACATCATACGGGCCTTCATAAGGATCCACTACACTACCAGCCTGTTCCAAGTGAGTCAGAGTAGCCAGCGAAAGAGGTTTTCTGGGTACCTGAACTTATTAGGAAGACGCTTGCGGCACGGAGAAAGGAATGTGAAACTCTCCATCGACCTCGCAGCTCGCGCAAATTTCAAGTGTCTTAGGATTTGCAGTTGGTCCCAAGCGTGCCCTGATGAACAAAAACCGATCCTCCAGGATTGGATAACTCATTTGCGTCTTTATGCGAAATTCTCGACTGGAGTTTTTTGTTGCTTGCCGTAATTGTTATCTTTCATGCGCACCTTCGTTCAAGGGTATCACGTGAGCCAACTTCCGTTTTAAACTTTGGAGTATATGTTTTGTCCTTTCGTATTACCTTGCCTCCTTTACCCATTAATCCACATCCTCATTTCTATCGGTTCACATATATTATTTTAGCAAAGAAATATAATTTTGAAACATGTTTTAATTCCATTAGACTCCATCATGTGAATTTTATTGTTAGGAAAAACCTCAATCTGTGAAATACCTTGAATGAAAACCGAATTTAGTGCTCGACACCGCTGCAACAGGCATCGGTCTCCCAATTCGTCTCCGTTTTTTGCGAAGGCCGTTTTACCCCCGTTGGGACTCGACTGCCGCGGGCCCAAGTGGAAGGCGTTACGGAGGAGCGTTTGGTGAAGGGCGGGGAGCGATAGGGTGAGTCATGCGCTGCGAAATAGGTCGCACTGCATCAGTTGCTTCCATTCTCCGCGTCCATTCCATTTTCCGGATATATTACGGCGGGATCGATTCCTGGTTTCTCAATAGTATTTCGAAAAGTGACCGGCTCCCGTGATGTCCACGACATTTTTAGTATTTCAGGTCGTCCTTAGGTGTGTGTGATCTCAAGTCGCTTGCTGAATCGAAGCATTTATCTTATTAAATATTATAATATTTTTTGTATGGCGTGGTGATTGTTGCTATTCAATTAACCCTCGTTTCAATTCGATTATTCGTGTGTGTAGAAGTCACGGAGGATTGGATATGGGTCGCTATCTATAGTAAATGGACGGATCGGAAAACTAAAAAGAGTAGGAGGATAAATAACTCCAATGGAGACTCTGAAATGATGAAGGGATAACCTTGTCGGGTTAGTTTTTAGTCCGTGGCGAAGACAAGTCACCCAATTAAAGGTGAGGAAGAACCACAGAGGAAGGCCCCACTGAAATACTAGTATGCGGAACAAATGATGACAGGCGCGGAAGAGAAGTGGCTATGCTGACGTGTAATTTACCAATTCGAATTTTCGCTTAATGTCTTGTGCTTAAGGACATTTAATCAACTTTCTTTCGTTTCGTAAGACTCACTTTTTCTCTTTAACCCAAATCGTATTGCGTAAATATGTTGACAATCTCTCTTGATTTCACCCTGCGGTTCGCCGTCTTTCAGGTAAAAAATATTTTAGGCTTTTTTGTGATTTACTTTAATTTTTATGCTCCGCATGCTCTCGCTTCGCATGCCGTTGATCGTTGTTTTCCTTCTTCAGAGAATCATTTATGTTGACACTGCCTCCATACACGTAGCATTAATTCTCTATCCAATTAGTAGTTTGCTGAATCCTTCATGTGGGTTGTCTGACGATTCGTCACTATGGCACACTTAATGTAAAAAAGTATTTTTGAGCCCCAAAGTGCCTCCATAAAATTAATTATCATCAAAGTAAGAACTTTCTGGAGTGTGAAGTGGGGCTGTAGGGTTGTTTGGTTCGACATTACAGCTAAATTATTTATTAAATAAAACTTCACATTTGAAAGGTTTTTAGTTATTTGATTTTCATGTGGTCTTGGCCACAGTTGCGCGAAGGAGCTCGTGTTATATGCCGCATCCGTGTCAATCCCACGTGCGAATCCTCCGGCCCGCCCACCGACCCTCCGCCTCCTCAGCGTCCCTTAAATGGAGTCGCGGGTCTGCGGCCGTCTTCCGGCAATCCGGTCGGTCTTCGGCGAACGTTCACGCGGCTTTGGAGAAGGGTGGTGAGGTACTCGTATTTCTTTCTGAGGCCCCATCTTCGGTCGGTGGCAGTGTTGCCGTTGCGTCGCCTTTCGTGCTAGATTCAATGATTTTTATATTTACATATATTGGCGCATATGGTCGAGGAGACTTCAATTTAAATGCACCTCATAATCGTGAATGTATCTGGTATCGGCTTCGGATAGTGTTTGCGCGGTAGAAAGTGTACTAGCTTCCCATTCCAAGAGCCCGGATTTGTATCCCGGTACTGTCGACCTTTTCAGTGGCATGCTTGTTAATCCTTGAAGTGGATTATCTTTACCCATTCTTCCCCCATTCCCTGCCTCTACAAAATTAGCCTCCTATTCTTTATAACATAGATGAACTAGCTGTCTGTCGCTTCCCTAAATAATTATTGCTCTTTGAATCGTCTTGGATGGTTCAATTTTCATCAGTGTTCTTGTTCATGGACACGCTCCAATCTCTCTTGGTTTCGTAATACTAACAAGTGGAATGAACCAATTGGTATTCAGATCCGTAAAGCACTCATCGATGCGCATATGTTGGACATCACTATATCGGAACTAGCTACGACCACCATAATCAATTTTCAAGGTATTGAACCTTTTTTATTTTCAATTCTTGTCTCTGTGCGGACACTTTCACCATTGGTAATTAATTTGTGGTTGCCCCTTTTGACCCTGAGAACGGAGAACCCTGTTTTCTGTGTAGTTATCAATTTTTGGAGTATTTGATGACTTACCCGACAAGCGATATCATGTGTAAACACAATATTTCGTGTGTTCCGGTGAATCAGGAAACGCGGCATGATCTTCTTTCACCAATTTCTTATTGATCTTGGTGAAAGTATGTGAAATGTTATGTAATGATTAACCATTTCCCTTGGAATGAAAACACGTTCTGAGCTAATTTCAATATTTCCTGAATATTCATCGTAGCCGTGGGCAAAGGAATATTTCGGTGCTCGTGATTAGAACATTATTGAAGTAAACGTAGTGAGAATAGCGTAGAAAGAGCAAGGATGAACTATGAGAAGCAGACAATGAAGAATTTCAAGAAGTCATGAAGTAAGAGAAGAGATTGCGAGGGAACAGGATCGATTGGAGAGTTATGACTAACCCGCGATGATGAGTGTGACATTTGAAAGATATAATCGCGTCAATAATTGTTTATTTTTTTCGTAATTTTTGCGATATTTATTATGAAGCCTTTTTTGCCTCCAGGAGGTCCATATGGTAGAACTCTGGAGTTTTTACGCGGAAGCAATGGCTGGACGTCGTGTTGGCATGGCGACCGTGCGGGGGCAGGCGCGGCTGTCCGCCCCGCTCACCTAGGCAGCCCGTCATGCTGCACTTTCCAGTTGAGCGCTCGTATAATTAATCGCGCGGCCTCGGGATGGGAGAGGGTGAGACCGCGAGAGAGAGGAGCTACTAGGGCTTACGCGAGGACGGTGGAACGTGAGAGGATGCGCTGCATCTGTCGTTTTTTGAATCCCCCAAGTGGCGTCTCATATTTTTTTCCATTCAACCCCTCGCCTCATCTATCTTAGTGAGTCGCTTGCTATCTGTTTACAGCTCGCACTTTTTTTCCCAGCATTCTTTTTTTCTCCTCTGCTTCCATCCTCTAATTCCATCGCAGGCGATGCGGAGCGAGAGACTGAGTGAATCATTAAAGCGCATTAGCTGGCAATTAGTTTCCGGAATGAACAGGCTCCGATCCCATTCAAAATGAGCTGGGAGTTGAGGGAAATTGTATATCCATCCATAGTAATAAGAAATGGCGTTGGGTAGTGAGCGGATTCATAATTCATGAGGTTTCCCTTGACTCGGTTGCACGTTGTGCCGGTAGTGAAAATTTGAGATCCTATCCCCTTTAAGGCTCGATCCCGCCTAAAAATCCAATTTCCTGCTTCTAGAAATGCTAGTATGCTCGGGTCTTTTTGTTTCGGCTTCGCTAGGGGAATGCTTTTTATTTGGATATCTGTTCAAACGACCTTTCTCTCTCTCTCGTGAGAAAAATGTTCGCTTGCTTATACTTCATAGAAACGACTGCATGACGTGTTAGTGTCTCGAAACATCCTGTAAGAGTTCATATCAAAACGTTCTATCAAATTTGTAGTGTACAATATGAAACGCGCGGTACAACAGTTGTTCGCGTAGGCCAGAGCCTCTTTTCATTTTTTCTCATTTTCGGTGTTCTGTCGAAAAATGTTCAGTTGTAGCTGATATCCCGGAGTAACTACGTACACCAGTTTAACAGCCTCTGGAGTTGCGAGTTAAGCACCTCGCGTTCATTTATCGTCAACGCAAAATAAATGTTTGACCTTAACGCTTTAATAAAGTTTCAAGATTAGTGTCACGGCCATCCTTCAGGTTTTTGAGCCATGCGCATATAAAATGTCAATGAAGAATTAATTTTAACTACTCAGTATAATGAAGTAAAGTTATTGCACAAATTCCACTCGTTGGCTATTTATATGTTTGCACTTATTTAAGTTCTACCAATTACCACGTGCCGAATGTATTCTGTAATGTCAATTTGTTTTTGATTTATCTTTAAACACAGGTGCCACAGTACTTTTCGACTAATGCTAATTGGTATGACGTATTTCACCGTGTTACGGCATCATCAGATTCAAATTTTGAACATGGACATTATCTGAGGAGGGCAGTACCTGAGGATAACGCCGAACCATTGAAACTAGTCTTACATAATAAAAAGTTTGGTGGAAAGATATAATGTTATTTTTAATTCAGTTTGAACATGGAGTTTGGGTATATGTACGTCTAAATTGCAGGGGTGTGTATTTTTTCACAATGATTTGACGGCAGCCGTAATTACTTCTAAGCTATCGTCTAAGATACTCGTATCTTAAATTTATCGCTGAGGGTCTGGAGCTAAGTTGAACCTCCACACTCAATTTTCATTTAAAGCCCCCAAAATCTCGGTTTGTTAATGGACACCTCGGTGGCTTATCTGGATAAAACACTCGACCGGCCATCGAGGAAACTCAGTTCTAATCCTGGTCAAGGTGAATGGTTTTTTGAAATTGTGACATTTTAAGGTGTTTTACCGATTGACAACTATGGAATAGTAGCGTTGTATCCGAGTTTATTAGAAAATTCCACAAAGTTAATCCTGTAGCTGTTGATTTTGCTTTTTGTCGACATCCTTCTACTTAGTAACCCGCAAGCCGCCGCAATGGCGTGTGGCAGGGGTGTTAGGGCACCAACCGTTATCAAGAAAAAAACCGCATGCAAAAGCCACAAATTTATACAATCCACTAACAAAACATGGTATACATTCATGCAAAAACCCTTACAACGCAAACACATGCAAACGCGTAAACTACCTACTAACATACACATGCACCTACAAATATACCTGACGTCTTTGCAATGTTTAATTTTGTTCCTACTTGTAAATTAAATGTTTTTAATATTTCTAACGTGACTTCGGTTTCTTACTATTATGATTCCTGATTGTTCGGGGAAAGAATGAGTACTTGTATCTATCGGTACTGGAATCTATCTCCCTTAATTTACCCTTATGGTCTGATCTACCTACTTAGTGTGGGGCCATAATAATTCCCTTAGTGTCATCGTTGAACTCGTTTGTTCTGGACCTTTCTAAAAGTCTAAGTCTCGCTTTTTCTCTTCATATCTCAGGTGGCTCCCAGCCTAAATCCCCTAAGAGACCTGTCTCACTTGTGTTCTTATTATAACAATTTTCAATCCTTATGTGTATGTTATTATCAGCCTCTCCTAGTGGGCTTGTTAGCCACGGTGTATTACCGTATTATACCGAGAAACGGATTGTAATTTTTTTAAAGGCATCAGAAACATCTTTCTCTTTGGATCAAAGGTGGGCTCTTGTCGACATACTTCGGTTCATGGCTTGCGGTTGAGAATCCCGGCGCGGTAGATGTATCCAGGGACTGAGGGTGAAGGGGTGAGGAATTCTTTCGGGCCAGCGGTTTCCTATTGATTACCGGAAATGCGCCGAAGATTGAGTGGGTGGCGCTGATGGTCCTTTTATTGCGGAAAACTCCGTAGAGGTACATGCATCGCCATTTTCAGACATGATCGAGTCGGATGTGCTGCTACTTTTACGGCGTTCGCGATGTGTTCTCGTAGCAGTTGTCAAGAACATTTTGTCAGGATAAGGAGTTTTTTAATTTAAACTAGTGATCCTGTCGATTATTGCGCAAGCGATTTGACTGTTAGGAAACGAACGAACATTCTGCATGTGACGTGTATCTTGTCTTGACGCAAGAGGTTTTCTACGGGTGAATATTTAGGGTCCCATTTTAGCAAAGTGACTGGGACACCGAGCACCCAAATGCTAACCGCAGCATTTGCAAATGTTGACTCTGTGATTAAATGCATAGAGTAGTTTTCAAGTTATCGTATTGATAGATGTACTAGCTAATATATTATAACTATTAGAACTATGTCAAGCCTCTGACAAGCCAAAAACCACAAATTTTACAATGACACCTATACGATTAAGAGACTACATTGCTCAATGATGTCTGGGTTACGTGTTGGACGTTGTTATGGAGACATATAATTATCATTCATTATGAAGCTGAAGGAATTTTTTGGGCGATGTTCACGGTAAAATAATATTAATTATCCAATGAACGTTACGTGTTCATTTCAAGTTGATCCGATTTTAATTCTATGATTTTACAATTTACGGCTGTTATTTATGATGCTGAGGGAGTGTATCTGTAAGCTGTATTGAAATTGAAGTTCATCGATGTGCTAATGATATTGCCATTAATCTTACATGTGTTGCTTTGGTCAATAATTTATGGCCCTAATAAGGTAAAATTTGTTGCTCCGGACGTCATAATTCACATGGGTAAGGGAAAGTCATCGTGGAATTAGTGATTACTTATCGTATGAAAATTTTCGGGTAATTTTGTGTTCATTTATTCTGAATATTCGCATGTCGCATGGTTTATTAATTCATTGACTGATACGTCATTTTAACGTGCATCGTTTTTGACAATAATCAGTAGTTACTCTTTTTTGCAGTTTGATGTTTGTTTTTTTCATGACCATTTTGATAAAATGAACAGCTTTTGGTGAATCGTTGCTATGGTACAACTACCAATATGTGTTATCAAGTGCGTAGTTTTGCCCGAAGTGCGCTTAATATTTTTATCGGTGACATCTTGCTTAGGCTGGAATTTTTGTAGAATATTCAGCGATATAATCGCGAATAATATCGAAATAAGTCTCTTTGGATGAACATTTTTTTATGTTCGTTAATGTATGGAGTCACTTCACTACCAGTGGTAATTAGGAATGAGAAGAATGGCCAATCTGAAGCAGTTTGTTTTCTAATTTAATTTCTTTGGTCCTTGGCCACGTTAATAGAGAAAATACAAAGGTTATGAAGAATTCGTTTTTAAAAATACATGAGCCTGACAATCATTTTCGCAATTACTCATTTCCCGTGTGGATGAATGAACTACATATCATTATTTAGAAACAAAACGTTGTGGATAGGTTTCATTCACATTGGATTCGCATTCTGTGTTGTTACCACCGTGCAAAATTCCAGCTTAAAATTTTTCTAGTCGTTCTAGTACTTTCTAGTTTCACTTTCATGTTGTTTTCGTGCGTCCGCTCCTTTGTCTTCAAAATCCACAACGTTCATTTTATTTATTAAATAGTACCCTGCAAGCCACCGCTAGGGTGATGTGTATATGACAGTTTGGGATGTTACGTCAAATAATCCGGAATCAATTTGACTGAGCGTGAAGTTTTAATTTTAATACCTTAAAGTTATGACACTTGAAATCTCACCATCGTCGAATCCTTAATTAGCGGTTTTAATTATGTCGTAACATGGACTGCTTCAGTGATCTCACGAAAGGACTGAGATTAACAAGAATCTGGCTGGGGATTGTGCGCGGCTCAATTTTCATTTCCTCCTCCCCCCCTCCTCCCTCCGCCTACCATCAAATCCGACTATTTTCCCCCGAATGGGAATATTCCTCATCCCGGCGCCGGGTCGTGTTTCGTACTGTTGGCTCATTTGCTCTTTAATAAGTTGGGAGGTTCTTCTCCCCCAAGAGACCTCTCCCATCTCCTTTAATAGTCGGCTGGGTAATTGAATCGAGTTGCCATTCTGCACATCAGCACGGTTGGTCGGAAAGAGGGGGGGGGAGAGAGAGAGAGGAGGGATTTGTTCGCCGTCACCATGGTAACCATCACCTAGAAGAGTATCCTTACTGCCTTCCCATCGTTCTTCCCTTTCACCCTAGTCATATTTTTTGCGACGTTTCTCCACCCGCCCCCCCTCCTCTTCCCTCCCACCCATTTCTCAGTCGCTGCATCCCTTGTCTCCATTACGGCGCCGCTTCTTCACTAGTTAGCCTTGCGTCTTTTGTGGTCGGGTCGCCGGCACCGCCGCTGTAGTGTCAAAGACGCCCTCCGGCGGGGGAGCTACCGTCGCTTCGCTCTAGTCGGTTTCTTTTGTTTGCGCAAACTCCCGCCCCGACGCCGCCCAGGCGTAAATATAGTGGCGCACCCTCGTAAAGTTCCCCTGGGTCCTCAAGGACCCATCTTTCGAAAATAAATAGAATGGCGCTGTAATTCCCGTCCATCCTGTTCTCCTAGTAATTACTCGTTTCCGGTCATGGGGGACGTCGCAGCTGATTCTCCCACACGAGAGGAATAATATTTTGGGTGAGACCGAACATAAATAACATGGGATTGACTGCTAGGGGGAGTCATCCTCTTGCTTGGGGTTAGTCCCTTATGGATTGCGGTTGCGATTGCGTGATCGACGGCCTTGAACGAAAGTTAAAAGAGCCCACGGTTTTGTTTTGCTGTGATTTTCATTCGCGTTCATCTCGACGCGTTTCATCATTGTAACAGAATGGTTCGATTTGAATAAATCTTTGATTCACTTGCCAATATACTGTTGAATCATTACTTGGAGTTGCTTATTTTTTTGATTCCGTGGTAATTACTTACTTCCTTTTCCATTTTCCAACGTTTGAAATTATGCTGTCTAGCTTCATTAATTTCGAAAATCTGCAAACTTTGATTCTTTCCAATAGCATTTTACGGTACCAAAAAAATAATTTTGTGAGCAAAGTTGTGGTTGAATTGCACTACTACGTCCCAGAGGTGGATTTGTAAAGAGGATCGATATAGAATGTAATCGCAGAGAGGCGAATCTCTTTATGCCCTCGTTCCGATCTGGACCATGAATATGCAAATGAAACGAATATTTTAAAGTCTTGGTGAGTATGCAGATATAATTCCGTGTTATTCCACATCTGCGGTTTGAAAAGCCCGTTTTTGTCGAGGGATTACTGCGAACAGCTCAATTTCTAGCTCGAGGAAGCTACGAAATGAGAATTTGCTCCAAAAGCGTGAAAGAAAAAACAAGCTCACATTTTCATCGTTGCGCATGATCCCCTACCGCACCCCACCCCCTCGTCACCCATTTAATGGAAGTATTGTGGAGCTTCAAGGCAACTTTAAGATGGGGGTCTCGTTTCTCTTCACTGATACCGATGTTTTAATGTTCTCTTGGGTGACTACGTCTTTCGTTTAAGTGTGGGGAAGCCGGAACCGAAACAGCGGGGTTTCAATGACTGTGACTCATTCCGTATGCAAAAAAAACGAAGTCACAACAATTTCGTTCTTTTTGAGATGAATGGCGGTGCTCATGGATTTTTTCTCGTTTTGGAAAGCGATTTTATATATGGCGAAGGACAACCAAGCTCTGAGCATGGAAACCGCTGAAAACTTTCCTCCAATTACTATACCTGTTTTATGGAGACATTCCTCCTCAAACATTATGCTCGATTGTATCCTGGATATCATGTGTATAAAATTCTCGGATTAATGCCGTAATGACGTCACTGCGTGCGCCAAGCTACTGTTTCATCCATTGCTTCAGAACCTATTCATTGATTCTAATGTCCAGGAAATATTTTTCTGGTGTCGTTAGTAAGGTGAAAATGACCTTCGTCTTCGAGGCACTTACATATTAGATTACTAATTAATTGAATTATTCCAAATATTGTTCTTATGTAGTGGGGGTTTCTCGGAAACTCACACTACTATTGTTTAACTCTCCCAAGATAGATAGATAGATAGATAGTGGTCTTTATTTGGGCGAAATTGAGACCAAATGGTCCCTTCTTCCATTTAACCCATAAGCATACCAGACGATGTATGTAGCGCGGGTTTCTCGGAAACCAAGGCAAGACAATGTCCGCTACCCAATTCCCTTGTTGCTACAATTTAGCTACTATGTAGCTACTTAGAAGTCCCGCCCCCCGAAGGCGCGATGCTATATAAAGCAAGACGCTCCTGAAAGAAATTTTCCCGGAGGAACAGTTCGGCTTCCGCGAATGGCCCTCAACAATCCATCAGCTAGCGAGGACTACAGACTTCATGACGGACGCCTTCAATAGGAGGCTGGCGGTAGCCGGCGCCTTCTTTGACATAAGGAAGGCATTCGACCGCGTCTGGCAACAGGCCTTCTGTTGAAGATGCAGCGACTCCGCTTCCCGGCATGGATCTGGCACCTAATTAGATCCTACCTGCAGGGCAGGACATTCGTCACCAGCTGGCTCAGGACGGACTCTGGGGTTCGACGGATACACGCCGGCGTGCCTCGGGGCTCAGTTCTTGGGCCTATGCTGTTTAATATCTACACTCATGACATCCCTAGGGATCATGGGCGTCATGGAATCCTGTCCCTATATGCAGACGACGCGGCGCTACTCTACCGCTCTTGGCAGAAGAACCTTGCTATCGAGCGACTTCAGGAGGCCATCGATGATCTCATTGAATGGTATCGTCGATGGCGGATTGAAGTCAATGCCGGGAAGACGAAAGCTATCGTCTTCCAAACCGGCCGAGGAGCGCCGCCAAACGAGCGAATGTCGGTGGGTGGAATCGTCCTTCCGTGGCAGTCTAAAGTCCTTCATCTTGGTGTGCTGATTGATCGAAAGCTCACCTGGAAATCCCAGTGCGGGCGTGCCCGCGCCAAGGACTTTGCGGCGTTGAGTCGACGTCGGCCGATTCTTCAGCCGCGAGTCCTAAGCGCTACACTAAGAGAAGACTCTACCGGGCGTGCGTGCTCCCAGTAATTACGTACGCATCACCGGTATGGTCTGAAGTGCCAAAGACGTGTCTTGCTCGAGTCCAGGTAGTGTAGACAGCTGCACTTCGGTGTATAGTATATTGGGGCGGGGTCGCTACGAACCCGCCTTAAGCATGCACCGCGACGGGAATTTGGAACCGGTAGACGTTCTACTTCCGAAGGCAGCGCAGGATTTCTTCAGAAAAGCAGCGGAGTCGGACTTTGCTGGTCACAAGGAGGTAGTCACAAGGGGCAAACGAATTAAGCAGGACCCCCATTCCTCACCTGCCACCCTGTCTCTGAGCCCGTCGGTCGTAGGCTCCTACGACCACACCAGAGAGCCCATCCAGAGCCTTGCCCCGCTCCCTCGTCCCTACTCCCCGGTGCCTGAGCCCCATTGTTTAAAGGGTTAAGTAAAAGACGCATAAGTCGAATAGGACTCTCTTATTCTGTGCTACGCTCCCACCAATGATGTCCCGGCCGCCAACCACGCGACATTATTCTGGTTTCAGGGTGGGGTAACACAGAAATTTTGAGTCTCGAATCCGTAACGTAAAACTTAATCCCCCTAGTGGTTCATTAACATTCTAAGATTATTTTTCAATTCTTCATCAGAATGCTGGAACCTTATTTACCGGTAATTTTGTTTTTCATTTTCGTGTATGTCGTTTGAACCTATTGCTCTGGCTTAACTAGTTTAGCCCTTAATCATTTTCATATTTTGGTGTCGCGTGCTACTGTTTATCGTCATGGCTTAGCCTAGTTATTCCCCGTTTAACCCTTTCTCTCCCAATTTTGAGTCGCCTTCCCTAAGGGGTTCCACTTACCTTGATGATTTAGATCCTTTTGTGCACTCAATTGAGCCTGCCACCTTAGCTCATCCTCCAGGGAATAATCCCTTCACCAGCAACACTTTGGGGAACCATGTCTATTTCATTCCAAATTTTAGCGGTGACGATGATGTGACGGCCGAGAAATTTTTAGAAAGCTTAAAAATTACGAGCCAATTTAGCTCTTGGAATGAAACTCAAAATCTTTGCGTAGCCTTCCCTTTTGATAAATTAGGAATACGACCACGTAGCGAGAAGCGCCTCAGGTCATGCATTGGTGACTAATGGTCAGAGTTGCGTACCTTTCTGTATGGACAATCGTGTTTACCCTCTTGATGCTGTAGTAATAAATCTAGGGGACACACACTATGAGGGTATAATTGGCTTGGATTTTATGAAAAAGTATCGTAGCAAGATTTCTTTCGAGAACGACACCATTAAATTTGAACCTGATCACATGGTGTCTTTAGAATCCGTATGTAGTAAAGGTGAGGAAGTGGATTTAATTTCGTGCGAGAATCCCCCGTTAGGGCCCTGCGAAGAGGCCGATAGGCCGACACGGTGTGACACTGTTTCATAACTTGAATGACTTCGTGGATAATAGCGATGGGACGGGTTTAAGGACTTCCCATGGGTCCGGGTTAGCTTGGAGCGAGGACGCGGAGACGCTGGTGCAAACATTGCTTGCATCCCATAACCTGAATGGCTTCGTGAACCATGGCAAACCCGACGTTCTCCTAGGTACTAAAAATGAGAGTAATGAAGAAATGGACCAAATCTTGTCGGAGTCTGAACGCAAGGAAGAGAGTCAAGGGGAGAAACTCAGTGAGAGTTTTGTGTGTATCAAGAGAAAAGTAAAGATTCCTCCGCTCTCGTGCGTCATGGCAGACGCTTGTGAGAAAGATTTGGCAGGTAAAGACGCGGTTATAGAATGGGGAGATGGGAATGTTTTGGTACCCCCAATGTTAACACGAGTTGAAGAAGACGGAATGTTTCCTCTTTTCCTATGTAATACGGATAAAGACGATTAGTTTCTTAAGAAAGAAACAGAAATACCAGTAGGACTGAATGAAAAGTGTATAATTGAAACTGTAAATGAAAATTCAGTTGAAGTGCTAGAATTATAGCCCAAAAAATGTCCGCAAAGTGATCTGTTGTCTGCAGAATGGAGAATCCTAGTCACGCCCGAGAAACCACCCACCCCTGGAAAGGATCTGCACTTGGTGCCATCCCTGACCCAGCCCTTTATGACCATGGCCGCCTCCACATAGGAAGAAGATTCCCGATGCACGGAAGACGATGGACGCAATGTTGGTGTCGCGACCCAACCACCTGGCGGCCTTTGACACCCGGGAAGGACATCGATTGGCCCCTGTTGCGCACACCCACTTCGGTGAGGAGACGGGCTACCCCCAACGTTTACTCCCATCATACCCAAAGGCCCCTTGCCGTACTCCCTAAGTACCCAGGAAACTCCCCGAGAGCCAGAAAATCTTTCCGCCACGCCACGTGGTTCGGGGAGGACAAGACCGGCTGGACAAACGGACTCTGCATGTTCCTCGATCTATTCCAGACGGTGTGCATAGTGCTCACGTGAATATTAGTGCAAACTTCGAAGGAAGAGAAGAAGGCGTACGAGTAACAAATTTCCCAGGCGCGAAGGTGGCACCGCATGAAAAAGACTTAATAGAACTGAAAATGTCGCCGTCCTCGCAATTAATTTCAAGTGCCGTTTTGTGAAACATCATCAAAGACGGAATGCTTCTTCATTTTAATCCTGGTGATATGCACTTATATTCTAATATTTACTGTAATTTTATGACTTGTTCTACGAACAATCAGGCTCAGAAAATGTCGAAGTTACTGCATTAATGCAGTGCTATGAATTTCAAAAGTGAAACCAAGTGAACACTGTGAAGGTGAATGTTTTTTTTATTGTTGCATTTATATGATTTTCATTCATTACTTTGGCCAATGTAATATCAAAAAATGTGTACATTTGTGTAAGGGGTAAGGCACCGAACCACCGTCAATATTATTTCTGTATTGTCGCTTGGTGGTGACAAAATATGGCATGGCACGCACACCCTACCCCCGGGCCTAATTTGCTACGAGGGTGATGTAGTGTGGGTTTCTCGGAAACCCACACTGCTATTGGTTAACTCTCCCAAGCATACCAGACAATGTATGGTGATGTAGCGCGGGTTTCTCGGAAACCAAGGCAAGACAATGTCCGCTACCCAATTCCCTTGTTGCTACAATGTAGCTACTATGTAGCTACTTAGAAGTCCCTCCCCCCGAAGGCGCGATACTGTATAAAGCGAGACGCTCCTGAGTCTTGCTCGAGTCCAGGTAGTGCAGACTGCTGCACTTCGGTGTATATTGGGGCGGGGTCGCTACGAACCCGCATCAAGCATGCAATGCGACGGGAATTTGGAACCGGTAGACGTTCTACTTCCGAAGGCAGCGCAGGATTTCTTCAGAAAAGCAGCGGAGTCGGACTTTGCTGTTATCCGAAGAATCTCCGAGGCCGTGGGATCGTCAGAAACGACCCATCGCTAGCCTGGACACCCCTGAATCACTTCTGCGAGGGAAGAAGCCAAGGAAGTGCTAAGAAGACTTCCCTGAAGTAATAAAGCCGCCAAGAGACAACGCAGAAGAACACCAAACGTCTTCATAGTCCCAAGGACTGGTAAGACGAATGGGACGCCTCCACAAAGAAGTAGTCACAAGGGGCAAACGATTTAAGCAGGACCCCCATTCCTCACCTGCCACCCTGTCTCCGAGTCCGTCGGTCGTAAGCTCCTACGACCACACCAGAGATGCCCAGCCTTGCCCCGCTTCCTCGTCCCTACTCCCCGGTGCCTGAGCCCCATTGCTTAAAGGGTTAAGTAAAAGACGCATAAGCCGAATAGGACTCTCTCATTCTGTGGTACGCTCCCACCAATGATGTCGCGGCCGCCCACCACGCGGCATTTATCATTCTAAATCACTACATTTGGGTGCCACCAAGTAAATTGGTATTTATGTAAATGATGAGAGAATTAAAAACACAAGGTTGTTGAAATATTCTAAAGATGCCTTCTGATTGGTTTAAATTTTGAAATTCCGGATACATTATGATACATTTGGTTTTGTATATGTCTGCCCAAAACGCTGTTTTTGTATCGAAAGCATCTCATTTTAGAAAACCAATTTGTAATTTTTACAGTTATGTATAATTCCATCATATTTATCTTGGGAATGATAATTGAAGTTGTTTCCCGTTGCTTTCCTCAATAATGTTTTTAACGTGACACCATCACTTACTGGCCGCCCCACTGGGGTCAGACGCCATTGCAGCCGCCTCACTGAGGAACAGACGCTGCGTGGACTACCTATCGTCTGGCTCCTAACCTTCGACCTATCTGGCATGGGTGACCCTACCAGGAGCAATTATTATTACTCCCGCCAGCACAGCTCTAGGGGTCTTCGCAACGCACAAGCCCTTCCACCACGACGTTGAAGACTTTGATAGAGGGGAGAATGTTGGGCAAACGAGGAAAGGGAAGGAACAGGATTGGGATGTTGGACGGGATGAAGGGAGGAAGAAGGTACTCAGAGGTGAAGAGGGGTCTGATGTAGAGTAGGATGTTGTGTTTTGCTAGGAGTCACGAAATATTTATTTAGGAGCTTTGTCCATCCAAAAACCTACCTTAACCGGTAGATTACCTAATAATAATGTATTATTCAACCCCTTATAGAATTGGATCTATCGCAATCCTGCATGCGTTATAGTAATGATATAACTATCATTCTCGCCGCCTTGATCGGCAGGAACATTCAAATTTAATCAAATTAAATATTAAAATTTTAAAAATCCGGTCTGGGATCATGAATTCGGCGTGGTGCTATTCTTACGACGAAGTGACCACTTTGGATAGACTCAATGTCTTACCGCCTCCATGATGATAACAAAGCTGCGATGAGAGCGCCAGATGATTGCTGTCGTAACACTAACCCCAAGTACGCCATTTACCTTATTGTAAGAACTGTTTGTATGATAGCGACTCAGCCGGCCCAAGCCCCTAAATAGTAGTTACATGGACATCAAAGTTAGTGTACATACACCGTTTACTTTATGCTTCCCTCTTTATACTCCCATCGTCTTCATTTTTTCATTCGTTATTCTTCCCTTTAAGCTTTGGTAATTCTTGACGTAGCGGTGCTTATCATTCTCATTTTTTCGCTCAAAATTTTGAATATCATGAAACCTTATCATCCCTTTAAATTTAGCGTCGTCAGAATTAGGGATATGTCGTCACGGTGGCCTAAACCTCTCTTTTCACTCGATTATTTAGTTTCCTCAATGCTCCGATCCCTTGCTTGGCTCGCCATGCTGCTGTCGTTCGGAAAACTTTTCCTCGCTTCTTGGGCGAATGCTACAGCCAGAGGAAGCATGCGCCTCGTTCCCCTCACTTTATGAGAGGGCCTAAGCGCAGCCGAGCGTGGGGCAAGAGGAGGCAATCGAATTAACAAATTGGTGAACGTACGACTACGGTCGTAAGCGATGGAGGAGGACGATGCCAGTGATGTGGAAATCTTGACACAAGCATTTCTTGCTTTACCAATATAAGCGAGAGATAACGAAACTGTGTGTATTATTGGTATTATACCCTTTCATGTTGGCCTTGAATGGCACAAACCGAATTGAATCACTTGCAGCGTAGGGTAGCTAAATTTGAAAAACGTTGTTATGATAAACTTAGTAGCGTAGTTAGTAGTAGTAGTTTTATGGAAGGCGACCGACAGCTAAGGTGGTGTGCGCCTTAAGGGATGGATGGGAAAGGAAGGGTGGAGGGAAACCCGGCGTCGGCATTAGCCTATTGTCGAAAGGCGCGAAGGGGTCCCCAGTTTAACGTCCCATCCGACGGACGTCGTACTCACTCAAAGTGCTCTCCAGAGATCACCTCAAGTAGGGATCGGGATACCACTGTACAAATATTTGTTGTGTCCAGGAATTAAACTCGAGCCCTCTCGGTGGGAAGCCTGTACGTTAGCCAGCGTACCATCCCGATCCCCTCTTAGTAGCGTATCCAAAATATTACGTGGAGCAGCTAGGCTGGGAATCACTCAAGGAGCGAAGGTTAAATTACCATACAGATTGAAGCTCTTGCATAAATTGGAAGGGCGTCTGTGTAGCAGTGATTTTGAAAATGTATTATTAACCCATCGTACTACGGGAGGAGAGATCATGGTAGTAAAATTAAGGATATTAAGTGTTGAACAGATAGATTTAAGTTGTAATTTTTCCACGAACGATAAGTGATCATAATAACATTGTCCGACCGCGGTAGGGTCATGTTCGGGTAAAAATTAGTCTGGGGTGTATTCACCCCTCACCACACACCCTAGCAGTGGCTTGCAGGGCACTGAATAATAAAATACAATATAAATAAAACTATTCAATAGTACAGTGATACATGCCTCTCCCAACAAAACAACCTGACATCCGACTTTACAATGAACCATCTTTAAATTACGCATACTTACTTGCTCCTTTCATTCCCTCTAACATGCCTTTCCTTTTCCTACCCACCACTTCCATACCTAATGACCTCCCCTTTAATAAAGTATTCGATATTCCTTCGCCAATCAAAGTGCTCTGCATTCACCTTTCCTGCCTCCTTTGGATTTCTGTTAACAAACCTCTTCTCTCTCAGCATAACTAGTACTTCTTCGTTGTTTTTCCTTTCTTTCCGTTTCACTTTGTCCATCCTTCTCAACACCCATATTTCAAAAGCCTTCAATCTACGCTCATCATCTTGCTTCAACGACCCTGTTTCCGCGGCTTACAAAACCACGCTGCATATCGTATCAAGGTTTTGACGCGTATTTTCATAACATCCTTCCTCAACGTCCCAATTCCCCATCGTCAATTCCCTTCTCCTTGTGAAAGTATCAATGAAGGTGTAATATTTTAATTTTTCAAAGCCCTTTGTTTCCTTTGTCTATGCCTGTATACTCGTAATATATGAATTGAAAGATACTTTGCTGGCCCCTTTGTTTTTAACATGATTTATCGTTAAAAATGTCGTACCGAAATAGTTTTACTTTGCATGTGCATTTGTTTGACATTATTTGATTAATGAATTGTGTTAATGATTTTTTTTTCATTCCAACATTCAGTATTTTATCGCAATCTTACCATCTCGGTAGTTGTAAACGAGGTTTCTAATTAGTGTCCTTTTTTTCAATTCCATTCCGTCCTTTTTTTCTATTTTTTCAAGATTGTTAGTATTTATATAATTAATTTTTGATTGGTGGAATCGAAAGTGAAAGGGGACTCAGTATAAATGGTCGGATTTATAGGAAGGCGAAAATCAGTCTGTGGATGGCCTAATTGGCATTGAAAATAACGACGATAAATAACATTTTTAATTCTTTCGTTTCGTGCTCTATTCAAAATGATAAATTGTAAATTTGGTTGAAATATTATATGTAAATGTTGTAATCCAGGTGCACTGTTACTGAGAGGTGTTCAGTTTTCTGGAGATTTAGTGCTTTTAAACCTACATCAAATATCGAGGAAGGAGGCCTTAAATAAGGGAGGGGGGTTCAGCAATTCACATGCTTGAGTGGTATTCTGAAGGAAATTGGCGTTGAAATGGAGAGAGTTAGGGAGCTAGCGTTATCAAATGAGGCACGGGCAAAGATGGAATAATTTATGGCAGGGATTCAGATTAATTGCGTGAAAAATAGATTGATGAAAGCTTTGATAACGAACGCAGCGCTGCCGGAGCTCGGAATCTAATGTTGGAATAAAGAGGATGAGCGAAGGCGTGAGTTTTCAGTAGGTGAGGTGTCAGGCATATACTATACTGTATGTTGGATGGATGTGGGAGAGGCTTTCCTTACATTACGGAAGGCTTTAGGGGGACGGGGTAAGTGTATACCATTTCAATACGTTTCCCTGTGGAGGGATGGGACAAAAGGGCAAAAGAAATCTTACGTAAGATTCATCATAGATAATGTTTCAGGCATTCATATTGAAAAAGAACTATTATCATCCTTAATCTCTGATTAAATCATTGTCCATATGCTCACTATTGAAACTGAAATTTCAAAATTAGTCATGCACTTATCATCCTGTTGAAAGATTTCCAGAACTTATGTTTATCTTGTTTCATGTCTTGTGATGGCATTAAAATTTAAAAAAATATTTTTTAGCAGTATAACTTTTTCGATACGGACAAGTTAGTAGTTTTTCACTGCGACCATCAGTAGATGGTCGCAGTGAAAAACGGTTTTGTCAAACCTAAAATAGCCTTTTCTTATTTTAAAGTGTTTGTTGGATGTGATAAGGCGTTCAACGATTGTTACGTATTTGTGAAGGATGAGAGGTCGAGTTTATATTTTACGGGCCCTTACAAAGGGGTGGAGGGGTGAAAATATTTGGAAATGCCATTACCTAATCTCAGGACTATCCCCCGGGAGAAAATAAGTATTATAGTGGAGAAGACAAACTAAGAAGTGTGAGAAAAGATCAGAAAGTTGGCGGAAGCAATTCGTAGAAAGCGGAAAAAGTTGCTTGAAGATTTTGTGAGACCCGGGGCTTGTTGAAGACTATGGTGGGAGGGACAATGGCCCTTAAACGGGAAAGAGGGCGGGAAAGAATGGGTTTTCCAGACGACATGATGGGGATTTCAATTACGAAGATCTGGAGAAAGAAAAATAGAAAAAAGGAATTGAGGCGACTTCTTTCTCTGTACGGTTCTACTTCAAAAGTCCATGACAGTGATATACTATAGTTTTAGGAATGGCCCGAACTCCACCTTTTATTATTAGGATATGAAGAAAAATATTTTTCCAAGCTGTCAAGAATTAACCCAGCGTCAATCTCCCTCAAGCTTTCTCCCTATATATATATATATATATATATATATATATATATATATATATATATATATATATATATATATATATATATATATATATATATATATATATATATATATATATGTACGTGTAAATATATGTATATATTTATGTATATATATATGTGTGTATATATATGTGCATATATATATACATATATATATATATACATTTATGTATATCATCATATGTGTATATACATACATATATATATATATATATATATATATATATATATATATATATATTTACATACACACACATATATACATATATCTGTAATAATCTCGCTAATATCGAATCTTATCGAGCGCTTCGACATTTTTGTCTTCAGTTTATCATTAAACATGTTTTTAATTTCGCTAATTAATTGATCCTCCGATATTTGAGGTCATTTCTCAGAGTAATAAAATTAACAAAAAGGATTACATCCAACCGCAGCATTAAAGCCAGAAGGTGGTTTTGATTCCATGACCTTCAGGTGAGTCAGCGAGTGCGTTGCCCTCAGGAGTAACCGAGTCCGCTGATTGATATCGAATATTGACTTCATCCTCTTCGTGAGGTTCGGAATGCTCCGGAGCGGTTGACTATAGTCTTAATTCTATTTTGAGTTCTACAACAGGTGAGGTCATCCCACGCCATCTAACACTAGTCCCTATAAATTGTTTCGTCACTACTGTAGAATTTAAGGACATTTTAATGTTAAGTGTATTTCATCCATTCCCGCTGACTTCGTTGTAGCTTGTGGTAAGCAAGCAGGTCTTTCCCTAGGTTTAAATTTTTTTAAACGATTGTATTAATTGACGCTGGGTGGTATAATTATGTGAGTTCTTTTTGTTACAAAATTAATTAGAAGCAAGGTAATTCCACGCAGTGAGCTCTTGCTATGAATACTATACGCTACGATAACACCTCTCTGTGGATCTCTGCACCCTTGGCGTTTGTCCATTAACTCTATTCAGCTGGTAAACATTATTAAGTATTTTTCGCTTAGAAAATGTCTAAGGATGCAATAATAATTGCTGTTCCTAACCGTCGCAAGACAAAGAGTGAACCGTATATCGGGACCTCTGTGTTCAAGGACCTAAAAAAACAAATGATTAAAACAATTCTAATTGTGTTTGTCATCATGTCGTTTGATTCGCCACTTCCTCTTGCCACTACTTGGCGTACCATCAACCCGAATACACGCTTATAGGCTGCAACGACCCATTCTAATGTGGGTTATTAGGTTAAACGACAGATTAAACCTCTTGCATAAATTGGAAGTTCTCTTCAGCGATGATATTGATGTGTTATTAGCCCAATCGCACTATGGTGGGAGAAATTATGTTCATTTATTTATTTTGAATTAGTCCGAAAACAGCACTTTGACCCTTACATCGGACTTTGAACATTGAATTGACAATTTGAAAATTACATACGCCCAAACCCTATGTGGAGGAAAAACCACCTAAGCGGGAATCGAACCCGCGTCGCGTTGGCAGACGAGAACGTAAACCCGCCGGGGCCGGTAAAGTCATCATGCGAATAAAATTTGAGAGATTACTTGTAAAACTGATAGATTTAAGATGCAATTTTTCCCGCGAACGACAAGGGATTAGAAAAAATTGGGTGGGGTTTAATAGAACGTGGGGTGTCAGAGCGTGTCTTCTTAGACGAAGCTATGAAATGTAGTAATAATCAGACTGTGTTCATCCAAAAACTACCGAAAACGGTCGACTACAAGTTACAATAAAAAACAATCAGTGAAAATAATGTAATTATTCCAGTTTCAAAGTGAGCCAAGGGGAGAATCATGGTGAGTTTTCATCGAAAGAAGCCGCTTTAAAATGAGGAAAGTAAATTGGAGTTGGACTGAAAGTAATATTTGGGCAAACGTATGATGCCAGTGTTTTTCCGCCGTGGGGCAAGGGGAAAACTTTCAACCGATCTTATCCTAAGTCGAGAAACGTTGAGGACGGAAGAAAAAAAGTATGAGAAGGGAGCCGTCGACACGAAAGTGTAACGGTTTCCTTTTCACAGCATGTTCGTCTAGTGACTTTTCCAATAGTCACTTGAGGCCCCGAGATGTCATGCCATCCATTTACAGCACCCCATCTGCCGTCGCCTTAATTTCGGCCACCACAAACTGCACCGCCACGGGTCCAGTCGTAAAGAAATGAGCGTTCGGTCGGATCACGGAGTGCGGGAAATAGAGAAATTCTATGAGGGTGTAACTTTCCTTTTTTTTAAGGGTTCACTCTTCGACGACAGCGTTGCCAAGCAACCGCACCGTGATCTTCAAACTGAATATCAATACTCCGCGCGTGGCCTCTTGTTTAAGTTACTTAATTTTTCATGAATTTCCGAACAGTGCGAGCCCCTATGACCGATCGAACTCGCTGCAGATCCACGCTCCCCTCCGCACATGCATCGTTTCCAACGAATAGCTTGCCGAGGTCAGTCTCCTGTTTCTCGATTCGATTTTCAATCCTCCATAAAAAGTCTTTTAAGTGTGCATGAAATGTTTCGAAAATTTAACGTTAAGCGTCTATTCCTCAGTGAGGCGGCTGAAAAGGCGTCTGGTCCCAGTGGAGCGACCATTTGAATGATGGTGTCGCATTAAAAACACTATTGAGGAAGAAAGCAGGAAACTACGTCAATTATTTATCACAAGAATGTTACGGTGGGCACAATGGAGACAATTGAGTCCTGGCAACTACGGGACTCGACCCAGTCGGGCGTGTGTCGTATCCGGCAGAGAGAGAGAGAGGCAAGGCTTCCGCGATCGTCATATCACGGAATCCTTTCAAAGCAAAAGCGACGGCTGCGGTGCGGGAGACACAAAAGAGGACTGAACAACAACCAGCCCTTTCAGCGAGACCCAAGTCGTGGACGGGGCTCTTAGATGTACAGAGGAGGTAGAAGTTAATGAGTGCCCCATTCTCTACCTCTCTGAATGCGTCAGCTGCGACGTGGCTCAATATACCTGGCTCAAGTGGTGCGACTCGGCGGAGCTAGAGTCCACACCAGCCTGCGCGACGGAGCCACCTCGGAAGTAAAATAAACAGGACGACGGGGATAACAGCAGTCACAGGAGTAGCCACTAGACAGACGAGGAACCAAGTAAAAGCGATTGCTCATCCCAGGGAAGACTTCGTGAAACAAGCCCGTAATTAAAGCAACCAACCCAAAGGAGGCAATCACTCTGCCGGAGGCAGAGGAGATCATAGCAGCGGAAATAACTCGATACAGATACCCAATGTCCATTTCATTAAGCTTAATACCTATCCGAGTGAAATGAATACGGAACTATTGCGAATACGGGCATCCATATTTGTCGACGGCCACCAAGCCCAGTGCAGCCATGGACAATTTTCTAATTACGTATTCACCCATACACGTGCGTACTTGAATATGTGACTTATGTTCGAATTAGTAACAATGTGCTTAACCAAAAGTATACTTTTAAGAATTCGCTTTCTCAACTGTTATTACTTGTTGATAGATATCCTGATTGACACTTTTACATCATTGTATTTTTCTCCAACTGTATAATTACCAGGGGTGAAGAAAATAATTCAAAGAGAGAATAATTTGGTTTGACTGCAGGAATCTATTTTTTTGATGATGGTTAAAATGTCTTTCGATACTTTAGATCTCATGGGTGTTTTTTGATGCTCATCTTCAATTGCATGCACGTTAGCATACACGAAATCAATCCGGCTAAGAGGACATTTAATACCCGATTTCTCATCTTTCAAGGGATTATTGGTCATTTGATGTGGTATCTTCTAGGTTTTTCCAAGGATCATTTTATATCATAAATTACAGTCGACCCTCCGCACTTATTACGACGATAAAGCAAAAGTTTAGAAATTATTGGTTTATGTCAAACTATGTTGCGATTAGAGTAATTTAAGTAATCAAGAATTTTGTGGGAAATGCAAAAAAGAACAGTTTTCTTCGATGGTCTGTTTATTTTTGTTTGAATTTTGAAGAACTGCTTTGGATTATTAAATTCTAGGATCAATCTCTTTGATGTTTATTTGAAGAGCTCACCCGGGAAACATTCTCCAACAAACTCAATGTAGTCTTTCAATTCGATAAAACTTGACACTTTGCAAGTCATTTTCTGCAAGGCGGTGGGACATCTTACACGTTTTTTCACGGTGAATTCATCCTAATCAATGAAAACTTGAATATGATCTGCGATATCCGATATAGATTTCCGATACTGACACCTTTGGAATTGGGAATTCTTCGATAATTCGGGAGCATCGCGAAAGGTCGCGTGGATAAAAAAAATCTTATGAGATCTAATACGTTTTGTGAAAAAAATTGGTGATACTACGGAAGGTAATCATTTTCTGAATTCAATTAAAAGATAATTAGTATTGGATAGGAGTTAGGGTGAGGAAGAAGGACCGACGAACACATTTTTTGGGCAATCCATGTTAAGAAATTTCCATAAACTCTTCATTTTTTAACCTAATATATTTCGATATTCGATGCACAATTTGCGTCGCTGCAGTAGTTTCCGATGGAATTAGATCCGTAGGTTACAGAAAAATGTAGTTGCTCTCTTTCCCTCGTACATTTTGTGGGCTGTGGCTAGTTTATTAGGAATCTAGAACCATTGGTAACAATTTGAAATGAGCACAACTCGTACTTGGCTTTCCACAAATTTTTAATTGTGTACCACCCGGGTTTCGGTTCAACGCAGCATAATCAGGAACTCAGACACGGTAGTACTCTACGAACCAATTTGAAAATATCTCGTTAAATCCAATCGTTAGTTAATGTAGTAACCGTTAATTTAATAATTATAATTTTGCGTGTCGGTCTGTCGGTATTCCTCGTTTCTTGATTTTGGCTAAAATTTCCTGAGATACTTGACTGAATTGAATGATGGCTAATATTACTTATACCCTTAACGTTAAAATACGTGTTTTGTATTCAATGAGCTGATGGGAGGAATAAAGGTTATAGAATGCAGGCAATTAAATTTACAATCGTGAATTATATTCGGCTGTGAAACTACAGTCACTGTCTGAAATCATGGGATCAATTCATAGATATGGGTTGATGAAGATTGCAGTAAAGGAGGAAAAGTAATGTGGAAGATAGTAAAACATCTGTAAATAGGGTATAAATTAGGGTAGGCAGAATGTTTTACCTATTTGGCCATCGTACTAGATAAACACTTTCATGATCGTAAAAGTATAAATCGATGTCGTTGAAGTAAGATGCGTTTATAAGGAAGAGTGAATTGATGAATCTCATTCTAAGAAACGACACGAAGAAGATGTCAATATAGACTTTGATAAAATTAGTCCTTAGAAAAGATGGTGGGTGTAGGTTTTAGTATTTGGTGATGTGTGTGGGCTTGTGTTGAAGATTGGAGAAATTTAGATGGACATGTAGTATCAAGGACGAATTTTTAGATAAATTGTTTAATTTAGCGGATTAAAAGGAATAGGTTTGCTTTGAAGAAATAAGACGGAGGCAAACTATGAGGATTGAGGAGATCGTGAAAAATATTCAAGTATTGTGGGATTCAGCAGAAAGAATACTTCTAGATAAGCGAGACTGAGTGATAGGGAAGAATAGTTGATATCGACGAGAAAGTATGGTGGTGGAATGTCTTAATTTTTTGTTTTGCGGAGCTGTTTTATGAGCACAGATTTTGTGTAGCTAATTGTGGGGTCTATTCCAAACACACCTTCAATTGGTCGGAATCTAAGGCTAAAAAAAAGTGTTACAGAACTCTCGGGATTTAGTCCTGCGATAAACCGAGCAAAGTCTACCGGCGTTAGTTTCCTGGGGTTTTTCCCTCGATATTTTTTGCCATTTTATTTCGCATCCCATCGAATTGTCTTGTGGTCGGATGTCACCTGTCTTACCTGCCCACCTTTGGGAGAGGCTCGACTTGTTTTTTCCTTGTTTATCCATGCGTCACCGGATGTGTTCGCTGTGGGCATCGGAAAGCGAGCTTGCACTTTTAATTTCTTCATGGTGGGGCGCACTTAGGCCGTCAGCATGGAATCTCGAAGCAGGTCATGAAGCTCTTTCAGTTCACCGAAGCATAAGGTCGCGCCATCTGCTAACAGCGTTAAGAACTAGATTGGTTCGTTAGGCGCACGGCTTCGAGGCGAAAGCGGTGATTTGTGAAACGGGTTTTGCTCACGTTATTAGAATTCGCCAGGTTTATAGTATATTCGCGCTGCACTCAGCGATGTTTCGCGGATGGAAATTTTAACCTTACTGGAGAAGCCATTAGTCCGCCAATAGAAATTCTTGCTCCGCGAGTATCAGGTTACATTAAATTTGTTTTAACGATGGGATGTTTGTATTGTCTTTTGGTCATTGAAGGGATGCGATCTTGAAATAGTTTCCTATTTTCCCCTATCCAATGGATTAACTCTATGGCCTCTGTTCTGATTCGCATTCACACAAGTATTTACGGAATCATCTTGGTTTTGCTGCAAAGGGTTACGTTAATTTCTTATGTAAGTCTGAAAAAATGTTTATTTTATTTACCTTGTAGCAAAAGAAATCTTCTATTTAAGTTGTGAAATCTTCATTATTAAGATCTGTTTAGCGGCATAGCCTCTCAAAGTTCGAAATGAACTGAATGGTTGAAATAAAGTTCGCTTTATTGGATTTTGATCAAAACTTTGTGAAAAGAGCGTTAGCTAAGCTAATTATTTGCATCCATCAATTTGTTCACTGTTTTTGGAATTTGATGTAGTTTACTGTCATTTCCTATCCTACGTATCATGTTGGGCGGACGGTAAAAGTTTCCCCTTCCACTTGGACAAATTTAACCGTTTTGAGCTGATCGAGTTATATTTTAAATAGGTTCAGTGTTTGGTTCATCTTTTATGAATTTGTATTATTTTTGTATATATTGGATTTTACGTGGGATTTTCGGGAATGGCTTTATTTGGTGGTGGATATTTTTCTGACCTTTCATTCGGGTGGACGCAGATGCCATCGATCGCAAAGATCTGTGGAATGACAAGCCTGAGGCTTATACGTACGTTTTGACATTCAGCGGTTTGACATTTTTCAGTTGCTTTTCTTTTTTATGCGGGAGAAACCTCTATTTCATATTAACGTCACTCCGTAGAACTGTTTTGTATAGTCCATTGTAACGCATTTATTTTGATTTTATTCTCTTGAAATTTGTTGAAAACATGATTTTTGACCCTGTTAGTTAATAATTATTAATCTCTTCGCGTGTTTTCTTTTATATTCGAGCTAAGCGATTTGGTAATAATGAAAGGCGTCGGTCTTGCATCCCCAAACGCTGCTTGACGTATGAAACCATTGATTAATGGTAGTCTACCCTTTAAATTAGGTTTTAGAATCCGCTACATTTCTTAGCTTCGTCTAACAAGACATAACCGGGCACCTCGCACCGCAATCAACTCATCTTCAAATCCGCGTACTTCCTTCCTCCCTTCATTCCGTCCAACATTTCAATTCTTTTCCTCCCTTCATCTCTCCAAGTACATAAAAACAGTAATTATAAAAAAAAATATTTTCCTAAGAATTAAATATTTTAATTAAAGTTTCCCTGAATCCATGTACACATTTTAATTACAGGGATGCCGAGTAGGGTTCGGATTCGCGGGACTTAAAAACGAATCTCCATCTCTGAAAAGCCTCCTCCACTACCACAACTGCAGATACATGTGTTCCTTTCGTGTGTTATTATCTTCTCTTCATACGTTACGTTCTGTTCGTGTATTTATTATTTTATAATTCTCTCATCTTCTGTTTTCAAGTTGCATCTTTCTTTTTATCTAAATGTTTTCCCCGCATTGGTTTTTTCGAGTAAAAACGCTCTTGTTTTTTATTTGGGGCTAATTATTTGATTTTTTTTAAACTTACTAATTTCATGCTCTAATTACGAAACGAGATATGTAGGTTCCGCCTTTCGTCTAAACGTCTCTCGGATAGGTTAGTCGAAATCATTCGTCCATTCTCTCTTTTCAATCGTGTTTTATTTGTCCCCGAATCGCGCCCCTGTATCCGTGGGTCTGAATTTTCTCGTTGATCAATGGCGCACCAACGTCGCGTTTTGTTTTTGTGAAGCGTGGGTTTAAAACGATCGCGTCAAACGGACTGGTAATAAAGATTGTCGCGGTGTTATCGCCCGCGGGAAGGCACATCGATCTCGTGTGGAGGCTCGCCGATTTTCAGTGGAGAGTTTTTGTCGTGCGCGTATTTCGTCAGAGATTTCGACACGTGACAGAGTGAGGACTTAAGAGGAAAGGAAATGAACGTGGCAACCCAACATCGTCACGTTGTGTGTTCACATCGACCGAAAATTTCTCTTTCCTTCTCTCTCTATCTCTCTCTAATACCCTTATATATATGTAATTTGAAGCCTTGCAATTTTCGCGTAGGGACGTATAAACTTACGAGCGTTTCAATTGAATTATCCGTCGTGATGTCTAGCCACCGACAAAATGGGGAAAATTGGATATTGTACGGAATCTTTGCAAAACTCTGGCGAGGGTAATTTTGGCTCCGCAGAAACTTCTCCCGCCATCTATTGAAGTCGAGGATTCCTTAAATATTAGGGCATACGGTCTGTTGCGGAACTCATAAAAAGCAGCTGGGCCATTTTCACTTATTCATACTGGGCGATTTAATTTATCGCGAAGCTACGATTTAATTAGTTATCTAATCGATCTAAATAGCTAAATGATTTATGGAGATCCCTGATTAATACTATTGTTTCCATAGTTTTACCTTAATTGACTTTTATGTTCATATGTGTAGGATTTGAATCATTGGTGTCAGGCTCAACTTGGTGTTTCATCTTGGAGATTGACTACAAAACGTACTGGATTGCATGAAATATATTGATTGAAACAGTTTACCTGTAAAACTATTTGAGCACTTTCCTAACAGGGCATATACTTTTAAGAAAATAAATAAACAATTTATATAATAATTTGATTGGTGTGTTGTGTAAAATTAAATGCCACCGCTTAGTTCTGATATTTTTCTTGTTGATTGGGAAACTGATGTTAATGAGATGGGGATGAGGTGGTAGTCCAGTGGGTAGAGCGTTGGGCTGCTGACCAGAGGGTCCCGGGTTCGATTCCCGGGCAAGGCACTCTGGGCACCTGCAGCTTCACCCAAGCTAAAGTGATGTTTCGGGTACCAGGTCTTCCTGGGGAACCATAACCGGCACAGGGAAAGGAACTGTCCCCCCTACCCTGATGTGTGAATTTTCACACGCCGTATAGGGCTTAGTACTGGGTCATCTCTACCATCACCTACTAAACCGACCTTCGGGTTGATTACTGTGTTTATGGTTTATGGTTATATATATTAGTACTCGGTGAATTCCACCATCACCTACCAAACCGACCTTCGGGTTAATTACTGCGTTTATGGTTTATATATATTTTTATATGTATATGTATATATATATATATATATATATATATATATATATATATATATATATATATATATTTATATATATAGGTACGCGTGATGCCATTGCAGTAATGAGATTATTAATCGAGAGGAATATAGAACACAACCAGGAGTTATTTGCCTGTTTCGTAGATTTCGAAAAAGCGTTTGATAGAGTGAATTGGGAAAAACTAATGAGTATATTGCAGAAAATAGGAATAGATTGGAGGGAAAGGAGGCTAATCCGCAACCTGTACATGTCTCAGACTGCTCAGGTGCGGGTGGGAAACGGGGAGTCAGGATGGGCAGTGTTAGGAAGGGGTGTAAGGCAGGGTTGCCCATTATCACCGTTGCTGTTCAACCTGTATGCAGAGGAAATGATTAAAGAGGCATGGGAAGAACTAGAGGTAGGAATGAAAGTGGGCGGGGAATTCGTAAAATCAGTTAGGTTTGCTGATGACCAAGCTTTAGTTTGTCAGTCAGCCAAGGGGCTGCAAGCATTGCTGAGTGAATTGGAAATTCAGTGCGACAGTTATGGGATGAGAATCAATATTAATAAAACAAAGGTTATGCGATTTTCTAGAAAGTAAAAGTCCAAGCTTAACATTAAAATAGGAGGGCAAAAACTAGAGCAGGTAGAACAGTTTACGTATCTCGGTAGTGTTTTGGACCAACACGGTCAAAGTAGTAAGGACGTAAGGAGAAGAATTGCGCTAGGCAAAGAGGCTTTCACAAGGAGGAGGGAGTTGATGACAGGGACTTTGAGTAAGGATGTTAAGAAAAGACTCGTAAAAACTTTGATATCGAGCGTAGCTATGTACGGCGCGGAAACGTGGTCATTGAAGCAGGAGGATAGACGTAGACTGGAGGCTTTTGAAATGTGGGTGTGGAGAAGAATGGAGAAGGTGAAATGGACAGAGAAGAAAACAAACGAGGAAGTGCTTGGTATGGTGGGCGAAGAGAGGGGTTTGTTGGGAGAAATCCTGTGGAGGCAGGAAAAGTGGTTGAAGGGGGTATTGACCGGCAGTAGGATGTTGAAGACTGTAATAGAGGGGAGAATGTTAGGCAAACGAGGAAAGGGAAGGAACAGGATAGGGATGTTGGACGGGATGAAGGGAGGAATAAGGTACTCAGAGATGAGGAGGGACCTGATATAGAGTAGGATGATGGATTTTGTGTTTTGTTAGGTGTGATAAAATATTTGTTTGGCAGTTGTGTCCATCCAAAAACCTACCTTAACCGGTAGATTACCTCAAAAAAAAATAAAAAAAAATATATATATATATATATATATATATATATATATATATATATATATATATATATATATATATATATATACCGATATTCTTGGGGACTGAAGATTCCTAGCCTTGGTTCAATGTCATGGTCGCATCCCCATCGCTCCCCTCGTATCTTGAGTGATGCCTGAAGCACTCGCGAGGTGGTGTGGCGATTTCTTGGCTGTGTACACGCATTCCATTCTCACGGTCAGTAACCGACCTTTCGTGATTCTCCTAGGCTCTTCGCTATGGGAGAGCTCATTAAGATATCAAACGCAAGGCAGCGTGACTCGGAATATAGTTGTCATCGCGAAGGGGCCTTTTTTCGTGTCGCACGACGTATGAATCGACCTTAACTGTAAGAACTACTTGTTGTCATTTGTAAGTGACTCTTGATCGTTTGTGTGTCTCTAAGAATGAAAGACTTTTATTTGTTATGTTGGGTTACATTAAATCCCATCATTTCGTCATCCGATATTTCATTGCTGTTCTGTTCCCATCACTTCTTTCTCCAATTAAAGAGTATTTTCCTCTCTTAGTGCGTCATTTCTTGTAATCTCTTTTACACCTGTGATAACCAGAGTAATCGACCCGCTGGTTAGTTTGGCAGATGAGGAAAGAGTTCACCTTATGCGAAGCACATATTCATCTGAAATTTGCACATTGACACACATTAAGGGAATTATTTCCTTTCCCTGTGCCACCTGTGGTTTCCGTGGAAAATCTGGTAGCCGAAAAATTACACAGCCTGGGTGAAGCTGAGGGGGCCCAAAGGCGTCACCTGGATTTGATTCCGGGCTCCCTGGTTAGTAGTCCAGCGCCCTAACCATTGGACTACCACGCCTCCAACATTATGATGAGATATCTTAAAAGTTCGATGAAGAAAACTGCTCGATCTCTCCATTTTGTCAAAAATACATTGTCATCTCGTAAACTTGTAGGAAATATTTGTGAATATTTTGCAAAAAGAAAATTTCTCAAAAGTCACCTGTTATACTGAGAAGTTTTCTGTATATTTAGCTAATTCAATTAGTTCGTAAGTATAAATTTATATTTTCAAGACCCGTATTGTAGAGGAGAAATTTTTTAAATTGTGAAGCACGATATTGATTTCAAATTCCTATTGTAGATGTTTGTATCATTTTTCTAATGTTATATCCTCTTAGCTCTATGTGATATCAATTGAGTATCAGTTGAGTACACAATCATTGAAACTATATAAGTTAATTACTAAGCCCTTAAAAAAGGTGGAGAAGAACTGATTGAAAATTGGATGCAATCATTGGCCCCAGAAAGAGTTATTCTACCAGAAGTTGGAGTCCCGATGCCATTTTTTTCTACCACCCCGGTTTAAATATTGAAAATTTTGTTTGAATGATGAATTTTGATGAAGCGTATTGTACCAAAATTTTGTATCGCGTATTTCTCACCAGAACTTATTCTTGTGGAAAAGCCTCGACTCGTTCGACTTTTTTTTTGGTTAATGTCTCCTTAAACTTCAAAAGGGAATGGTTTACGTGCAGAGGAGTTTGTGGAAAATGCATTTAACTGAGGCATTTTTTGGGATATATTTAAATGTGTTTTCAATGATTCATTTCAATCATTATGTACACCTTTTTAGTAACTGTCGCCATATTTACGTATAACGGGTAATTCAATAAACAGCAGTTGATAACAACTAGCTTGATACGATAGATGAGTTTTTTTAATCTGTAAAATAATTTATCTTTACAAAATTATGGTTGGCGAAAGCAATTTATTCAAATACTTATAATAATTTTCAAAATAAATATAAAAATTTAAAAACAGGGGAAACTAGCTCAGTAATTTGGAATTTAACTCTATTAGCACCATAAGAACATAAAATCAAGGTAAAATAAGAACACCATATCCGTTAATCACTATTAATAGTTGATGTATATCACGTAACGTTAAAATGTTATCACGTTTATATTCCGATATAACAGGCCAAAAAGTGCTGTTTTCGGACTAGGAATAAATAAATAAATAAGAAGACGAAATAACATTGCTTAAAAAAATTGTTGCCTAAGAATGAATCCAAAACAAATTTTAGGGCTCGTTTTAAAACTTGATAAAAACCTCTTTGAGTGTTTATAAACTGTATATTAACTTAATATCTACGAAGGAATTATAAATGAATGGATTTCTGAGATGTTCTCAGAATTCCTCAATTTCTGCCAAAATGTCTCCATTTTTATAAAAGATAGAATGATCATGATAGATGACCATCGTCTATGAGACCAGAAAGCCTCATGGGCAGAGGAGAAAGTTAAAAATGAGTACTTATTGGTAATTTAGTTGCGGAATTTTGACGTATTTGTCCCCAGAACTAGATAATCAATCGAGTTAGAAAAGTTGATGCGATTATTCCTGTTCTCATGCCAGACATTTTAGCATAAGTCCATCAAGACAGTATTTATAGGTGCCGCACCCGTTCTCGAGAGGCTGATAGAATATCTGTTGTAGGTTTCCCCTTAGTGGATACCGTTCACCTGTAACTTGTACTTGGCAGTCATTCTCCTTATGAGGCTGTCGTAATAGTCATGTAAACGCAATTTTTTTCAATGTCTTGTTCTTTTTTCGTTTTTCTTCTTTTTTATTTGCATGCTCTTCATTTAGTGCGGTTTAAAATTAGTGTTTTGGCCTCTTTCGTACTCGTAAGTTTATTTATTGTTTATCTGTTGTTTTTGTGCTTGCAATTCGTGCTTTACGGTGCGAACTTCATTTTCTTCCTTTTTTCTCAAGGAAATTCTCACGGTTCTCAATGAGACAATAGATTCGCGCCACATCCCGTCCGCGCGCTTGTCTTCCTGTCGATTTTCGCGCCCGCTTCCTCGTTCCCAACTAATTCGCGGGCCTCCCGCCGCATGCTCTTTCCCCATACCTTCCCACGCTCCTCCACAGTCTTGTGGCGCGAGGAGCGCTTCTCAGGCCGCGGCGGAATTTCTACGAACCATCAATTGAGAGCGCAAGGATTCGTATTCAGCGGCGCGAACACAAATCTCATCTCATTTTGCTCCCCCTCCCCCCAAACTTCCAACCCCCCCCCTCCAACTCTTGTTCCCACCGCGGGGAAAACGCTCGTGAGAATCCTGTTTCCCCTCGAGAAATATTCAAATCGACTCGCGGCTATATCTCTCCCTCGAGTGCATTGCCTCTCTGGAGAAATACCATTAAGTCCCACCGCAGATGGCAAGGGGTGATGTTGTTAGCATGGATTTTTGACGGGAACTGCTTCCGCATTTGTAACCCTCAATCTCTTTAAATCTCCACTTTCAACCACCTCTTCCCTTCACGCATGGACTAAGTCAGATTTTCAGCCCCCTTTTCGATAAAAATTCGCCCTTTTGAATCCTGAGATGAGAAAAAATTCGGTCAAAAGTCTACCCTGCAGGCAATCTTCCCCAAACTTGGATTTAAATCTTTAGAAAAATACCATTTATTCGTAAATAAATGGAAACTGCGACAGTTTAGAGTGGGTTTTCATATAAACGCCGAAAATATTTCCAGGGAGATACGAATGTGTTTTTCGTTGCGATGAGCGATGCTTTCAACCGTTGACTTTAATTTTCTCTCTTTTCCGGAGTATTATGAACTGTTGAGCTTGTATTTTCGAACGTAAATATTTCTGTGCCATTAGGAGTATGTGCCCTCAGCAGGCGAATATAAAAATAATATAATGTGCCCTTCTTTCGAAAAATATGTGATATCCTTTTTGCGTGGTTTTCGTAGTTTGTTTCACTGGACTACTTTGTTCCGACTAGTGCGTCTGCAATTCATAGTCACTTTCCCCCACCCCCGTATTTTAGAACTTGATAAATAGTAGTTTTAAAAATAAAAATTTTTTAAATATTCTCTGCTTGCTTATTACCGTGACAGAGTTTGACGGAAAGGATCTTAATTTAATATTGCGATGTATTAAATGAGAAAACTAGGTAAGCATGCGTGTGCTCTAGCCTTAATCTAAATGTTTAAGGTTTTCTGCCAAATATCTGAATGCAGGAACTCTTTTTAGCAAATCAGCAGGCACTAATTCCAAGACTGGTGGGTTGCCGCTCTCCGTCCCATTCTCTTCCCAGCCTGCCTGTTGATTTTTGTATGGCTTTTGACATTTGCTTACATCTCATCATATCTGCCGGAAGTATTCCATTCTCCGTTTTCTTCCAACTTTTCCCGTATAATTTTTCCCTCGCGTTACTCTGTTCAGGAAATTTCAATGACTTAAGGTCTCTAAAATGTTTTTCTCGTCCACCTGTCTGCGTTCCATAAAACTTCTTTCTGTCTCGACTCTCATTCAAGTACCTCTTCTTGTGTAATATGCAGCGTCCCTTCCATCTTCATCATTCATCTATGACACCATATGTAGCTCGTCTTCACTGTTGTCTTTTCTGCTTATGTCATTTTTAATGACAGCGTCATAGTAGAGCATCCTACATATATTGTTGAAGTGTTTCTTTAAAGCTGATGTTGGAAGAATTTTCTTCCGATGGAACACCTTTGCCTAGTCTTCTCGGAAAAATGTTTCTCTCTTGATTTCATCATGATCTATAGGTTATAAAATTCTACCTTGAGTTCCAAATTTTCGCTTCCCTAGTCTTTCTTCGTTTTCCTCGTCTTATCATGCAAATTCAAAGGATTAGAAAACCTGGAAGGTAAGAGGAATTCGTGAAAAAATATTGGAGTACTAAAATTGGCAGTTCCTAATGGATATTAGGAGAGGAGGTGAATTTCTCGGGTCATTTACACCTCCAATGGTTCGATGCCCTGAGCTGGGGTATTTGGGAAATGGAAGAATAATAGAAAAAAGTCCGGTGTCAGTTCCAGCCAGCTCTTAACAAATGGCCCCTAGGGTTCATAGATTCGCGTCCCATGCGATGGATGGCTCAGCGCTGCACTTCGCCCGCTCTTCTTATGCCACCGGAATATATTCTCACCCGCCCGGGTTTGAAAATTGGAAGCCCGAGTGAAAACCTTCCTAATCCGATCTACCAGTCGCACCGTCACTAGCGTTACGTAATTGACTCGTATCATACCCGTTGGAAGCTCTGCTCCTATGAATCTTGAAGGTTTCCGTACCGTTATTGAGAAAGTAGATTTGTGTGTACGCCGTGATTTTTCTAGAAAGTGCGGTTGATTAGTAAACCAGGTGAGCTTGAAAAATATCGCAAAAGATTGCCCTTTGGCATTGGAATCAATATGCTGCTTATCCCTGTCCTTCCATCTAACCAGCATTTGATCTAAGCGTCCTGAGGTGCTAAAACGAAAAACCATCGGACTTCCTCGAATCGGTCGTTCAAGGCTCCACGCGCAGCCTTCACCGCGTGCGCTGCGTTAGAAAAAGTGTCGCATTTCTCTTCTGTGCATTTTTTCAATCTAAACTAAGACACTGCGATTGCCTTCGGGTATCAAACTGGTGTCGTCCTTTCGTTTTACGGGCTTATGGTCATGTTTTCAAATTTATATTCCGCTCTGAGAGCACCCACCTCTTGCATATTGCTTTTGGAGACTCTGCCGGCAGACGTGAATTCAATTCGGGATATGGAATCCTCGAGGGCACCGAGCCAAATCCTCATCGCCTCCGGAACGCTCGCGCTCTTCACCTCTCCCATTATGGGTACTGTTTTTCCTTGAAGATTTGACCCTCGCACTTCCATTCTCGTGTAATTTTACAGCATATATTGAGGTAACATTGAAATAACGGGATATGACGAGACACTTAATAGATGTACTATCAGATTTGACGAAGTTTAATTGTTCCCCTACGAAAGAAAAGCTTTCAGCTGGTCGATCATTAAGATTTTATTGCGGCGTACGGCGGATTATTTAATGTTGTTTGAATAGATGTCTTTAAATCGTTTTCAATAATTGACATTTATAAATTGAAAACTGCAATATAATGATATCGGAAATACTCATGAGAGAATCAGATATAAGACAAATGCAAGTTCTTTTATGCTTTTGTTTTGAACGAAGGGCTACCAGAAACAGGCAGCAGTAATGGTGGGTGCAAAGCATTTAAATCGGGGATGGGATATTGACGATACTGATAGAGGGGAAGACGTTGGGCAGATGAGGTAGGGGTGGGAAAAGGATAAGCATGTTGATAGATGAGGGTTAGAAAGAAATCCTACTCACTGGATTAATAGAAGTGTTAATTGGGAATGTCTCACCCGAAGTTAAACTAGAACGTCATTAAATCTCTTACATAAGTAAGAAAAACTTTCTGGACCGATTTTTTGTTATGTTAAATCATATAGTATACGAATTGAAGTACAGTTCCGTGCGTGGTGTCGGGTTTTGTCTTGCTAGGCGAGGCTGCGTAGTGTGTGGGTGTTAAGTTTGTGTCTTTCCAAAACCCATCATATATCGTAGTCTACCAATTAATAATTGTTTTAGTCCAAAGTCTAATAAGTTTTTTATTAATAAAATATAATTGCGATTGGTTTCGACATCTCTTATAAACTTTGAGGAAGTACGAGTCGTAATTGTTTACATGGAAATGATCGAAAGTTGCAGAAAATAGCCCGAAGAAAATACTTATGAGTGGAAAAAGATAAGTTTTTCTGCTATAGCTGTATTGTTGTCGATCTCCTTCGTGCCACCAATTTAGTGAGAATTTTGATAAGGATTTCACCTGTTTTTGCACGATTAATGCCCTAAGAAGTTCAATATCGACACGTAGGTTCTCACGTGGTTGCGTTCTCAAGTGATGATGATATTTACGATGAGTGATGATCTTACCAATCAATATGACTCTAAAACGAAATCAATTATGATACCGTAGCAAACCTCTGAAACGAGCCTATTATACGTTTATAATAGACACGTGGACTACAGCTCTCTAGCCAAACAAAGTGATTTCATTACGATTAGGTTCTCTTTAATGAATCAGTCCTTTGCCACTAAAAGTGGGTGCGAATTAAATATTGATCATTAATTTCTGCTCCAATAATCTTTCCCAAAACCATGCGAACCGGTTGGTGCTATTTTTGGAATCACCTTCTAAGTTGAAGACACGTGTTCATGACATCGAATGCCTTATTCATAAAGAGGTCTCCAGCTATTCCTTGCTTGGGAGTAAACGCCCTTTGCTCTTCAAGGTCTGGCCAAAAATTTCGTCCTCCGCTCCGGGCGACCTTTCATCATCTCGTTTTCATCGTGCTCATTGGTCCAATCAACCCTTGGCGTTCGGCATAGGCGTAAAATTAAACGGTTTATTCCTTTGATCAGGAGTTTAATCGAATGGGCGACTGCCTTCCTTTCGTCTCTCGCCTCGGGGAAATGCGACCCTGAAAGTGTCTCCTCAAATGCTTGTCTCCAGCTAATTCGTTGCCCCATCGTACGTAGCAGCAGAATGAATGAATGCTCGACTTTTCGCCCGGTAATGGACTTAGAACGCTGATGGGATCCTGCTGTTGAATTGGCGCGTGAGTTGAAATAGGTTGTCTGGCCTTCAACCAATGGGAAAATAAGCCTTTTAGGAATTCTAAATGAATTCCAAGCTGAGACAAGGACGTCTGTGACATTATTTGATGTGGCATTTGATATAGCTGTACGTGTCTTGGCACAGAACTCCTTGCTCAATATATTGCTTTTACTAAAGGCTCCTCTTGGTTTTAAATTTGTTATGTAATTGCTTCTTTGTGACTTGTATGATTGTGGATTATTTCTTAGGAAAGATGTTATCGTTATATGTATTAATTATACTTTACCTGACGCGTTCAACTACTTGTTTCTCGTAGTTACTCTTTCGAATGTTGTGAAGTTTCTTTTCCGGTAGCGTCCTACATGTTCAACGAAATATTCAGAAGTAAAATGACACATATATTTAATATACAAAACAATTTTTTTCCATTTTCATGATTTCCACTTATTTCATATTTCACCTGTTACGTTTTAAAATCTGGAAAACAAAACGCCCTCTTTTCATTATAAAGCAGCAGAATAAATTCGTTAAAGTAGGCTGCACCTGTACATTCGTCCCCTGCAAGTATTCTGTTTGATAACGTGAAAAATGTACGAAATGTAGATGTATCTTGATCGAGATATATCTCTTACTTTTTGTGCCTTGTGAGGAATATTTTCTCTGGTTAATGACCAAACTCTCGAGTTTAACCATCTTATTGAGAATTCAGGAAATGTATGTTGCTGTTCGCAGTTAATTCATCGAAAGGGTAAAGCCGTTGCAGTGGAGCAAACTAATTTATGCGCTTTATCCCCAGTTCAATTTGAGTGAAAACTGATGTATCGGAACAAATCCCGTATGTATTCACTCAAGTGAACCGGGAGAGATAATCCTGGTCATACTTGTACGTCTAATGTTCTGTCTTCTTGTGGGTTCTTTCAATTGACTCACAGTTGATTTACATGGCGTCAATGGATTAATTCATGCAAATTTTAAGTGGTTGTAAATTACAAGTTTTAGTGATAGGTGCGTGGAATCGATAAGCAATGGCAACCTGTCGTGTCGTTTGCGTCGGAATCTATTTCACGTGATCGTCGATGACTCCATGGCTCAGGGTGAATGGAATATTGTTGGACATGCCGAAATAAAATGTTTCATTCGATGACAATGTTTATGGTGGCACGGCAAGAGAAAAAAAGAATGAACCCTAGTTACCGCCACTAGTTCGCTTAGGGATAAAAACCCGCTCCCAGCAGGTAGCCAGGGATCCGAAGTCCACTCTTTACTTATTTGTTGCAATCTTATCCGTACATTTGATCCGTCGTGAAGTAATTATTGGCACATTGAAATGTCAAAGTGCTTCTTTTTATTATATATTAATTTCTATCGACTGGAGATAAGACTGTACTACTCGTACATCTCCGAATCAATATACGTACTTTGATAAAATAGAAATGGAATTTTTTGTTTAGGATCATAACTAGGGTACGTTTCTTGGCCATTCTTTGCGTAAGGCTATTTTTACAAATGACTCTTTCTACCGGTTTGAACCAAGAGTACGTTCTTATTATGCCAAAAACATGTTTGCTTCTTCTTATCGCAAATAAGATCAAATCAAGCCAATTGGTCTCACACATGCTCTTTCAGCATCGTTCGGAGTGTCTTTTAACTCGATCATCGGTGTGGGATGACGATTCCTAAGCTTCTGCTGACCTAATGTAATGAGAGATCAATATATTTCACTAGAGTCAGAAGTGTACATTTCTGGTAAACATACGAGTTTATCTCAAGTAATTCCAGCTGACTTCAGTTTAAGTTCTCGAGTTTCAATTATTTCCAGAATGTGAATTGGACTCTGAAGCAATCATAGATTTTTAAAATAAAATGGTATAAATGTGTCTTGTTGTTCTTAGAAAATTGAAGTGATGGGTACGAAATGGTGCCAAAAGAATTGGGTGAGAAAATTATTTGTAATTTTTTTCTCGAGTTCCATTCCGGCTACATTATCGTTCCAGTATTACGGGCATTTCGGCGCGTGAGTTTATTATAATTTTACTCAGTTATTTCAGCTATTTGTATTCTATGTTATCTAGGGTGAACTATTCACTTAAAATATTCAGAAAGTTGAGGTGTTGGGAGTGATATTTTACGAGTATCTTCCCATTAAAAAACGAATGCTTGTATCCTGTGGAAATTTGTTTTGCGAAGATAATTTCTTGGCATTAGTTGTTCCATAAATAGCCCATTACCAATGGATACTAATTATATTAGATAATATATTTCTATAATTCTAGTTTGTTAATCAAGGGGGATCCCAGAAAGGATACATATTAACAAATATAAATGTACCATGGGATTTGGTAGTACGTACCCGCTATCTTTTCACTTTCCTCCTCTGGTTAGATGGAAAGTAGTTTATGCTATGATGTTTGTTGAATAAAATTATAATTTAATAGCTAAAAGACATCCGTTTTTGTAGGTTAATGACTCGCGAATTAGGTTGGAATTAGAAAAGTTAACACATTTATGACTGCTTTAATCACTTGTTCATTCATGTAGAACGCAGTGGGGTGAGGCGTTTGGAAGGTGCGGAGCTTTCAGTAAATCACTCGCTATTCTTTTAATTAATCGCAGTTAGGTTACGAAAAAGGTTGCAAACTAAACATCACTTGAATGGAATGCTTATTTAATTTATTTTTTGCTTTAAGAAACATACACCAGCTGAACAATGCATCCTCGGATGCGTCAAAAAATGGCTTTCCATTCTTTACAGCCATCGTTCTTTCTTGTGGAAACAACCTCCTTTCTCTTCGGTGTTCCACCTCGTCACACATCCTAAACTCTCATTGCCGCCTTCTAAGCAAAGATGAGGTTTCAATTAAATAGCAGTGGTTGAGACCGCAAACCACGGTCTCACCCCCTTCAGCTTTCTTCAGATGTCATATACGGACAGTAAATTATTCTCCCTGTGATACCGTACCTCCATGGACGACTCCCATTGCCTCGTATAGTGGGGACACCAGGCGAATGAGTGGTGTAATAGCCAATCTCAATATAAAAAAAACCTTAGAAGTGTTCGTTATCTTATCTGATTATGTCTGCCACGTTTTTTTATATATCCTCCCTCTTAGCTTTAATTTATTTTTAATTATTTTGACTCAATATGTCACGTAAAATGCTTGTGCGTCTGTCGTGCTATGCTTTCTAAGTAAAACCATCATATATGTCACACTTTGCCCTTTTTAACGGTACTACAATTTCAAAATATCTTTCTTTGTTGAACTATTTTTCGCTTATCCTAGGGACACCTATGTAGTTTATATCACTGAGTTAACAAGTGACTTCTAAGTTTTTTTTAGTAAATATTTTATTTGATGATCCTACGTTCAATCCTGCGTAAATCATTATTTGCCGTCGGCAAACCCGGACTCTATTTCTCAGGGCCAAAAGTCAATTTATAGGAGGAAAGGATTATATGGCTTGAAGGGTCTTGTGCTTTTAAAAAAAAATGAGTCTTTTGCAATGGCTGTAGTACTGCGGCAGTCATACTCGTAGAGAATTGGTAAATTTAGCCGAAACAGGCGGTGAAAATGTGCCCTCGATAGATTCATGAAAAGACGATGACGGCCTTGATGTAGCAGTCCAGTTGTCATGCGCATTAGGATTGGATATGAGTTTTAATACTGTGATAATTGCTGCAGTTATTTTATCAGTCCTCGTGATGGAATTTGAAGTCGTTCATTGTACGAGGGTCATCCGGAAAGTAGTACCCGTTCGTGAAATAAAGACACAAAAGTAAATATTAACAAACATAAAAAATTTTATTTGAAAGAGGATACTTTAAACTACTTCTCAACATAATCTCCAAGCAAATTAAGGCATTTGTCATAACGTGTGACAAGTTTCTGTATTCCTGCTGCATAGTCCTTCGCCGCCAGCTCATTGAGATACGCGAGGGACCCATCTTGCACAAATTTTTGCATAATGCAGATGGTGTTTAACAATTTCATGAACAATTGTTCGAGAAACATTGGGAAAATGCTCACAGATGTCATCAATTGTGACGCGCCGATCGTTCCTCACGTATTCGTCAACTGAGCTCACCAGTTGGTCTGTAATGACAGACGGTCTCTCCGAACGCTCATCGTCGTGTGTGTTCCCCCTCCCCATGTTGAAGTTGCGACACCACCGCCGAACAGACGACTCGTCCATTACATTGTCTCCATACACCTCCTTTAATTGGCGATGAATATCACATGGGCGAACGTTTCTTGCATTGAGGAATTTAATCACTGCCCTCACTTCACAACTGGCGGCGTTCTCAATTTTTTTAAACATTGTAAACAATCACAGAAACAACACAGGCAATGCTAGCGTCACGCAACTTGGCTCAGAGAAGGCAGACAAGCCACTGAAGCTATCTGACCTCGTCCAGCGGCTACTCGCGTCGTCAGCACTTCATGCGGCACGAACGGGTACTACTTTCCGGATGACCCTCGTATGTTACATTTTTAAGGATTAATTTAGCCTTCATTCAGTGTCCTGATCGTTGACAACATTTTTTTCTTGAATCGTCATGAAAATTAAGCGTCAGAAATCTTTTTTATCTTTCATAAATTACCGTGCCGAGGTACATGAAAATTGTTTGAAGTGTTGAGTATTCATTTGAGTGTTCCATTTTAAGTGGTGCATACTTGAGACAACGACTGAAATAAGGTTGCGTCATCTCAACGAGCACTCAAATTTATTTGCTTTCTATATATAGAGTCAAGTGGGGGGAAAACGAACTTTATTCGTCTCCATCTTGTAATAATCAATAATTTCGTGAAAATATTTCATGTCGGACGGTTTGTGAAGAGTTTAAGGCAAAATGAAATGGACAGATCCTATTTCTGATCAGTTTAAGATTCTTGTCTCAACCTATTTATTTTGTTTTCAGGAGGTTTTGTCTGGTTCGACTTGATTCTGCTTCAGTAGACGGACTTGCCCTAGTCTTCCGTCGCTAATCGATGCCTCTCTTCGTTAACGTGAAGGTTGCCTCTATTTTGTGGCTTCGACGGAATCCGCCCCGTAATCGTTTCTCGCCGTCCTCCATCCTTTGGCCTCTTTGAGTTAGAGCGTTATCATCGATGCTCAATGCAGATGAATGGTTGGCTCGGGGAAACCTGTCAACGGTGGAATATTTGCGTATGGTGAAAACGTGTCGAAGCTGGAAATACGGTAATCGTAAATCATGGCCACGTTATTCTCAAGCCTACCTCTCTCTCCCTCTCTCTGAAAGGCAGAACCTTAGAGAGGTAAGAGGGAAATATTTTGCAAAAAATTTCCTTTTCGGGTAAGCTGCATTTAAGGTGTAAATGGCAAGATGTAAAAGGTAAGGTTTTTTTGGCGGACATTTTACCTGAGATACCGATTTTTCATTCATTCTCGGACTTGATGTTGTTTACGAAAAATTCTCCTGTGGTCTCGTACTCAGGTGCTTTGTAATTACTTTTTATTATATGGAACCCTGAGGTATCATAGTATTCACCAGATTTGTCACCGAGAGATTTTTTTAAATTTCCATGCTTGAAAAAATGGCTCGGCGGAAAATGATTCACATCGAACGAGGAGGTCCTCGCCAATACAGATGCGTATGGTGAGGGTCTCCGAAAACCTAGTTTTTGGACGCCTTAAAAATGTTAGAGAAACGCTGGTAAAAATCCATCTATTCAGCTAAAAGGATATTGTGTTGGAAAGTAAAAAAATCCACCCGAAATAATTTGTTTTTATAGTTTTTCCTAAGAACTTAATTGAACTACCCACGCATTAGAGTAGACGTGGAGACTCCCTGAAGAATTTTAGCTGCTAGTCCAACCTAGGATGTGGATATTGCATTTTCTGTTTGCGGTTAATGTTGAAACATAAAAAAGACACGAAGTGACCCTTGTCGTCGAAACCCCTGTATTGGTCTTTCGGGTCAGTGAATATGAATTTTAATTGCTATCCTAGACAGAATATTTGTAGGATCTTTATAGAAGGCACTGTGCAAGTTCATCCATTAAATAACAGAAGATCTTATATACACCAAGTAAAAACAAAAACCCCGAGGCGGCACTCTTTGGGGGATACAACACGGTGAAGAAAGTGGAATTCATATAAGATACTTGGTGAGGGAGTAAACAGATTTTTGTGCCAGTTTAGGCTGATTTTTTTTCTCCCCTTAATTGTAATTTTTTAGATTTTTTGTTAAATTTCTCCGCCGCTTTGTCCCCCCCCCCCCTTCCCCAAAGGATAGGGTTTTTCCGGTTACATTCTTTTACTTGTTCATGCATTAGTTTTTTAATCCGAATATTCTTAACTGTAGGCCTCCATTCTCCTTCTCTGCCTCCCTTTGGAAACTCTCTATTATTATTAGGTAATCTACCGGTTAAGGTGGGTTTTTGGATGGACATAATTACTAATTAAATAATTTGTGACCCCTAGCAAAACACAACCTCCTACTCTACATAATGTCGCTCTTCATCTCTGAGTACCTTATTCCTCCCTTCATCCCGTCCAACATCCCTATCCTGTTCCTTCCCTTTCCTCGTTTGCCTAACATTCTCCCCTCTATTACAGTCTTCAACATCCCACTGCCGGTCAATACCCCCTTCAACCACTTTTCCTGCCTCCACAGGATTTCTCCCAACAAACCCCTCTCTTCGCCCACCATACCAAGTACTTCCTCGTTTGTTTTCTTCTCTGTCCATTTCACCTTCTCCATTCTTCTCCACACCCACATTTCAAAAGCCTCCAGTCTACGTCTATCCTCCTGCTTCAATGACCACGTTTCCGCGCCGTACATAGCTACGCTCTATATCAAAGTTTTTACGAGTCTTTTCTTAATATCCTTACTCAACGTCCCTGTCATCAACTCCTTCCTCCTTGTGAAAGCCTCTGTGGATCCAAATTTCATCTCCATTCCTTTGATCCTTGATTGCTCCCCATACCTCCATATTTCTCAATCTTCTTTAATTTTTTTTGTTCCAATCTCTTCCTCATGTTCCCCTCTCTTCCCATATTATTCCCATGAGTTTTCCTTCCATTACTTCTTTGATCAGTGCTGCAAGGCCCTGTTCATTTGTCTCTCATACTTACATAGAGTTTTCAATAATATTGTTTTGATCTTATCCTCTCATTCGCTCTTCCTCATTCTCTCCTTTGCGCGCTTGATTATCATCGATCGCCTCCAATGCCGAGTCGACGTCTTCAAGTCTCCCCAAGTCCCCAATTGTCTTATGTTTCCGATCGATACGTTGTCACGCTCGAAGGTTTTGGCTCAGTGCTTCCTTGTTTTCTCAATTTCTCGAGCGCAGTCTTAATCTCCCTCTTTTGTAAGGACTATTTCTTTCTCAGTGTTTGTTGCGCTTCTTTCATATCACGTGATCTTAACTTCCTAGATAGATAAAGGAGTCACACGCCCTAACCTGAAGAAAGTGTATCACTGGCGGGAGGATAGGTTTTAAGTTTATGTCATGAGTAAATTATATTTTATTCCGACTTATTTAATGATATGACCAAGGCTACCATTTAAAGAAGAGATAACAGTGTCACTGTGAAATAACCTCATATTTGAAAAATTCTGATGGTATTTTATTAATGTTTTTTACTCATCGATGCACTAATATCATTAATCTTCATTCTAAAAATTATTTTTTCCTTAAATATCCTCGATATGTTTTTTGAGGATGAAATTTGTAGCTTTAAAGTGTTCAAGTAATGAAAACACTATCAAATTGGCTGCTTTCAACTGCGAGTATTAGAAAAAAAACGATCGGGTAAATTTATTATTTTCAAATTCCATGAAATTAACAATTGTTCATGCTGCCAGTGTACGAATATGAGTTTGGTGCAACTGGCATTAATCCATCAATCACAACGACCAACCAGGGGATTGGTTGTGATGGGAGAACGGAAGAGCACATCCCAGTACAAACCGAAGAACTTGCGACGGTCACACTTTTAGGATAATTCCTTTCACAGGTACCGCTTGCTGTTTTCGATAATTCGCCAGTGTTCAGTAAATCGCAGGGCTTGGATTTTAGATATATGGTAGTTGTCCGAATTTATCTCCCGGAACTTGAATCCTCGTAGGAACCTCTCTGCACCAATGTTAATTCAGAGGGGTGGGGAACGAGAGGCCCATCCCCCTGTGACGCTTTCCATGATATGGTATTTCTATTTCTCGGTTTCAATAAATTTGATTCTAACCAAACTGTTGCATTTCCATTCTCACTTGGTTCAGTCTTTTCTTCAACCTCCGCTTAACAATTCCTGTAACCTAACGGAAAGGTACTATGAGTTAGCAAAGCAAGTTTAAAATTTATATTGGATGTTTGTCTTATATTATTCGGGTTTATTTACTGATGCAATCAATTCTATAAGCTGGTGAATAGATAAAATCATCACCGTGAAGGAACTTGTTTTTGAATTTATTAGGTTAAGTGCGTAATGCCTTAAAATGTATTGTTCAACTATACTTACATTTTTACATGTTTTCATTCCTATTGCATATCAGTATTTTCCCCCTTAAGAATCATAGGATTGATTTAGGGTGATAGCGACCTTCCGAAAGTGGACCTTGTCCCGCCTCTACTCACTAGATCACTACGCGAGCTTGGAAGTTGACATACGTACACCTGCTTGCTCTGACGGGCGAACCCCCTTAATCCTATTCCTAGATGAGCGTTTTCCCGTCATCCTCTTGTCGTAAGCTCCTGTATTATTTACCCTGCCCTCCCACGTCATTTTCCCCTCAGGCCATCTCCATTCCTCCCACTCCGACCACTCTCCTCCCTTCGCTCCAACACCGCCTCTTCTCCCCCCCCCCCATGTTGTTTCATCGGGCACACACGTCGCGTTTAGGGCTTCACTCCACCCGCGCTCAACCACCCCCTCATACCGCCACCCTCGTATCTCGACTCAACCCCCTCCCCCGTCTGTGTTTCGGGGTTTGTTGCCCCCCCCTCCTCCTTTTCTTTCGGTCGAAGGAAGAGTGAGTGGAGTTCCACTTTTCCCATTCGTTCCGCGTGAAGGGGGAAGCGCAGACACATTTCGCGAGTTCAGCAAGTGTCTTTTGCCGTGTGTTTTTTTTAATTCATTTTTTTAAAGCCCCGACCTTGGGAACCGCGAGGCATCTGTATCCGCCCCAAGGGCTTGCGGTACTAATCCGGGAATTATTTTCGTTTCCTCGTCGACCTTGATCCGTTTCCCTTTTAAAGGAAACCTTCGTGGTGGTTTTTTGGAGTTCATCGAACCGGTGGTTCGGGGCCCCATACTTTCCTTTGAAGCGCGACCGTCGAAATACGTATATCATAGCCATGTGGCGCGTGAGTCACTCAGGTTCAGCGCCTTGGATGCTTCCTCAGCAAATGTTTTCGAAACCTAGTGACTTTTTTTGACATTTCTGCAGCGTTTGCATCCTGAATCGAGGGTAATATGAGGCGATATTTAAGAAAAAGATGTGCTTTTGGACTCAGAATTGTATGAGCCAATCACAGTGGGTCACATTCTCGAGGGAAATCAATTCCATCGTGCATTTCGTTGACCGACGAAGCCGGCTGCAAGGTTCACTGCATTCGATATGAAAACGTTCAAACTGTATAGGTTCCGGAAGGTATGTAGAAACGTTTTTTTCAATCTGAAGAACCTAATAATGGTGTTCACACATCAAGAAATTAAGGAACACTAAAGACATTTTGAGTAGTCAACAATTTCAACCTCGGATATTAGTTTGTAATGGAATGGAAAGTCGTGGAATGGAGTACAGTTGAACACAAAGATACCAGACCGAATGATTTTGGAGAAAATGTATGCACTTAACGAATAGTATGAAAAGTATATATCAGCATTGAAGTCTGTAAATTTTAACGTACTTGATATACACCTAATTTTATTACCGCTCCTGGTTATTTATATTGAGAACTCCTCCATACAATTTAACACTTATTGGGAATATTGATACCATTGTATCCCGGGTGAGGTTTTGCTGCAGTCGTTCTGGGAGGTAGAGTTAGATATTTCAATCTGAAGAAACTAATAGTGTTGCTCTCACATTCAGAAATTAACGAACAATGGAGATATTTTGGGTAGTCGACAATTTCAACAACGAGCAGCATGTTTTATGAAATGGAATTCGGGTATACTTTTTATCAGCGTTAAAACTATAGTTAAATACACTCATAACGGCGCTCGTTACGCTGATCCAAATTCTTACAGAAGTATGGCAACAGTTTGAATGACCGAACTGCATATTGCTGTGGCTCTGGTAATCATCTTGGGATCCATCATCAATATAATCTGTTCCCAGCCAATATCTTCGTTCCTTTTTCTCTGAGGCAAATTCTCGAAGAAATGGGACGGTCTCTCGGATGAGTGAAATTTTCGTTCCATATCCGGAACAGCTTCGTGATGCTCTGAATGATAATCTGTTAGTAATTGACAGTCTTCCAATTTTTGCGGGACTGATATTTTCAACCACGTCCGACAGTGACCGACTTGGAAATGTACGAGTATTTTGTAAAATTGGGACTCCTCTCAAACGAATTCGAGAAGTGAGACTTTTTTTTTTGACAATATCAAGTTTATTTTTATGAAGCAAAAATTTGAGTAAACTCTTTAGGAAAATGTAAACAGTTCCCCCAACATTTACTCTCATTTGTTGACGCGTCGTAAAAAAACCTTTCCGTCCTTCCTAATTTTTTCGTAGTACTTGCCTGGTGTCGGTACACCAGGCAAGTACGGCACCGGTGTCGTCCATCACCTGCTTCTTGTAATTCATCCTTAGTTTGCCTCTTATGCTTTTTCACTCTTGTGGTCCCTACCATATGGTCTTCGATAAACACTCGTGACATAGGATGCAGCCGAGTAATTGCCCACTCTTCTTTCAGCGTCTTCCAAAGGCTTCTCTCTTAGCCGCTCTTCATTGTTCTCTTGAATGCACTAATGGGTCTGTTTATTTCCAGTGCTCTGTTGGACTTCCATCGCTTTCAGTATTCTCTTCTCCACTGCTGACAGACGTCGTCAGCATTGGAGAAGTGACTCCTTTCACAAGCCATAGTAAAAAAATGACTATGTACTTTTCTACAGTAGTGTGGAAAACAGAAAGTAATTTTTTCTCATGGATATCGTAATTACAAGGAAGTCCACGTCTCTGATGCTATTTATTTTATCCATGCATTAGAAAAAAATGCAATAAATCTGGTCAAATGTTGGTGTAGGAGAGAGGTTAATGGTTACGGCCTTGCCTCTATTTTCCGTAGTTACAAGGAGAGGCGACCGACAGCAGAAGTCATTAGGGATATGTGGGTAATTTGGGTAGGGGTAGGATGTTCAGGGAGCGGAGGAAAGGTGGAGAGAAACCCACTGATGGCATTAAGCTACTCTTAAGGGTAAACGCCAAGGGCTATACAATTTAACGTTCTCTTCGACGGACTGCGTACTCCACTGAAAGTGCTCTCCAGGGAGCAACCCAATTAGGGATTGGGACACCACTGAAAATCACCGGGATTCGGAATCGGGTCCCTCGTGGTGAGAAGCCAGTATGTTAACTACCGCACTATCCAGATCCAGTCTATTTTCAGTTAAGAACACCTTCAAAAATGTAACTTGGCGTTAATGTAATTGCTGATTTAGAATGTGCAAAAGTTTGTTTCCTATTTTTCACTCTACCCTCGGATGACATCATTAGCGTTGTACAGTTGGAACACAGCTGTTTAATGCGTCCTTAGCAATATTGCTGATAATCAAACCAATATTAATCCAGTGCGATCAGTAAAAATTAAAAAAGATCCCGTGTAATGTTAATTTTTTTAGGAAGATTAGCATTGTTATCTTATTAAACAGTTATATTTTTTTCAATTGGCTACGCTCTCCTAGACGAACTTACCCATTAAGCTGTATTCATTATCCATGACAGAAAGAGTTAACCAAACTTCTTGATTTCGCGCCGGTCCTACTCTTGTTCTGCCCCCGCAGTGGTGGCTATCCAGTAGCCCACGGCTCTAAGCTGGTCCGACAAATCTTTCAATCCGAGACCCAAAGGCTTTCGACAAATTGTGAAGGTGTAATTCCATTCAGGTCGGCAAAAAATTGAGGGAAATTGACAGTTATTCAGGACACGCAAAGTTAGAAATTTGGCTGAAAAATACGATAAAATGCTTAGTATAAGCTGAAAATTTCGATTTTTCTACATTACTTTGGCCAATTCCGATAAATTTAATTTTTAGCATTGGTTTTCTAATGAGGAAGCTTAAAAACTATATAAAGGGAATTATTAACATAACACTTAATGGCGATAGGGTCTAATAATATCTCCTGGGCTTCGGGAGACCACCAGATGGGCTAAAGTATGAATGACCTACATTTATTAACTGCGCATTTAATTCTGAGAAAATAAATCTTTCAGTTTTTGATTATCCCAAACTACGTACTGTTGTTTATTGTATTATTTTTGTTTGTAAAAATTTTCATGTAGGAAATATGTTTTCATCATACGTAAGATTTCGTGTTGGGACTATGCATGAAGATGTCTTTTCTTTCATTATTTCTTTATGGATGAACATTTAAAAGCTAACCAAAATCGTGATGTTATACGTACGAATGAAATTTTAAATGTAGTATGGGTGAGGGAAATAAATTGCTTGAAGAAATGCGAGTAAGTTAGATCGGGTGTGTCGAGGAAATATTGAAAGGCAGCGAGATGTTGTAGGTCGTGATAGGAGGGAGAATGTAGGGTAATCAGGGTGGAGGATGTGTACTATAGGCTTTTTAGACAGCACGAAGGTAGGTGGAAGTTACCAAGAATTGAAAAGGGAATACATGTAGGGCAAGAATGTGGAAATTATCGTGATATAAAGGAAAGAATAGTCATGAGGGGCCTTCAAACACCACCACCCCTATTAATGCGGGGATATTGCAATGATAATGTAAATAATAGGCAGAATACATTGAATGCGACTGCATTCACAAAAACCTTAACGGATCGTCATCCTCAGCCCACTTTGGAAAGCGGAGTTTTATACGGACAGTAACCGGGATTGCAATTTTGTGTGGGAAATCCATTCCGTTACGCGTCTAAGCGCCGAGCATTTTTATTAAGTTGAGATTTTCATTTCACACCCCTCATTATACTTTCCTTGTTTGGGTGGGCGCTTTCATATCCGCTTTCTCCATCTCCGTCCGTGAACCGCTCGGCAGTTTCGCCGCGCGTAAGGGGGAGACCATCTTTCACGGCTGCCATTCTCCGTCCTTTTTAAAGGAAGATCAACGGGCTCTCGTGTCGTTCAGTGGGGGCGTGCGGCGGAGGTGGGAGGATTCCTTTTATGACGCGGGTTCCCGCCCGGAGGGGAAGAGAGTCGAGTGGCCCCGCCGCTGGCCCTGGGACGGGGCGTCGTCGCCGCCGCCGCAGCCGTCCCTCTCTTCCACGGCTTCGGCCGGCGAATGGACGGGGTGTGTTCGTAAACCCCCCCCCTCCACGTCGCTCACGTACTGCTTCGTAGTAAATGTCATTCACTCAGTCGCGTGCTATTTTCGCATCGTCCCTGTTTCGCTTTCGTGAGGCGTCCACGTCTGGGCGAGTGAAGCGCGAGTTGTTCATCACGTTCGAGAGAGGATGTGTCGATTTTTATGCAGCGCGGGAGGAAGCACTTGATCAATCGCTTAAGTAATAAAGGAACGGATGAGGCCCTAATGTTGTATTTAGACCAGATAATGATGTATTCTCTGACAAAATAAGTCTGCAAGCTTCGTGCCTTTTGTTGTTGAGTTTGGGCGTAGTGAGTCGAATGCTCGACTACTGACCGAAAGGGATCCAGGTTGAACTCTCGAGTGATGCTCGAGAGAAATCTCGAGGTTAAGAAGAATTGCAGAGAAATATCCCGAATGAGAGGGAACGAGTAAGAGCGGACGTTCAATTGAATAAATATATACATATGAATGATATTATTATGTACAATAAGTTTTTATGAAGACGTTAACAAATCGGAAGTGGGAGATCTCAAGGGGAGGGCTTGTTTGAATGATGGCGCTATTTTCGATTGTTCGTTAATTTTTTATTGTTTTTTTCCGACTAAATGGTATTTCTTGAAATTCTTGAAGGTATTCCATTCCGAGCCAGATTGAAAAATTTGTCTTTGGATACATTCGTGTTTCGAAACGTTGTTGTTTTTTTCTGTTTCCTTTTTTTACTTTTCTGGGAAATGGGCAATTATTCATGGCTACGTTTAGTGATCAGATTAGTATTGGAAGCGAAGTTTGTCTTGAAAAGAAATCATTCGTATATGGATTTGTTTTACGTTTCTTTGAGTCCTAAATTTTATTTGCGTATGTTTCATCTGCTGGCCGTACAGTCGTGGCTCATGAAAATATGACATATCATTATTTTTCTTCGTAAAGTTTAAGTTCCCTTTGACCACCGTTGAAGTATTTGAATTTGATGGCATTATACGTGTATTTCAGAGGTTTTTCGGTGGCCAAAGTGATTTACGTCTGATGGTATTAATATTGCACGCAATAGAAAGTGTTTCGAAATTAAATACTGAAATTGTCACCGTGTGTGTTAGCACTGCGTGCTGATTTTGCGGAAAATCGGACTTGAAGTTTGCTGTTCCCAGTACACCATATTATTTCAGTTCCCTTGGTATGCTGCCATACACGTAAATTCATAGCTATTCTTATATTTAATTATGCTAGAAAGTTGTGTACTTAGTGAGTCAACCTGATAAGAATAATAACGTATGTTTGGATTAAAATGAATGTTGATTCGCATTTAAGTTTTTTTGGGAATAAAATTACGTCGGAAGCTCAATTCTTTATTTATCACTGTCAATTAGATTTATTTAGATAGATGCTTTTCTTATTTTTGATTTTGTCCAGATTTTTCTTTTTTCCAAATACACGTAGAATTAATTGGTCACATCGTTACGGTCAGTAGCCCACGAATCATTACTTTCTCATGACTCTTATCCCGTGAACTACACTCCGCTGCTAAATTCTCATTGATAAAATGCGCTCGTTCCTGCTTCATAAAGAATTGCTTTCGTTTTTTCGTTATTTTTCAATGCTCCTCATCAGGAATTCTACTCTTGTCAGATGATACCACAGTCTAGCTTCCTCGTCGGCTATTCACCCCAAATACGGATCCGTTCCACGTAAGGGCTGAAGTTCCTCCTGAGTTGTGCGGGATGTCGTTAGCACCGCACCCCAGACTCTCGCGTTCCCTTAAAGATCAGTAGTGAATGAAAGATCCCTCTTCTTTCCTGCATCCCAACCTGAATGACCTTATCTTGGTAGGACTTACGGTGAACTTCCGACTTCACTCGCCATGCGCGTTTCATTCTCTTTAAGGGGCTATCTTTCCATGGGATTGCACCAAAAGAGGGCGTCCGGTCAAGCTTGACGTGGTGTCATAAAGAAAGGACAGGGCTATGCGATGCGCAATTGTGCACGGAAGCACTAGAATTATTTTCGATCAAAGTCAATAGCTAAGCAATATGTTACTTTCTAACCCCATCTCGTTAAATGTAAATTATCAGTTAGCAGTTGTCATTTTTTGAATCATATAATTTTATGATAAAAAAAGCAGGGTACCTGGGAATGTGTGATCAAATATTAGGGAGGTTTGAGCGTTTGTGGCAACGTGTCGAACGGTAGATAAAGCGGTCAGGGTAACAGACGGACGAACAATTAATTCTATGATGAATTATTCCTGCGCCCTAATAACCAGATTGGGAGGGTTCTGATGTCGCTGTTGAAAATTTTTATGCGAATCGTCGAACTCCGGCTCTGAAGAAGCTATTATTTTTTAAATCTCTTTCCGCTTAAAATAAGGCCCGGTTAATTTATTAGAAATGACCTTATCAACCTCGGGTTATCTGCCCGAGAATTGCTCTATGGCAGCTCTCCAAACTATACTGTTTCGTTTCAATTTCTTCATTATCTCATAGCTTTTTGCCCTGAAATTTACAATTACCTAATTCTCGCATTACATCGATGGCCCTACAATTTAATTTATTCCCTTCAAATTTCCCCAAGTATGGTCTTTCGTACACTGTCGTACCACTTAATGTACTGTCTTAGTTTCCTTCTTCTTGTGAATGTGTCGGCTTCTCTCGTCACCTACACCTTGAAGTACTTCATTCGATGCTCTTTTAATAAATTTTATTTCTCTCATCCTTCGGTAACGCCACATTTTCAGCGGCTCCTTCTTTTATCTGTTACTTGTATCACACAAGTCTTATATGAGGAGCAAAGTCAAAACTGTAGAAAAGATATACACTCGTGAGTTTCATTATTACATGAAGAGAAATAGCCTATTGCGTAATTAAAGCGTTCATAGCTACTTTGAACTGCGAGGGGAACTTATGCTTAATTGTAGAAAATTTTTGAGCTGTTAAAAGTTTGTTACTGAGGAAACTGATTGCTTAAAGTCAACTCCGTTATGCAAAAGATCATGCTATTATCATTAGTACTTGATAGTTTCCACTCGTTCTTAACAACATTAACCTTTAGTCCACAAATCCAAAATTTATGGCTTTTACGATATTCATAAGTTTTTCGAGTAATGCAATTGTACTGTACGTTTGAAATAATGGTAACACATCTTGTGAACTTTAAGTACTTCATGAATAAAATTTGAAATTCCAAAACTTGGAAATAAACGATAATGATAATAATCTTTACAGTCTAAGTAACTCATTAGATGCAGTGCAAAGTTAATAAAGTCTAGAACTATTAAAAATTTAGAATCAGCATAAATTTCTTCCGCATAGAGTGAATATTATGAATATCAGGCATTGTCTTAAATTATGATGTATAATCGCTGATGGTTAAAATATGTCACCCCTCTGTCGAATGTTAAAATTATTTAAAATGGCAAAAGTCTGTTAAATTGTTTAATTAAGAATATTTTCAGAAGTAAGTATCAAATTATTTACCATAACTTGAGTCTTAGTGATTGTTTCAGTACAGGAAATTCACTGTATATAACGGAGGGAACTGTTTCCGAAACGGTTTATTTTGTGGTATTTATCCACCCTGGGAGTACTTGATTAAATTCACTTAACAATTTAATAATAGGACTAGGGGTTTGTCGTATGTCGCGACGCGACGAAACCCTTAAAAAAACCTCATTGAGTAGATTTAACTATTATTGAAACTACTAATCTAATGGCAAACTTAAACTATACTAAACACTCCGTTTTGTCGTCCTGTTAGTTCACAGCCGTAATTTTCACTGTCTGAAGAATGGCCTACAGTTGGCAGTACGATACCAAAACGCAAAAATTATTTAAACAGTGCATATCCACTTAAAATATGCATCAGAGAGGAACACCGTTTTTTATTATTTTTCTAACATTGAGGGTGTGAAATCTGTCGAAATTCATCTACGGATGAAAGTTCAGTATGGTGATGCGCACCTGTCCCGCCAGGAAGTTGCGTGCGGACTAAGAAGTTCCTCAACGGCATTACTCTTGTCGGAGGCTCTACCCGATCAGGTCAGCGACACCAAGTAATGACGCCAGAGGCCATTCAAGCAACCAAAGGCCTTTTTAATGGTATCCATGCACTTGTGAAGTGCTGGAATACTTTACCAATTGTTTTCCATTCAGAATGCACAGAAAAAAATAAAATTAGAATGTGACTTTTGTATTCAATAAATTGCGAGATTAAAACTATTTATGGTTTTCGTTCGGATCTCCGTCGAACGTAAGAAATCTTCGGTGGCGATTTATGTTAACGTGAGTGAGACGTATTGTTATTGCGTCGTACTCGTCATCAAAAGTCTCAGTTTCTGACTGTAAATATATCATCCCCACTGTCGCCAGACGTAATTCAATAGGAGTGTATTTTGAAATCTTAAAAAGCGTAAAATTAGGATAGGCGGCGAAAAAAGACTTGATTTTTTTCTATAAATTATAATTAATGAACATTTTTCAATTGTGCAGGTGTCTTATTATCATATAGTTCCACAATAACTTACACTAATACCTATCTACACATGGTTGTTAATTAACAAAGTATATAAGAAATTATATACCTCTTGTGGTCACTGTTTCATTTTGAGCCATGAGAAACCGAATTAAATGAATGTGCTTCTCAGAAATTATATTCGTATCTGAATATGAACGATTTGCCTTTAGCCTGTGGCTCTCTCAGCCGTCAGGTTTCCTATCACTGGATTATTTTAATTAAATACGCTCATTCTGTAAAACGTCTCCCTTATAATTAGTTTAAAAACCAATGCTACATGTAATATCTATTAGTGGTGAAATTGCAGAAATCTGCCGATAAAATAACCTGAATTAATTATTTTCTTGAAATTATTTTTGGAAGAAGCTATCTTTATTTACGCTGGCCAACACGCTACTTTTCACATACCTCTTAATTTTTTTGTTAATTTTCTGACGCGATTGTGATTAGAATTCTCAACAAATAATTTAAATTTCCCATCCATATGCCTAGGCAATTTTAAATTACCTAGACGACGGGGAGAAGTATGAGATGAGGTATGAAGAAGTATAATCAAGTCAAAATACTTCAACTATTTGTAGACTTAATGTATGTAATATATATACATGTATCTACACCACAATATTATATTTGGCAATATTATAATATATAATATATTTGGCAATCCTAGGATTGGTTTACTGCAACCCCCATTATATTTTAATACAAGGATGCATATTGTAGGGGGAATAATGTGGCGCTTTCCCGTTGCTTTCCACATCGCAGCACTGCGGTCGATATTGTGAACTTCACTCTCGCCCGCAGCTGTGACAGCTGATGCCGGGCCCATTCCGGGTCTGTGCCACCAATGCCTAATGCTGAAACTGCAACCTTTCACTATGGGTTCTTTTAAGGGTAGCTTTTTAGTAAGAGTCTATTTTAATCGTTCCGAATCGCTATTATTGTTTTTTCTATTAATGTGTGGTTGCCTCGTTCCGAAAAACCATTATCAAATTTTTTCTAAGTTGAAAATTTTCCGCCGTTCACGGGAATCGAATTTCGGGTCCACAGGCAGACTACCTCTGATTTAACCTAGCCCCTTGTTTGTGCTATTACTTTTTAATATTATTTGTTGTTCTTATTGAGTGGATGTAAAAAAAGGAATGAATTCCTATGGGGAATATAGCAACATGTTTACTCCTTCCAGATTGTTGTATGAGAGTGAAACTTGGATAAGACCAGAAAAATATAAGTTTCGAATCAATGTGTGGTAAAATTTTGGGGTACTTAATAAACATGTGATAAAAATAGGAGAGATAGGGTAGAAAATTAGTCGGTTGTGAGAGACTGTGAATTAGATGCTGGATACTGTGAATTGAATAGTAATTGTACAGTATAATAAGTATGATAGAATCGTGATACTCTGGTCATGTTGACAATCGAATTAAAAAGCAAATACATTAGAGAAGAGTAAATGCTTTGAAAGAAGGGGCAAATCGAGTGCGTGTGAGAAAATTCAGGGTTGATTGTTGAAGAACAGGTCTCAAGACAAGAAATTTTTATTTTTATGCGTTTCAGCAGCAAAAGAGCATGCATGGAACGAATTATTAATTACCTGGTGGCGAAACAGTTTGTAAGGATAGAGCAGTGTGGGAGAGATTGGTAAAAGGAAGTAGGGCTACAATCATGCTTTTTGTTTTACTTTGACTATGTTTTAACGGAACGGTATGTATACCGTTCCGTTAAAATGGTATGTATATGTTATTGATATTAACACTGATTCGGATAACAGTTATAAAATGTATCGAAATAGCCCAAATTTTAACTTTCCAGAAACCTTTCTGGTAAATTTTAATATAATCGATGGAGCTTAAGGAACAAAATGGTTGTTCTCCGGCCGACGGCTTCTGTGTCGCAACTAGAAAAGTGAATTGGGACAAGACGCTAGTGGAAGTTGGCAGTCAAGTGTTATCCGGTGAAAAATCTTACTCCATGCCTAGATTCCTTCTATAGTTTTTTTAAACGGATATGTAATATTATAGAAATATACTTGTAATTAACGGTAAGGTTCCACCTTGGCGCGGAAGCATTTGCATTGCAGAAACGTGAAAGCTTGCGGGGTCCATCATAAATGTCGAGGAAGCGCGAGAGAGTTGGGCGGGAGAGCTAATAATTTGAGGGGAAGTTAATGGAACTTGTCAAAAGCGTATGCGCGCTCCGCTGGCTCGCATAATCATCTCTCACGCCGTAATCAACGCCGCTGCGCATTTCCCTTGGATGCACATATGCAGGAATGGCTTTCCCGTCCGACCCCTTGCATGGGGACCCTTTGAAATCCTTTATCCGTCGAAGCTAAATCTCATATTCTCAGAAGAAAGCGTAAAATGTTGTCTCGGACTGGCTTTTCCAGTTTGTTCCATTGGAATCGTCTCGCCGTGTGCTTCCTGACGAAAGTGCCTGTCTAGTCATGAGGGAGGATCTTTTCCTGAAAATCAGATTTCTCCCGCCGAGTTAAGTCCGGGGATGAATATTTCATCCGAGAATATATGAGTCCTTCACCCTGTAATTAACTCTCTCCTTTGGCCTAAACTGATGAAAATCAGCTGCTATTTGCATTTAAATCTCATGCTGCTATTTTAAAATTGTCAGCAATAAAATTTGGTTCCTTATTTTTGTTTGCTAGCTATATATTTTTCTTTGCTAGCTATAATAATAGTCAGCTATTTTAATTTTATCTCATCGATTTTGCTAGGACGCTTCTGTAGAGTGTGGAATTGTTTTATGTAATTTTTCATTTTTCGGAATGGAAAAATAATACTTATTTCATATTTGAAATATGACTCATTAAATGGATTAATCGTGAATATACGAGGGCAAGCTGAATACTAATGCACACATGCTTGTAGACCACAAACAAAATGACCTTCAGAAGCACTCATGGTGGCATGTGGAAGTAACATTCCCCAACACGCATGCCCAGGTTTGAGGTCGTTACATTCCATCCAGTGTATTTTGAGAAGCGGAAGTATGGAGACGTGTTCTAGTGATTGGTTTAAGAATAATTGCTTTCAAAAACTGATTTTCTGTTTACTTCCAAGGGTACTTGTCCAATGGGTAATATTTTCAATTTAGGTCGTCGCTATTTAATCAGATAAAAAATCCCGTTGATGCTCCTTTTATTTTATTTATTTAGCATCAGTCCGAAAACAGCACATTTTGGCCTTTACATCGAACTATTAACAATGGTCACATGTACAAACACCCAAGCCTAAGGTGGAGGAAAACTCACCCAGGCGGGAATCGAACCCGCCACCTTTGGAATGGCAGACGTTAGGACGTTACCCCGCCGCCACCGGGGTCGGCCTGGTCGGTTTATATTAGTTTCCATGGAAAGTAGGATCGGTTTAATAGGAATCTAGGTTTCAAATCTCTTTAAACTCTAAAGTAAAAGTAAACTCCAAAAACTATTCGTTAAGTCAGAGTTATTCAATTTAATTTCGGCGAATGTGCTATTAATTCACTCCTACTAATTAGCAATCAGGTACTACAAAAATTATGAGAGACATTAGTATGATATGCCAAAAAGAGGTTTAACTATATTTTAATTTTTACCGCCGTACAAATTCTGTTATGATCAGTTATGGGTGTGCCAATATCAACGTTCCAAACCTAGATCATAATAATTTACAGTAATATTCACATAATAGAAAGCTAAAAATCAAAATACCAGCACCCCCTCGAATATTAAAACATCGTTTCTATTTCTTGCATCGATTTTACAATCCACTTACTATTAATTCTTTTTGTAATCAATGTTTTCTTGACTCTCGAAATAACTCTACTTGCTCTTTTTTTGCTATTATCGTTTATTTTCTGGCTGTGACAGCAGTGAGGCCGGGAATTGCGATAAAACCGTTTATCTAATGTTATTTGATTGTTTTAACATCCATAACTTATTGATCTCAAATTTGTGGAAGTTTGGTATAATTAAGTTTTAAGATAAAAAGCATTCCGTTCCACAAAATGATTTAATTATATCGCCCGTGGTCTACACGCTTAGATTCGCTTCATTATCAAAACTTAGTGGCTAATTTTCTTTTTTTAAACTAATGACATGTGCCTAAGGTCCAAAACAATGGAAAAAAGCTTTGGAATCTTTTGTGAAGCACTACCAATGATATATTCAAGCTCAGATTTCCAAAAGAATTTTGGCAGAGATGTGAATGTCAAAATGTAGCCATGTCTCTAACCAAGTTTCAACAATTGAAATGACATTCGACGTGGCGGTTCATAATTCAAAATTCATGATCGTAATGAAATTCAGATAAAAGTGTGCTCGCTATGTTGGGAAGTGCGTTGTAGCGACTTCCCGGACATCTGGTTACCGATAACTAGCCATTGTGTCTCATCGTTCTAGCCTGCTAGTGTCATCATTCGTCACTTCCTCTCACAGTTGTCTGGCCTCCTGATAAAAAACTCCCAATCCCACTCGTGCGCTGAAAGATGGAATTCCCTAAAATGTTTTATCGTTTAGGGTTCTTTTTCCCATTTTTCTCTCTTCCTGTGGTACTTTTTATTCGGAAAACATGGACTCTTACTTTGTGTTTTTCTGATATTCACCGTTCTTAAACATTCCTTCTCATGTCTGTCTAATGGAAAAAATTGTAGCTTATTTGCAAATCTGGTCGCAGTGTCAAATTAAAAGATCGATGCATTTAAAACGAAATATTTGTTAATGACCTTGGATTTAATCATTAATTTTGAAAATTTACAACTTTAATGGCGAAATTGAGGAGATTTCCGGTTTTCAATAGTTGTTCATTTTGACATCAATACTTTAACAGCAGCTCTGATGATGTCAGTGGAACTCAATGAAGATTTGATCTTCGTAGCGTAGCGTTCATGGTTTTGAAACATGTTTTCGTGGAAATAAATCGAGTATATAGTAGGTTATAGGCTTTTAAGGTTTGATTACGGAAAATAAATGAAAAAATGAAACCCACCGGAGATGAGTAACTAATGGGTATTAGGCGTGGTAGGGAAGGGAGTAATGCTTTGGGATACATCCCAGAAGACGGCGAAATATGATTGGGGCACATTTAGGGGACAGAGACACGTAGACTTCTATAGAAAAAGTTAGGCAGTCGGAGAATAGGGAAGAATGGAATATAGGTATTTAGGAAGAAGTGATAGAGGATATGGGGGCTCTAACGTTCTAAGATCAAATATATTTAAAAATTTTGTTAAATTATTTTTCAATGCCACCGTCGACTGTTCGGCGAAACCGGCCGTTTTAAATAAAATTGAGTAGAACTTAAAATAGTTTTTTCATTTTTCAAATTTATTATGAAGTTCCATAAAGTTGAGCCGAGTACCATAGAATTTATTTAGGTAGTGGTCTGTTAGTTGAGGCTTTGAAATGTAGCCGAGGTTATATTTTATTATGTATTGAATTCGTCTAAAACCTACCTTGACCAGTAGGTTAGTGTTCATAATAAAAGTATTAGTTACATCGTCTTAGTATTAGGTCAGTCGAATTGCAACGGGCTTCGGATTGGAGATGCGGTCTCGTGGACGATTCCTGTCCTCTCCTCTGAGTCCTTTCTCGTCTCCATCTCGAAACCTCCGCTTCCCGAACCCTGCAGCTCCGGCGGTTAAAGCCCACCCACATCCTCTCCCTCCCTTCCCCGCGGGTTACGTTAATGCAATTCCCCGTACTACCTCCATCTACCTCTCCGTCTGGCGGTATATGTCCCATGCCGTGTGTATTTCTGTAACCTGGATCCCCCACTTGTCCAATCCCGTAGGTCATCCCTCCGGAAGTCCACATTCACTGATCCCCCTCATCACGATTGGGGGAGGTCCTCCTCTTCCGTATTCGTACTTTTCATTGGTGTTTTCAAGCCTCCAGCCCACCATGGTATTGCATATAGTAATTTGCTCCGTACCAAGTCAAAAACTTCCCGTATTAAACTCGTGCTTATACTGACCCATGAGGGTGTGCTATTCGATGTGCCCTATCTGCTTCATGAATGAAAATACTTTGTTTACAATAATAGAATATCGAAAATTCTGTGCCTAGAATTTACGCTACGTATTTATCAAATACGCTACTGAAACGCTCTGAGCATGATTATGTTGAAAAAATGTTTAATTATGTTGTATGAATCTTGTATTAGGAATGGTAAAGAAGTAATTACTATCATTCGAAATATAATTAAAACACTCAAAATGCTGATGCTAACAAAATTAGTGGGTTTAGGGCCATTCCTAATAAACACAGGTATAACTACTACTACCTGTATTTACTTATCAGTATAACTTCTTCCTTATGGTCTTTGCGAGAACATTATGTTCGCCCTAAATTATTTGTGTCTTCATTTCTTCGTAACTTCTGCCTACCTTGATGCTGTCCACGGAGCCCACTCTCTTCCTTCCTCTTCTCCTCGTGCCCAGTGCTCTCTTCTATAACGGTCTTCAACGTGGTATCGCTATCTTTCCCTATTTCCTCCATTCGCTCTCTCTGCCTTTTTCGGACTTCGCCTAGCAACTACCTCTCTTCGCACACCATACTTGGCCATTATTCTGCCTCTCTGTACCTAATTGTTTGCTCCATTCCTCGACACACCCACATTTTAGATCCTCCACCTTGGGCTCATCCTCTTGAGGCTGGTATAGTAGATAGATGATTCGCATTGACTCAGGCATCGACTCAGTACCGAAAAATAAATTTGTTTTAGCTTCCCAGCTGTCAGAGGCGTGTTCGAACTCCTCTGAAACAGTTCGCGTAACCTGATTATGTTCCAGTATCGCCACTTACTATGAAAACTGCTATGAGGGTATGGTGGGGGTGTTAGATTATCAGCCATTGGATAAATATAGTATTATGTACCGTTTTTCGCCCCAATTGTGATGTATCTGTAGGCACTGTCACAAATTCAAAATTTCGCCCCAATTGTGATGTACCTGTAGGCAATTTCTTTGAGAATTGAACCAGAAAAAGACCAGAGGAGAATCTTGAACAGGGAAGCTAAATAAATTTTTATGTTTCCGGGTTGAATCCGAAGATTTTCCGTCTCCCCTTCAAAAGTAATTTGGCGGTAATATAATTTCTTCTCTGTCAGCGTTAAACTTGATCGATCTGTGTCGGTCAATAATTTTAAGTCGTGCATGTAATCCTCGTGATTCCTCTGTATCTCATCCCAGACTATCCAATAATAATGTGATGCTTTCTGTTCGTTGTAAACGGCTCTTCACGAAACGGGAAGATTTCCTCTATGTTCCATTTCGATCGCCAATCAGGTCCATTAGGTTGGGGTAATAAAAGGATAGGAATGTTGGACGGAATGAAAGGAGGCTGATAGTATGTAAGATTGAGGAAGGATTTGCGGTTGTGTGCCAGGTCAGGTTGTGTCTTGAGGGAGGCAAAGAAATTAAGGGGTATTCTATTTGTGTCCGTCCAAAACCTACCTTAAACGTTAAGGGTACCACATAATAGTAGTTCGTAATTTCCTCCAAGTGGCGCCCAAGTCTGTTGATCTTATAAGTGTTAGCGAGTTTCCGGGATGTCGGAAATATGCATCAGGACACTGCTAGTCTAAAGGTTTCTCTAAAGAGTTCGCAAGCAGTGATCGTCTACACAGGCATACTCCAGTCATGACTCGGGAAAATTTTCGCCAACCCCGATGGGTTGCCTGCCTGTCGAAAGTCAGTGTCGGCCGAAATTGATCCTCCATCCCGTCGCCCGTGCCGTGACCTATGGTGATTAAAGGGTTTCACTGCTTGCGAGCGGTTTTTCCTCCCTTTTCCAGTAGATAGCAGTGTCGATTTGTGACGTGGGTCGTTACCTCCTGGCGTAGAGTTAATAATATATGGGCGTGTCGGGTGTAAAACATTTTGCCCTTCGTCATTGGAAAGCGTCTGTTAATGAATCGCTAGACCCTATACGAATACGATATATGCCGCATTGTGCAAAGTATTATGCACTTACCGATAGTAAATTTACTAGTTACCGCTTTTTCTCCGACTTTAGGACGCGGAGAAAATAATTTCGTTGGGTGGTTTCTGTACATATGGCTATATTTAGTATTAGTTGTCACTTTCGTCCGAAGGCCGATCTTAGGCATCTGAGAGTGCTCAAAGCGATATTTCCAATGCCCATGTCCATAATTGGACCCGTCCTTTTCCGTCGAATAAAATTAAAACGTGTATATATACACCCAAGTGTCGTCAGAAAGAGTCGAATTGTTTTTTATTTGTATTGGACGGTCAACTAAAATTCTCCAGCCCCTGTCTGGCTGTGAGAATTTTCTCATTTACTTATTCCATCTTTATATTCTTCTTTGGTTTTTAGTCCTCTGTCTGGTTGGCAGCTATCGTATTCCTTCATAGATACCTGTCCTCTGCTAGTTCAGGTTCTGTGCGGTTTAGGATGTTCAACTGATATCCACCATTACTTGACTTTGTACTTAGATCTAGGTCTACCCCGAATAAAGGCGTTTCTCTAGCTATCTGTCGATCTACCTCTACAATTTTCCTCGGAATGTACCCAATATTATAGTTTTTACCCGGTCCACTTGCCGTAAACAAGTGCCCAAACTATTCTTCTTTCTTTTCTAGGTCTTCCAAAGTGTAGGCTGGTCCTCAAATTTTTGGAGGACTTCATTGTTGAAGATCTTATCTTTCCAAAGAATGTTCTATAGCCTCCTGTACTGATATTCCTCGAACGCTTCTATCCTTCCTTGCAAAGCTGAAGTTTCAGATGAATAAATTGAAACACTGCGGACGTATACTTGCGTAGTGTTTTTTCCTGAGACTCGGACTACTCTCGTTTCACGTATAGTGTATCTCCTTTTCTCATTAAATGCAACTTTCGCTCTATTAACCGTATCCGTCATTTCTTATTTTCTTCTTCCTTCAGCTGTGATTTTACTGTCGAGGGTATGTAAATTATTACCCATTTTCCATTATCTCGCCCCTAATAGTGTCATTAAATCGTCTCATTGGAAGGAATTAAATTCATCACAATGCCGACTGCCGAATTAACATTCAAGGTCTTTCATCAGTGGTCGCTGGATGTATGTATCTAGAATCGGAGAAATCGAAAGGATTGAAATGCAATATGAGAGGAAGTCGCCCCTGTGCACAAACAAAATGAGCTCACGTATGGATTTAGAAACGTTTACAAACAATCGATTTATTAATCGTAATGGATTCAATATCCGTTGTTTTGTTTAAAACTTTGTGCTTTACATTTGCATCATATTTTAAGTTCAATGGGTGCATCCTGACTAGTTTCCCATTAAACTTGAAAGAGGCGACGAAACTTTTTCCCTGCGTGGCATAGAACGAGCGGTGGCCGGGAGCCTTCTCGGTAGTAAAAACAAGGCTCAGATTTGACTTCCCTGTCCGATAGCACTCTCTGCGAATTAGAAAGCACTACGCCAGGGGTAGACGTACGGTTGTTCACCCCAGAATCGATAAGGAGGCTAAAAAGATATCCGGAGCGAGGAAGGAGAAGTGAGCGAGACGCACTCGTGAGACGTCAGTGGGGGGCCGGGGCACTTTTTTTTTGAACCTGTAAACGTTTACCCATTTTATGAAATCTAGCACTCGCAGTAGACAACCTGATCACGAGATTTGCGTCGAACCAGTGGAAATGAAACCTAATTTATTGCTTATCCTTAAAGCTTAATAAGTATTCACTTTTATGACTGCAGTTCGTAATCCAGACGGCGACGGTGTATGTAAATTAGTGACATTTTATCTTTTGAATGTCCGTGCTTTCGAGGCGCTAAATGTGAAGTAATTCAGTCAATTTTATATACGAGTATTAGTACTCGTATTCTATCATGACGCGAAAGTGAAAACAGGTGTGCTTATTTAAAACTCCAAGCGTTCAATGACAACTCAACTCTTTCCGTCCAAAACAGGTCACATCTCTCATTTGGTAGTTATTTGTTTATATTAGAAATTCATTTCAGATGTAATCTCCAGGAGTCTGGAAACGTATTCATTATGTTACTGAGGTCATGTACATATATGGTTTTTAAACTCTTGAAATGACTTTTGTACCCAGTGGAAACGTTATGATAGCTGCATTCATTTTGTTCATCACAACGCGTTTGGCTTTATTCGACAAATATGTCGCTAGGGTAGTTGTAATTTCAGGTATGAGCATATCCCAGTCGATCAAAAGGTCAAGAGTTAAAAATAAAAATCCACATGGCACTTGTTCCATATGAAGATGCAGGATGTAAAATGTATTTCCAGTTGAAAGCAGGTCACGACGAACGGAACTTGTCACAGGAGGTAATAATGCAGATTTTAAAAAATCGCAATGATTAGCAGCGGGCATAATTATTAATACACTATCCAATGAAGGTTGAGTGATTGTCTTTTTGTATTACAAAAAAATCACTTTTCTGCAGGATGCACTTGTTTAGGACAGCGATGTATTATACGTATCATTGGCGCGTCAAAAATTATGTTGAAGTAACGAAGTCCTGTTGAAAATTGAATTTTTTGGGTACTCGTCATGTTTTATTTTTCGCCATAGTTCTAACCACACGTAAATATAATGACGTACGTAAATGGTAAAATATCAATGGCGAAAGAATTCGTAATCTATTGTCGAACGTTTTGCGACTTCTCTGGTTGACTTATTTTATTCTTTTGCGTTTCGCATCCTATTCTGAAGTTTCTTCTTGTAGTTCATCCGGTGTAGAATAGAATTAATCGCACAAAGAAGCCGGAAAGCCTTTAATGATTAGTCAAACCTTTGCAAATACAGAAAATCTAGCCAGAAATTTCATTTATAGTAAAATCTAAAATCACTTGATTCATTCCCATATAAATATCAACCTCGGAGATTTTTTCGCGCAGCTTTGTCGCACTTTGGTGGGAAATCGTATCAGCTCATGAGTTCTTCAAAGCCCATTTGGACTCGATAAATTTTTCCGCTGAAGTTGAATTCGATATAACGGACGACGGTCAATAGGCAATATATTTGCAAAGTGCGGAGGCAACACGTAGTCAGTTACAGATGGTCACTGTCTGTTTGATTTTCTCCCCCTCGGGTCCTTAGAATGCCAATGGATGTCAACCTGTTCTCTTGATAAATTAGAGTTTTCTTTTTGTAATGAAAAAACTTGACGACATCCTGCGAAACATTTGAGATTCCCATGATGGTAGTAGGAGGATACGTCGCTGCTTGGTCTGAAGATATGATGTATCTTCTTTCCCCGCCCGTTCGACTCTCTCACCACCCCCTTAGAGTGCAGCCTTGTCGTGGCCGTTCCCTTTTCCCTCCGCCAAACACGCTCATTAACATCCAGCGGCGCTGTCTGCAAATCCCGAAAGATGGAAATCTGTCATGAAAGCGATAAATGTGGTAATTTAATCTTCCGTTATTGCTTCCAACAGCTTTCGTCGCCAACCATCTCGGCGCGCTCATTGTAATACATTTGTAAATTTAGAACAAAACATTCTTTTACTACTCCCTTCCTGTCTTCCTTTTGCTTCTGCCGCGCGGTTCAAAGGCATTTACGTTTCTTTTATATTTTGCTTCTCGATTTTAATGTCCTATTCCAGTGATTTTGGTATACCATGTCTCTGACGTCCGAGAGGCAGGAGAGGATTGCGAACGCGACTGAACCGAGATAAAAATTGGAATGACTGATCCAATTATCGAAGCGGCGGGCGTAATTCCCGATAGCTACATACAGTGAAGAGAGGGAGTTCGTCCTCGCCAAAATGACTGCCCTTGTCATTTATTCACACCGACGGATTTTGGGTGCGGTATCGCGCGCAGAATTTTTTTTTCGACGAATGCCGATTCTCCGTCGTTGACAGTCGTCGGTGCCGAATACAGTTGGAGTAGATTTTATCATTCTGATATAGACTCGAAATAAATGGAAATGGGCAATAATTTGAATGAAAAATTAAACCTTTGTGCTGTAAAAGGAAAGCGAGAGGGTTTCATCGTTGCAGTACACAACGCGATCGTTCACAAATTCTACCAGAGAATAAAAATCAATGGACGGGACCTTTCAGCTATATCTTAAGTATTATTTTTTTAAATTAACAATAAAGACTACAGTTTTATTTAAGTTGGTTATCGCTTTCGACTCTTTATAACGGCTTCGTTTAATGAAATATACCCCGTAATGGATAATTAACCTTAATTCAGTGGAGTGTAAGACACGATCTAACTGAAGCCACCTTAGGGAATTTAAGTGTCGAGTCTAATCATGTCTACGTTCCCCATTCACTCCGCACGAGCAAACTGGTTCCTGAAATGTTCTCCAAAGAATATATCATAGATAATAAATATGGAAAGTCTTCTGATTTTATGTTTAGATTCAACTCGCTCCCTGGCGTTTCTCCTTTGAACATTGACACGCTTTTACCTACATCAATACTATACTTTCGAAAGGGTTTCATTATTTCTGCTACAGTACTTGTTAAGTATCAATATGAAACACGTTACTTTTTATTGGTACATAGTCGTAAGAATATTTGGGGAAGCAGAGGTTTATAAAAGCATTTCTTTTGGATATCACTTCGATTTTAGGATATTACTGTTTTTCTTGATCAATACATGATAGCAGCGACTCAAAGAAGTCCATTGGGAATCTCTTATTCGTCATAACTATCCATAGGGTCGTCGAGTTAATCGGGAAAAAGGAATGACTCAATTTCGTCAAATTTTCGGGACAAAAGGGGAAATGACCGAGTGTTTTTTAAATCTAAGGAATTTTCTATGCGAATCCGGAACTTGACATGGGAATCGATAATTCCCGAAGAGGAGATATGCATTTTAGTGTTGAGATAATATCGTGTTCGCTGTAGTTCATCACGCGTACAGGCCCTGACGAAAACCTAGGCTATAGGTCCGGACCGACTTCAGTTGATACCGGTGGTAAGTTATACGATGAGGGATGATCCAGGGAAAAAATTCCTTCCCAAATTCGAATCATTCTGGAGAAATTCGGGAATAAGGTCGGCATTCGCTGGAAAATAGGAGAAAAGTCGGGAATGGGAATCTATCAAAAGAGTGACCACCCTGCTCTGTTTCGTTCCTTCGTTGCGCGTACTCTTTTCCTTTCCACTCTCGCCTGGCAGCTTGTCTCATATACGTTAGGGTTCAAATGCCCCCTTCCTTGAACCGAGAAACGCGGGATACTAAGCACCCCCCCCGAGAAAAGAGGTCGGTTATCATGATTAATATGGTGGATGCATGAGTCACAAAGTTTGTGAACAGAAGCGCGTTACCACTAGGGTTTCATGTGCTGGGGTTTTGCGGGAGGTGAATCTAAGTTAATTTTGTTTAAGTTCTGCAATCTATAACGTCAAACTTCTAACTTATCGTATCTGTGAGTACGTCTGGTTTGGATAACTTTTCCGACTGTCTGATATCTCTAATGTCCGTTAAATAATGGTCTTCTCTCCAAACGATGATATGTCACTCAAAAATTTGACGCAGTAGTGCGAAAGGCAAGTGTTGGCTCAGATTACAGCTTCGCATATAGACTCGAGTAACTGCCACTGCGTAACGAGCGGCCGCGTGGATGTCCCACGTCCGATTAGTGCGAAATGAAAGGGATTTAGCGAATGACCCGGTGTTTTAATTTATATCGTTACGGCCCGTTTCACACGAGCGAACATTGTCGAGAGTTATAATTTTAACTATGGAGTGTTGTAGAAATTGATTTTTTAAATGCTATCTTTGATCCGCGGTTATCGTTCGTATGGAAAATATTCCTCGCGTCCATTTAGATTTGAAGATTGCACAGAAAAATCGTCTCACGACTGCGGTTCGCTGGTGTGAACTCATCGTGTAATCATCGATGGCAGTTTATTCCTGTGACTGGTTCGTGTTTTCGGCTACATTAGCGCTCAATAACCACGGTCCTTGGGTAGCCTTACCAAGAAACCTTAAGGTAAATTTCTCGCCAAGTCTTTTCCCATATTCACGTGCATTAAAAAGAGTATGTGGCAGAGGGTGTTAATACCACCATTATAATTAATAGGATAAAGTCTTTTTAAAGCAAAAACATTATCTCGGCGCGAGGCAAAAGTGAATTTGTTCGACAAATCCTTCTTTCTAATATTGTCACATTATGTGACATGTCCGCATAATGTGGGATGCGAATCATTCCATTACCATCGCAGGTAACACTGCACAGTTGAAATCATTGTAATATTTATTACCTAGCATTGGGTCTTCGTGCCTTCAGAATTGTTCATTGGTACGAGTAGCCTTTTTTCAGAAACCCGGTAGCTTCTCTCTCCGCAGTAGTTTCAATTCTAGAATTAAGGTAATTGGGAAAGTTGGGCTGTTGTGATCGTACTCATTTCTAACTATACTCGGAGTTTGTTCCTTTCACGGTGTAGTTGGTTCAACGTGTTGACCGAAATATGAGCATGCATTTTGAAACATTTTTATCCTCTGGTGAAATTTCGATCATGCGAGGCTTTACCTTTTCGTGAAATTATAAATAAATCGGCCATCAATTTTCGTAATCAAACAGCAATTTCGGCCGTTTGTCTTTTAAATACAAGCGAGGAAGAAGGGGCGGGCATTCTGCGGGAAACCACACGCTCAAATAGATTTTTTTCAAGCAGTAAGATAAGCACCTGGATGAAAATTGATCGTGTAGTAAACGCCGAGTTAGCGCATTCGAGTGAATACGCAATATTTACTCGCATGTCATTCGCGCTTTTTGTTCGGAATTGCGGCGGAGACATATACGCGATGATATGGTGGATATTGGGAAACAAATAAGCAAATATTTACTGAAGCCGGAGGAGGAAAAAAATGCAAAGTGTTGAAGGTTTCGGGTAAGATCAACCAAGAATTGTTGTCCAAGCAAAATTTTGGGGATGATTTTTCTTTCGTTTAACTCCAAATTTGTCAGGGTGAGAGATTTACGCGAGTGTGTGTTAAATGGGCATAAATCCTCCACAAGGTGGTGTGAGAGATATCTAATTTCTCGGTAATATCTTTTTTTCATTTGGATTATATTCCGCGAGTGGTACATACTGGATTGTTCTTGTATAAAATGATCTTCAGCCAGCTCTTAAGGCCAAAGGAGATAACTTTATGATATGTAAATTGGGAGAATACCAGAATATTTTTCTACTCTCCTCCTTTGCTCTCCTGAATTCTTCTTATTTAAATATACAGGTGATACACTTACATTTATAATGGATACGTTGTGCAAAGTTCTGAAAAGTTCTTGGTTCTGAAGTGTACTCTTTCTATGCATATCTATTGTTACCCAGAGGAAACGCTGTAAAAGATTAAGACCCGGTTTAAATGTTCATGTTTGATTGGGTGCAGTACCAGCTCTCTTGAACGACAATATCTCCTTCTTGCGAAAACCTATCAAAGGTTGAAACACAAGGAACTATGAGATGTTTTCGTAATAAGCAGATTTTCTATCTTGGGCAAGTTGAAAAAAAAACAGTGACTTCCATACTTTTGTGTAAAATGATGACTTTAGTAGGTGGAACTCAAATCATATTTTCTTTTAAAATTTGGTCTATGAAAGGAAGTAATAAATTTCAGATAAATCAGGATGTTAGGGCGGATTAATTTAAGCTACTCAAAACCCTAGCCATACCACATAAAATAATTACTTTCTGGAGTTCTTTTCCATCTCTCATGATTTTCAATGAAAACCTTACTCAATGCGGTGCGTCAGCATCAATTTATGTCCCGCCTTTCATATGAGTTTGTGGATTACTATGTCATTAATCATTATGATTCCGATATTTTCAGCTTTGACCGATTTCTCTCATAAACATTTCGTCTCTGACTGGATTTTGCCTCGTGCAGGCGCTCCGTCTTTGATTAAGCTTCTCGCCCGATGCAGATTCCAAGGCATTCTTGGGGAGGCCAGAGAGTGGAGATGCTCGCTGGTTCAACGAACTTTCGCCGGTTCCACCTTCTCTCTCTCTTTCTTTCTTTCTTTCTTTCCCTCCAGTCCCCTCCCGTCTTCCCTTTCACGGACCGCTCGAGATGACTTTGGTTTGCCCGCCCGCGCCGACCAACAGGATCACGTCGACCGGAAGGTGTGGCTTTTCCCCTCTCCAACCAAACAGCCCCGTAATCGTCGGTCGTATATCTCCCTGGGTCAAACTCTCAGGAGTCGAGGAATTTCTGAAATATCGAATGAAAACCATTTTGTCCACCGATTATCCGGTTAGAACGTGTCAGACTGTCGTTTTTCGTTTTTCACGTTAACTTCAGGAATCTCTTTGATCTTGAACCAGTCTTGAGGTGGGCAAAATGACAGGTGTCTAAGGCTGTGGTTTTTTCCGCTCGCTCGATCATTTCATTTGAGCCTGCCCAACTCGATTCCGCTACGTATTAAACTCATTTTGTGTGCCGCTTGGTCCGGAACAATAGTGACTGGTGCTGGATTGAAAGAATCGACAGTTCCTTTTTTCCGCTGGTGAAGCTTCAAAAATTGAAATCGGAGGCGACATTAATTAAGAATCTTGTGGGTTAACGACGAACACAACTTTAAATTCTCCTAACTAGTTATGTTTATTGAAGGTTCCTCCGGATTCATAGTGCCTGCGTTATTTTTAAGGAGATAAAACGTATGCAGTATTGAAGTTTCTTTTAGTGTAGGGTTTCACGTTTTGTCTCGTTGGGCGAGACTGAGAAATGTAGGCGTGAACAGTCAGTGTCCATCCAAAACTGACTTTGTACAATAGTTACCATCATTATATCAAGCCTATGATTGGTTTATTCTTTGCATTAAAAGGTAGAGTACCATTTAGTAATGATTCACCTTGGCCTGAAAGAATCCACAAAAATATCGATACCATTCGGTGTTTCTGAACTAAATGTAGAAAATTACATAGAATTTTTAATTCATGGAATGAATCAATTCCACTAAGTGTAGCTGCAAAATATATAACGTATTATCAATTATATTGTAGTAGTAAAATAGCGCGTGACTGTTTCGACACCTCCCAAAAGGTGTGTGCTATTGCTGTCGGATGGTGGCACCGAGATCTGTAAGTTGTGAAATCGACGCACTCCGGTATCGCTTACCAACGCTGATACTAGGCGCATTTTTGGTCATATTAAAACAAGAATATCACAATGTCTGCTCCATAAGTAGCAGAAGTTGGGGCGGAATTCCACTTTTCCTTTGTAAATTGCTGTAAAATCTGTCTTAATGATAGCAGTGCTTTTTCTATTGTTTCAGGCTACACTTCGTGGAAGTAATTGATATCCATTATTGAAATAGAAAGAAAGACTCGTACTTTTCCACAGATTTTATTATACGGCACGACGCGTTTCACCGACTTGCGGCATCATCAGGTACATCATGTACCTGATGATGCCGCACGTCGGTGAAACGCGTCGTGCCGTATAATAAAATCTGTGGAAAAGTACGAGTCTTGCAGTGCTTTTTATTCAACTTTTAATGACAAACTTAGTGTTGCGGACTGGGAAGTGAGCAGGTTGTTAGTTCTCGTTAGAAATCGTTTGTATTCGCGTGGTTCCACGAAAATCTCGGCAGTTCACGCGCACCGGATGGGTCTCGTGGGTGGTGCATTCGCCGTTAACCGATGGAAATGTGTTCGGCTCTCCCGCCCCCCAGGGCGTGAATGGTGTGCTGGGACGAGGTGATCTCTTGGCGGTCAGAATTTAACGGTACGAGGTGACCCCAGCAGCCGCGGCTTCTCCCTGCAATAGAAAGCGCTAAGACGGCTAAGCTGAATCCACTACCATGTATAAAATTGAGATACCGTTTATTGACATTATTCCTGGTATTTTTTTTAGTTTTAATTTGCTGAATCTGCTCAGCTGCGCTGAAGATAATGCTATCGTTGCCTTTGCTCCACGGCGACTGCGAAGGCATCGACCTTCCTCGGCGTTTACTTGTTTTCATTACCGTAGTTAGAGAATGAGGGTCATAGATGAATTTCCGGATTCTTCTTCGCTGGTAAAGCATCTGTACATACGCGTAATGAATCCTCCATAAATGGTATGATGGAATTTTCAATGCAAATTAGTCTCTGACGCTTTGCATACGTTCACTGGTTTTTGAGCGCTACATGTGTACTGTATGTCAACATTGGGTTAAGTTCAAATATTGGTAAGATAGGATTGATTTTATAGAATTTAAATGTTGAATGTTATGACGGTTATTTGTGTGGTCTCCATTCTGAAGAATACAGCTACGTGTCCTTGAGATACTGTAAGCCTGCGCTATGGTATGGTGCAGGGAACCATTTCAAAACGGGTATGACTGACAGGTATTATAATTATTTGGTATTCTACGGGTTACAGTAGGTTTTGGACGGACACTGAATATACAACGGTACAACGATGCATTTTCTTTGCCTCTCTTATCTAAATACTACCGACTTCCGACAGAAATAAGTCCCTTTTCAATTTCGCATGCTTCATTCCGTCCAACATGCCTATCCTTATCCTACCCCATCATCGCTTGCCAAACGTTTTCCCGTATATCACAGTCTTAAACGTTCCATCACTAATTAAGATGCTCTGAATCCACTTTTCCATCTACCCTTGGATTTCTCCGGACGATCTTCTCTCCTCCACCGTTTAGTGCGTCTTTTTTGTTTTCCTTTCTGTCCACTTTCTCAATCCTTCTCCACACCCACCTTTCAAAAGTCTCCAATCTACGTCCATCTTCTTACTTGAACGACCATGTTTTCGCTTCGTACAAAACTACACTCCACATCAAAGTTTTAACGAGCTCTTTTCGCATCTCTATTAATGTTAGACATTTGTGTAAGGGTTTAGATTGTCTTGAGTTAATCGGTGTGCAATTCATACGGTGGTATTAAGTCGCACAAAAGGTGCCATAAATATATCCTAACTTCTTTTCACACATAAAGAAATGGTTTAATTTCTCGGTTCTTGTTTACATATTTTTGGAATCTTGATTCCACGATGGCAATAACTATCCATATATTTTTGAAGAAAATGAATTATTATTGTCGCTCACTCGAAACTCTTAATTACATTATTTCAAATTTTCAAGTTTATTTTCGTGATGAATACATCATGTTACTGTTATTTTTATTTTACTGACTACCAGCGATAGAACTCTTCGGTTTAAATTTATCTTTTTTTCTTTGTATACTTTAGGTGAATTTAGAAGAAAGTGTGTTTTCATATTATTCCACAAACAGTTTTGTATATTCAGGCCGGAAATGACAGAAATTTCATCTCTTTTCCCTTGCTTTTCTTGCAATTAAACTGCATTTAGATTTTTATAAAGAAAACTATAAGGGCGTAGAAATTCAGGGAACACTTCATTTCCATTCAAGTACCGTTAGTTATCCTGTCACCGTAGGTAAAATGTGACGTCAGCACTTTGTTCCGTAGTTCCTATGCACATCTCTAGCAGTCGGAGGAATTTCCAACCGCACAAAAAGCTTGCAGCTAGATCTCCTTAAAAATTCATGTGAGCTAGAACGTTTGCCTAGAACTAGGTCAGCCCATCCACGTGTATTACTGTACACCCACTGGTTCCACAGTATTTTCTTTGGGAAGAAATAATTCTGCTGGCGTTTATTAATCATCTAGATAGAGATATTTTTGGTATGGATTGCTAATACCTTTTGCTTTGGCCAATATCTGAAAAGGCGGGTACAATCACGACCCGTATTTTTCGTCGTTGTGTACAATAGCTGTAATTGGATGGATTCAACTTCTTACAACTGTCATTCTAAAGAAGATTAATTCCCCAAAAGAGCGAAATAAATTGAATGATGAGTTATGCTGACTCTTGTATCCCTTTTAGTTAAATTAAATTTTTAGAAACTCAGTATTTTTGTCAGTATTTGCTTCTACTTGTGTTGATTTTCTGTTTATAGTATTTCGTGCGTTTTCATCGTCTGTATATTTGTTATTTCTGAGAACATTTGATCCAGTTTTATGGTTAATTAGATGCAAAAATTAATGTAATTACATGCAAGTAAAGAGTACGCAAATATGAACCTTTCGCTCATTTTTGAGAAAATCAATAAGTAGCGTGGAATCAATTTGTGGCTATTTTTACAACATACTGAAGATAGCCGGGGCAGGTAAAGATAATGAAGTGAAATAAAAAAGGGCTCGAATGTGAAGCATGAAACAAATCATGGTTGACGAAAGGGAGATGGAATTTAAGATATTAGCAGATAGTAATATAAACGGTTGCAAAAACAAAAAATGGGAAGGACGACTATGAATTATGTTGATGATTGTTTTCTCCCCAAAGCTCCAAAATGGTCCAAGTAGTAGGGATATAAGGAGAAGAATTGTGCTTGGCAAGGGGGGTTTCACAAAGAGGAGAGCATTGATGACAGGGGTGTTGAGTGAAGATGTTAAGAAAAGGCTCGTTAAAAGTTTGATATGGAACGTAGTCATGTATGGCGCGGAAACATGGTCACTGAAGCAGGATGATAAACGTAGATTGGAGGCTTTTGAAATGTGGATGTGGAGAAGGATAGAGAAGGTGAAGTGGTTAGAAAGGAAAACAAATGAGGAAGTACTTGGTATGGTGGGCGAAGAGAGGGGTTTTTTTGGGAGAAATCCTACGGAGGCGGCAAAATGAATGAAAATCATATTGATTTTGCCGTGATAGGTTAAAGAGTGTGATAGATTGGAGAATGATCGGTAAACGAGGATGGGCAGGAATAGGATAGGGATGTTGGATGGAATGAAGGGAGAGAGGAAGTACATAGAGATGATGAGGGGCCTGATGTAGAGTAGGATGTTGGATTTTGTGTTTTGTCAGGAGGAACAAAATATTTATTTGGTAGCTGTGTCCATCTAAAACCTACCTTAACCGGTAGCTTACCTAATTAATTTATTGGAAAAATATGATGGAAAGTAAAATAGATTGATTCCGCGTTGAAATAATATAAACGTTCATTTGTAATATGGTATAATTATCATCGTTTCAGGGTACCTTCAAGACCTTACTTGCTTTGGTGAAATTAATGGGGAAATTTGTCAATTAAAAAATTTAAAATTTGTCTCGTTTAAAATTATTAATCCAAATATAGGTATTGTGGTTCAATTTCTGTTCCTGCTAATTATAAAATAATAATTCAAACTTAAAAGAAAATAAGGTGTGTTTTGAAGTAATTTATTATGTTAGAAGATAATAAATTTGGTAGAAGAGATAAATTAATTGTCATTTTAAAAAAATAGAGCTAAAGAATGTCATCTGTTTTATTTGTCTTTCACATGTTTTGCTAATTATACACTGTGACGCGGGATTGTGTACTGTTCCATGTTTTTGCTCGTGTACTCTCATTAAATTCAATGAACTAAATTTTAAAATGAAATATCAATTAATTCTCAAATAACTAATCAGTTAACACTGATAAACTGAAATTTATCTTAAAACTGAATAAATTCGAGTGAAAATACTAATTGCGGTCATCAGTTGGCTTAATGAACTATAGCTGTAGGGTTTTACGGTATGAGTTAATATAATATAATTAAAGGGTACAAATAAACTTGCGGTCATACGAGTGGTCATCGGCAGGATATAATTGGCCACAAGTAAGACGCAATTACATTGTGAGAAATACAGAAGCTTTGACTACTGTCGAGACTATATTGACTCGTAAGTAGTGTGGTTGAGACGTATGGTATTAGCTTAGAGGATTGAAAACCGGTAACAGCATTGAGGCAATTAAGAAGCGTTGCAAAAAGTGGTATCAACTCACGTAGCGCACTGCGGTTGAGACCTACTTCTGTTCAAATTGGTTTGAGATCGCATTCGATTGTTCAACTGTTTGCGCGTCTACTCTTGAAACAATCGTGAGAGGAAAATAATGCTAAACCGGTGGATTGGTTCCGCCGACTTTTGACCAGCGTCTGGAGTCGCCCAGGACAGGGCGAACTCAAGACGGGATACGGGAAGCAGGGAAACAATAGCTGTCGTGAAACAGAAGGGAAGTGGATCATTTATAAACGGGTATTTGGTCACGAATGACCCTCATCCCGCCCTTGAAGGTGATACCAATGATTGAGTCAACCCCTTTACTGTTTTAATTCAGAGATATTTTTGTGGTTACCTCACCCGAAGAAAATTAAATTTGACGGTTAAATTAGTGAAATATTTTCCTAACGTCTCAAAGTATCATTACCGATTGTCAATCGTTTATTTCGTTCATCAATTGGTTTGACGACATTCTAATTGGGTGACCACTTTTCCGCACATATGTTCCATTTGATTTAAAATGATCTCTATGTATTGATCGTAGAGGTTTACTGGGTTGGGGTAGATTTTTAATAGATCCAGGGATAACACGCTACTGCTATGCCCAACCTAACATGACACAAATTTTCATGTTAGGTAGAGTATGTAGGGTAGGCCAAATTATCATGTAGTGTAGGCCAATATGTCATCATCTAAGACCCCATATTACAATAATCAATTAATTTTTTAGCTTTGCATACTTTCTGCATTTATTAATTGCATAAAAATACCTATTCTTAGTATCTCTTTACCTCCCTCCCTACCTGCCTCGTTCTCCCAGCATTCTATCCTATATTATTATCATCAGCGTCTCATTTCCTCTAAGTATCCCCTTCATCCACTTGTTTGTGGAGGGCACTTTGAGTGATTACGCCGTCCGTCGGATGGGACGTTAAACTGCGGACCCCTTGGCGCCTTTCGTAAAGAGTAGGCTAATGCCGACGCCGGGTTTCTCTCCACCCTCCATCCTTTCCTGTCCATCCCTAATGGCGCAAATGACCTCAGTTGTCGATCGCCTCCCCTAAAAACTACTACTTCATCCACTTGTCCTACCTTCTTAAAATTTCTCCCATTAGCTTCTTTCTTCCTCTACAATGCCTAGAACTTCAACACTTGTTTTCTTTTCTGTCAATTTTTCTCAGTTTTCTCCTCACCAGCATCTCGAAGGCCTCCAATCTCAGCTTATGCTCTTGTATCCGAGACCGAAGTTTCTGATACTTATTAAACTACGCTGCATATTAATATTTTCACCTGTCTCTTCTTTACATCTTCACTTAAAGCTGCTTCTTTGGGGTTGTGAAAAATCCCCGCCTCTTCGTGAAAGATTCATCACCTAACGCAGTTCTTCATGCCCCTACTACTCGATCCACCCTCCTCCAAAACACTTCCAAAACGAGAGTATTTTTTTTATCTCTTCTAAGTATGCTGCCCCTACAGCTTTTACAGTTTGACTTTTTAATCCTGAATTGGTACGCTGACAGTAAACTTGTAATAGCTTTGGTAAATTGAAATTATTGTACGTTGAGCTCTATTGTTCGGTTACCTATTCAAATACCATATATGATTGCATTGTCACGGAATTTAAGTTAGATGAAAAACTTCTGACTCGTGATTTTTATATATTAGTAAGAGAGGTAATGGAAATAAATTATATGAAGTTACTGATATAAAGAGTTTATGGCATGGTTCAGAAATATAATGTTTTCTTGTATGTAAAACATTTGATTGCTTGTTCAGTATATAATGTGGAATGCATATCACTTTGAAGCGTTAAAAACATCTAAAAATTCATGTGTAATCACGTGACTGGGCAGAACGTATGAAGTCTATGCGAATATGAACAGTTTGCGACGTTGTTTTGTAATATGTTTTTGAATTTTTGAGGAAAGACAGCACATAATTTGCTCATAAAACCTATTGATATAAAAAAGTTCATCGAATAAAGTTTGCGCTTGAGCATAATGACGGTAAATAGTTTTCATGGGACCCTGATATTAAGTCCCTGTCCACGCAAAGTCTAACATAAATGGTTGACTGCCAAATACTACTAATTTAAGGGTAGATCGATTATCACTGCTATTTTATTCATCGCTTACTTTAACGAAGTGCTTCATGTGAGTTTTTGAGTAGGAGGAAATATTGTATGTAGTGATATGAAACCTAAGTCTTTCCATGTAAAATCACGTCACAACCGCGTGCTCATTTTCCGTGGTGATCTCGTGTACCTTCGATTCTCTCCGCTTCCGCGATATACACGTCATTCCTCCGAGTGAGTGTGGGCAGTGCCAGTGCTCTTCATGTTTGGCCCCGCCGTTTTCGGGTTAAACCGAAAGTGGGCGTGTATCGCCCTGTTAAAATACACTGCTGCGTTCAGTTTATTTGCATTGACTACTTTTGATTGTACGAAAAATAACAGAAATACCTTTATGAATATCACCACCAATGGAAACGATACGGAAAAAATCCTAGTAAGTTTACAAGTGTGTGTTTATTCCTGCTGGCATAGATACCTTGGGTGATGGCGTTTGTTTTTCCTGCTTTCGTGCTTAAGAGCGGATCCTACCAGTGTTTTGACTAAGCAGTTTTGTCTGAAAATTGATGCTATTGTGAGCTTTTTGCTAGGGAACGTCCGTTCGGGAATTCTTTCGATGCTGGCAGCACAATCTGAGGGCAACAGATGCCCATTATGTCCCGGTTTTACACCAAAGAGAAGGTTTGGCATGCTATTGCTATCGACCCACGTACGATGTATCTCGTATGTAACCCATTCCTCAGAGGGTACTTAATGGACGAGTGCAGTGCAAAAACCTATTTTACTCTTTCTTGGAATATGATCAAGTCACTTAAGCCGCATACACAAGGAGTCCGCTCGATACCCACGGGAAAGACTATCTTCTAGGCCATCCGTGATGCACATTACCAAGCGTTTCTTTACAAATGCTGCTGAAACTAGGGCGGGGTAAGAGCGGCAGATGGCCCAGCCGTGACTGAAGAGGTGTCTGGGAGCAGATCGCCGGAAAACCTTTCATTTAAACGTATATGCTAGCAATTCGAATATCTCAGATGCCCGCATTTTGGAGTTTTTCTCGGAGGAAAAATAAGTAGCAGTCACGGCGATTTTTTAACTGCTACGCGTTGTTCCACGTTTAGCTTTGCGTGCGAGGGATGCCACACCTTATGTTTGTGGGCAAGAATACAGTAAGATTAAAATTTATCTCTTCGTACACGTTACAATACGTTTTGGAGATAGCATCTACGAAAGATTCAATACACCTATGAATGTTATTCAGTCTTTCAATGAGTGTCCCCTTCTGAAAGTAAAATTACCTCTCCATCCAGATGCATTTTAATCCTCGCAAAGCCCCTCAAGCCGCCGCAAGGGCGTGTGGCGGAGGTTGTTGGAACAATAGCCTTTTTATGCGTAAATATCCGCGTAGGAATAATAAGAAATAAATTTATGTATTCACTTACGTATATACACGTACAATTATGCAAAAAATATGACTGTACTCGTATTCTTCATGTTACAGTGCCTCTGTGTTCGAGTCAAATTTAAAATTTTGCTTTTTGAGTTAATAAAAGTGTTGCTGCTTTTACCATATTTTTAATCATTTTACCATAATACTATTTAGATACATTAATTTTCAATAGTCTACCATTTAAACCACTTCCATTTAAATATAGCTCATGTCCCGTTTATTCCTTCTCCTTTGGCCAACTCAACAAGCAATAACAAACCTCACCTTTACTATCTTCCCCAGAGTTGGATTAATGTGCACTATTCAGTCTCCGATGCCCAGTGACAGCAAATCACTGTCACATACTCAATATAAACTTAATCTAATGCTCTTCACTCACTCGCTAACAAAAGGCCGTATAGTATCAATTCTACACCCGACAGTATCCAATAGCCCGTGTTACTGCCTCATCACAAAATTCAAATGCCACTTCAGTCCACCTGTCGAGGAAATTTTCAAGGGGGGCAATGAAAGGAGACCCGAGCAGTAGCCAAAAACCTATGAAGATAAGACGTACTTTCTCCGTGTGAGTTATACATTGATGAAAAAATTAGTAGGATAAGGAATTTTTGGAGCGATAGGAAAGGTGTCAAAATTGTAAGATTAAATACGGATTGCGTGATAGATAGCATTTGGCATTCCATAGAAGAAAGGTTTGCCCCTTATGCTTTGAGGCACATCAGCAATCTTAAGATGAATTAAGATGGAAAGCTATAAATTCCAAAGAAACTGCAGGAGATGCCACAACAGTGACTTTTAACGGAGTCATCCGCTAATATGCATTTCAACACAACAGTTTCAGAGTGTAAAAATCATTCGCCTTGACCGGGATTCGGACCCGGATCCCTCGATGTCCGGTCGAGTGGTTTAGCCAGTTAATTTAATTAATTTAATTAAAATTTCAGAGTTCAAGAGGACGCCATCGATAGCTTAACTGGCTAAAGCACTCGACCGGACATTGAGCGATCCGGGTTCGAATCCCGGTCAAGGCGAATGATTTTTACACTCTGAAATTGTTGCATGGAAAGATATACTTTAAGGAATACATTAAAGGATGGGAAATTGAATAAGTCTGGCAGGCAATGAGAAATATTAATTCCATGACTAAGCGACGAGCTAGCAGAGGAAGGAAATGGGGTTTGGAGCACCGGTAAACCAGTCTTCGCATTGCTCGCTGGTGGAGTTGATGAAGGACCTCTCTAAGAAAAAACTTGTGACTTCTCAGTAGTTTCTGGAAAAAAGAAAAAAACTTGAAATATTCAACACGCATACTAGTTTTGATCCCAGTCTCAATTAGATGTTGCAGCACATTTTAACCTTAAATCAAGTTTTAACGTTTGCGATTGAGACAGTAAAATTTTGCTTGTAGTCAAAACAAAGTTTTTCGTGCTCGCAGTTTGATGAGGAAATAGACCTTGGGATAGAGGAAAGGAAATTCAGTGGTTTGATTTGATAGATTTCATTTGTTTGTTATTATTTTTGTCCATAAGAAAAAACTGTGGTTGCATAATCTTTCCATTTTCCTGTAGATTCCACTGTGCGACAAAGTTAACTCTGAGGGATTTTCTTTGATGGGAACCTCTCATAGTTCCAAAAAAAACATTGATCTCAGCCGTCGATTCAGTTCTTTTGTTTTGTAGGCGTGACAGAGGTTTTAAATGAGGGGGAAGTTAAACCGATTAATGCTATCACATTCGATTTCCTCCGTCGTTGTCGCTTGTGATCCCCTAAACGGCCGTGTGAAACGCACTTGATGTAGGTCCTGAGATCTAAATCCCATTCGACTCTTGGTAGTCGAATGCACGTGCATAGTATGTGTCGCGTGCGAGTCGCTTTCGTGACGACCCCATTGAGATAAGACGATAGCCGGTCTAAATTGTTGCGACTCGCCGGCTCATGTGCCTTATACGCTGGATGCAAACGAGGTGGGGGCGGGGGCGTGGTGCCTCGCTGTTGGATGATCGAGTGTCTCCCATATCGTGGAAATCTAGAATGCACGCCATACGTCTACATTTTTAGAAACTCAACCGCACGGAGCTGTCGCCTTAAATGAAAAAAACGTGGTGGTGGAGGAAAAATCCTTTCCCTCGAATGCAGCAGCTGACCTTAAAGCTTTTTATCGATCCTCCACCGCTTGTCTATGACTTTCAAGTATTGATCTTTCGGACCGGGCCCGTGTCTCCGTTTCGCTGTACTTCATCTGTGCGTGTGCCTTTCGGAAGGTGAGATTGTTTTCCTGTGTGGGGGGTCTCTTTTGGTGGTTTCCGTGCATGTGAGGGTGGGTGTTTGCCAAACCTCCATAAATGGCTTCTCGTGTCTTAATATTTCATAACCAGGGGTATCCGGGGAAAAAAATAAAAGGTTAAAAAGCGTGAATTATAACTTATGAGATGGAACTATAGATTTTTGGTCTAATTTAGGAATTTCGCTGTAGTCCCCCGCAACATCAATGATTTTTCGATCGCCGTTTGACTGATCCCTGCATAGGTCCCTTCTTGAGATGGCTTCCAAAGTCTTGACAAAAATTAGCCCCTGCCACTTTTACCATCTTTTTCACGATAGCCTTTCGAGTCCGGCCAAGAGTCTGGCACATGGACCCACTGTGAAGTGGAAGCAATCGTCTCGGTGTGTAATGTCATAGGGGAAAACGTGTGGCTACCTTCGGTCATATCCATTAGTGTCCTTCGTGTTTATATGAAAGAGGGATGCATGGATCGTACGGTCTAACGATGTTCATTCTACGTTTTCTTACCAGCGCTTCTTTAGGTGTTAATGAGAGAGTTCCATGTCGTACCAGTCTGAGTTTCTCTGCCGATAACGAAGTGTTAATAAGGCATTCATTCATGTCGGAGAGAAGAAGGAACTCCTTTCAGTTTGGTTTCGTCTGTGAACCCACCTAGCCCCAAGCTGCGGGATAGGTAATACGTGTGTGCGCCAGCCAAGGGCGTAGTCTGGGGTCAGTTGACGGAGGATGGGTAGGGTGAATGTTGATGGGATGCTTACTCTGGAGGGGCCATAGAGAACGGGACGCCGCCGAAAGTTGGTCCAAAGTTATCGTTACACGTGGAAATATGTAAGTTCAAACACTTAGGAATCATTTCGAAGAATGTATCACTTTAAATAAATTATTTGGCACGTAAAACACACAACATTCAGGATAGGTATCAGGATGATCTAACAGAGAGCATTTTTCTACTTTTCCATAGCATTGTGACGTTCCTGAAGCGATGCTATATGAAGTAATATGGCCCAGTCTGGCTTCCTGGGTAACGTGTCTGTCGGCCAATCTAAAGCTCGCCGGTTCGTCTCCCTTTCAGGGCAGGGATTTTGAGTTACAAGAATGGATTTTCTTCGTAGGGGTTTATGGTGCGTCCTCAACCGTCGTTTTATCTGAACAAATATTGTTATCATCGAAATATTGAGATCCAATGTGCAATTTACGACTCAAAACAGTTGATTTCGGGGCGGTGCGAAAGCTCTTCTGTTCCATCCCTTTGTGTTCGATCCGGAGGGCTGGTATGTTTCCCGATTGCCACTTCAGTTGATAGTGGATAAGCTCAGTGTTGTGAGTCGGGCTTGAAATTGATTGCTCCATTGGCGCCTCATCCGTGAAGAGTGGGCTAATGTCTTCAGGGAATGGGATTCCCTAACTTTATTCCTTTTTCGGCCTTTCAAATAATTAACGAAACACCTGCCTTCTCCCACCTCTCTGGCCTAATCCCATCCCACTTGCACCCCATGCCGGACACCTTTTTGGTGAATCGTGGGGCATTTATGTGGGTGTAGAACCCGACAAACTTATTCAAGTTACCAAATTGTTCCATTGTTTGAGTTTTGACAATATGAACGGGCAGAGAGAAATAGAGAGGTAATACTGAAGTATTTTCGTCTCGTCTTCAACCTCCTCCTTTCTCTCTAAACGGATCAATTTCAATCTCAAGGGGCCTTTGGGGGCAGAAAAGGTTCTCCTCTGGAAAAGGTATTCCGCCCTCCGATTCGTGTCCTTTATATTTAATCACACCTCGTCCGAAAATCGTGAATATTGATTGCGTGATATATAGTGCTCGAGTGGTCATGGATTTCCCGCCACGCATTGAGTATTAGATTCGGAATAATTCTTGTGAAAAGGCGTCGTCGCAAAAGAAAATTCGCGTCGATTATAGTTTCCTCTTGGATCGACTTATAAATTGTATTTCCGGATGAGTGGACCTTAAAAAATGAAGAAATGGTTGCCCTTTTATTGATATGGCTGACAAAAATGAAGGGGTGGGTAAACATCAATGCAAACCAATTGATTTTTCTGTTATCATTCCTTTTTCGGGAGAAGTTAGCTTATGCTGGGTGTAGAAACCTTTGTAAACAGTTAATGGATCACTGTTTTCTTTCCTTCAAGAGAAAACTTGCTTAAGGAATGCAATCGGTTAAATATTATGGCTGGAAGAATAATAAGTTAATCATGATATAATATTTTAATCTTTCGGGATTCTTACTCAATTGTAACTTTTAATTAATTTAATTCTTACTCTCAATTGTCTCAGCTCCTCGATGTAGTGTACCAAAGGCGTGACTAAGTGCCTGTATAATAGTATTTATAGAATTTTAAATGGTATTATTGATTATAATTTGGGTAAACAAGATAAATTTGACATTTTTGAAATTAATGCTAACAGCTCTCTAATTTGAAAACCTGCGGGTGTGTATAAACACACATACAGGTATATATTATATAAATAAATATATATATATATATATAGATATATGTGTATATATATGTGTATAAATATATGTATGTATATGTATATATATATATGTATATATATATATATATATATATATATATATATATATATATATATATATATATATATGTGTGTGTATATATGTATATTTTTTATATGTATATGCGTGTGTATATATATATATATGTATACATATGTTATATATATTTATATATATAGCGTATCTCTCCATAAGAATTCGCAGGAATATCTGCGGCGCTAGGATTGGGGTCACTCAGATCAATTTATTAACGAGGCAGGTTTATATAGTTCACCGCCATTAATAACGAGATAATGTAGCTAGGCGATAGAAATAATCTGCGAGCTTAACAAAATACGGCTGACGCCCTGCCAATTATGGGCGTCGACCCACTTAGAACCCCTGCGTCCATAGAATAACTCCTACCCCTCTCCATTCCCTCTTTTCGTCGTTTGAAGAGATTAGCATTGCCTTTCTGTGCAAGACAGCGGGAATGATGCCCCGAGACGGCGACCAAAACGTCGTCTGGGAAACTTGATATCAATGTGAAAATTGAATCGATCGAAATCGTCCACACCCCGATACTCTCGAAGTTTGGGAACGGCGCGAGTTCTCTTCCTCGCTGCGCATGCCCCGTCCGGCTCCGGCTCTGCCCCCTTAATGCCCCGTGAGGGTTAGTGAGCTTCCGGAGCCGTCGTGCGACAGCCTCTCTCTGAGACCTCTCCCTCGCGGACCGGTGGCTTCTCCCTCGATGTCGAGCTCCTCAGTGGGCCTGAGAGGGTGACGGGGGACATTGCTGTTGTCGGTCGCGACAGCCGCCGAAATCTTGTCAGTCTGCCCTCTCTCTCTCTCGCCTTCCCACCTTTTCACTCGCCGAAGGAACTTCGTCGTGGTTATCCGCAGCGATGCATAGGGAGTTAGCCCTTCCCCTCTCTCTCGCGATTTCGCTAATTGACGGGTTTAATTGACTGCCCCGCCTCCGGGCGTGATCCTCCGACGTCAGCGCTAGTCGGCAATCGTCGGGCCGGTCAGTGATTGGCGAGCGGTTTGTCGTCTGCCTAGGTCCGTGCTTTCGGAGTGTTCCCTCTGCTCACTGGTTCATCTCACCCTCCCCCAGTGGTCATGGATGAGAAGTGAGATGGACACGCTCCCCACCATGATCTTCGATTTCGACACTGGAGGTAAGGTATCGAAGTCGAGGATTCGCGTGTCTCGTGCGTGCTTCTTCGCTCGTCTTGATGTGCGTGCGTGCGCGCGCACATTTTCTCTAAGCGTTTCTCTTTGCCTCGAAAATTCATCTCTTGTCCGTTTCCGTCTTCCTTGTCGTCTGTGGAAGGAGTGAATGGCACAGTCTCACCCCAGTGTATGTAGGCCGTTAGTCGCCATCAAGTCGGAATGCGAAGTGGTTTGAGAAGGGACCCTCGGAATGTGATCCTGTGAGTTCCTTTGTTTCGATCTCTTCTCCACTTTGGTTGGCCATTCCCAGCTTTTTTTTAGGCGTGGAAACCGAACTTGATTTATTTTAACATGCACCTGTTCAATTTGCTTTCGTTTTTCGTGCGTGAAATACGAGGGTCATCCGGAAAGTAGTACCCGTTCGTGCCGCATGAAGTGCTGACGACGCGAGTAGCCGCTGGACGAGGTCAGATAGCTTCAGTGGCTTGTCTGCCTTCTCTGAGCCAAGTTGCGTGACGCTAGCATTGCCTGTGTTGTTTCTGTGATTGTTTACAATGTTTAAAAAAATTGAGAACGCCGCCAGTTGTGAAGTGAGGGCAGTGATTAAATTCCTCAATGCAAGAAACGTTCGCCCATGTGATATTCATCGCCAATTAAAGGAGGTGTATGGAGACAATGTAATGGACGAGTCGTCTGTTCGGCGGTGGTGTCGCAACTTCAACATGGGGAGGGGGAACACACACGACGATGAGCGTTCGGAGAGACCGTCTGTCATTACAGACCAACTGGTGAGCTCAGTTGACGAATTCGTGAGGAACGATCGGCGCGTCACAATTGATGACATCTGTGAGCATTTTCCCAATGTTTCTCGAACAATTGTTCATGAAATTGTTAAACACCATCTGCATTATGCAAAAATTTGTGCAAGATGGGTCCCTCGCGTATCTCAATGAGCTGGCGGCGAAGGACTATGCAGCAGGAATACAGAAACTTGTCACACGTTATGACAAATGCCTTAATTTGCTTGGAGATTATGTTGAGAAGTAGTTTAAAGTATCCTCTTTCAAATAAAATTTTTTATGTTTGTTAATATTTACTTTTGTGTCTTTATTTCACGAACGGGTACTACTTTCCGGATGACCCTCGTATGTGAACGGAATGTCTTCTTTTTGTCCTACAGGCCTGCGAGTAGGCTTTTTAAGACGATGTAAACAATCCACTGGTGGCAACGCGCCAACTTACCCAGTGTTGGGCGATTTTTTTGGAAGTAGGTATTCCATGTATGTGTGTACGTCGTGTGCGTCGTTTTTGAGGGCGGCTGCTTTAATTTTTATTCGGTGATTTTTCTTTTATCTTCTTAATAGCTTGATTTGTAGCTCTTACTCCTATCTTATTACAACATGGACGTTTACGATCCCGAAATAAGTATCAGCGTGAATGTACTTACTATCTCAAATGATAATTGCAATCATTAAGTTTTATATTTAGTTGTTATTAGGCTGTTTGTAGGTATTAAACTCTACTCTCATGTGCTATTGGTTATTTTTCATCTGACTTTCGCCAACTTTTGGTGACATCGTGTGATGTTTGTGGAATCACTTCGTCTAATTAAAACATTTATGATGGTGGCGTTATGGGTATTCGGGCGCCAGCATTTTAGCGTTTATAATCGTGAGTGCGTCACATCAATGCAATGCTGCATTGACCTTCATTGAATGGAAAAGGTTACTGTCGGTTTCACTCATTTTCAAAGATAATCCTTTGGCCTTAATTACATAAACTACTAGTCATGCAAGGGATGACACTTTCGGAGAAATCCGCGACTTTTTGTTTCTATATTTGTCGTAGTAAAATATCCGTTCTAAGTATAGGTCTATCGCTGATACGCGAGTGTTTTTATCGAAGTATTTCTAAACAAAGGTTTGCGTTGCAAATTGAAAACGCATAGCTCACTTGTCAGATATAAGGGCCCACCTGTTGGGAAGGCCATGATTTATTTTCGCCAGGTCCGGGCTTCTTTAGCCCTGCCGAAATTTGCATGAATATCACTGGGACGAAAAATATCCCTTTAGCAAGGCAAAAACGAAAGGGATTCCTCTGATATTTTCATCTTTCCTCTTTCATGAATGTGGGCCACTAGGAATATTTAACATATTTCAGTTTTCTCAGAGAAACTATTACCGTAAGTGGAGAAATATTGAGCTGCTTCTTGTTCTGATTTTCAACCTCTGGACTTATATATCTGTGTATATTTTATATTCCTCTAATACTATATCTGTTTGTGTTTCGCCAAGGAGAAGTAAGGCACTGGTGATCTCAGTGCCTTTATGATGTTAATAGTTATAATAGTTTTGTTGCTAATTTTCATAGCCTGTCAATAGGTATCATTCTTTTGAAGGGTAATATAAAGTGAATATAAATGATATTTCTTTTTACATTTATGTAGTATGGATTAATTTATTTGCGTATGAGAAATATGAAAAATCGGGAACCCTTAGTTAAAAATATATTTTTTTTAGATTTTTAAATTAGTTTTTTTGCAAGGTTTGCATTAAATATTTTAGAACGTGGTAATGTTAAATAAAACTCGAGGCTTCCTCAAAGTAGGTGGTCTTACGCGAAACTAAGGAAAAGATAAAGGTGTTTCATTTAATATGGTTTAGGAGTAGCTTTTTCCTGGCAACTTATTTTGTGTACCTAGTGCAGGCATTACTTTCCCGACGGCGCTGCGCCTCTCTCATGTTTTACGTCATTCTCCTTGGTATTTTTTGAGGGCTGAATTTATGTGTGGGCTCCCGAGTGTATTTGGAGATGAGCCTTACCATAGTCCCGGAGCCTTTTAGGAAACACAGTTTGCGAGCATGCAAAATTCAGACTATCAACGCATTTTTCAACCGCCTGCCATCCATTACAGTTGTATCGTTAAAAATGTACGATGGGTTATGTTTATGGTTGCTTCCCTTTTGTAATAAGTGAAAGAGTATCCACTGGTGATATTCTCTCCTCTCGGGGACTCTGGCATAATTCCATTTGTTTTGAGATTAGAATGACCCTAAATATTTACATACATATATATAAATAAATAAATATATATATATATAGAAATATATATATAATTTTATATATATATACATACATATATATGCTATTAAAATTAAGTAGTAGAATTGATATTATTTAAATTTAGTGAATATCTTCGTTTAAACGTTCAGCCTTGTAGAAACTCCTAACTAAATTATAAATTATTTTTAAACGAATTTATTAATGCTTATATCATGGTCGGGTGTGCTCAAGCTTGTCACTTAACTTCCGCTCACTATCTGTAGACTAACATCTTGTTGTCATTTACCTTTAAAACCTGGGAAAGGAAAAAATTTAGTACTGTACACTTTATGAATCAAGATGGGTGGCGAATTTTGATAAGGCAGATGAGAAATTACGGTTAAAATTCCTGCGATACCAGCAAAGTTTTATAATTTGGAAAATCTTTTTTTTTATGAGGCACCACGAAGAGCCCTAAAACAAAATTACTCCATCAAACTATGTCTAATTTGTAAGATAAGGCAGTTTAATCAGGCAATTAAATGCCCTGACGGTGCTAACTATAATGATCAGTCCAATATCAACTGCTGTAGTGATGGGCAATAGTTGAGCTCACGAATCGCAGTAGCGCTAAGATGTGAAAGGCAAAGGTAAATCATTTCATTAGTCTCTTCAGATGAAGCAGCCTTTCATTTACTAATATGAGGTAATGGCAGCAGTCCTCTCAGTTAAATATTTCACGGGTAAAGTAGCCCCCAATCAGATCGGTGTGAGAGGACTGCTGGGATGATAACATCAAAGTGGATATATGTACGTATTAAGGATATGGAACGTGAGCTTGTGGCGAGTGAAAATGTAAATTGCGAAGTTAGATATCACTTGGTTTTGTTTGCACAATAATTTCCAAAGGTTCGGAGGAAGTCACCAACGCACCAATAATTGTATTAAGACGAAAGACTTCGTAATGTTAACATTCAATGGCTGTCAGGTAATCCGGTCTATCAGAATGACGTGAACTTACCGTAGCCCAAGTGTCTGAATATGATTGTATGCCAACAGAAGGTACGTTTTCTACTTTTTACCTCATCCTCGCCCCGTCGGTGACTGCATGCAGACTTTTGGAAATGACGGTATATCTAAGGAGAGACGGAATAAAATACTGAGTAGAAGATTTATGACGCAAGTGATAATGAATAGTTTCCTTCGGGGAGATGCAGAGCCACGGAATTTAGCATATTTTTGAAGAAAGAAGAGGAGAATGGTTGTGGAAATATATCTACAGGATAGGAGCCAGATAATGACATTACGGGAGCTAACCTGAGCTCTGATGGTGCAGGTCTATCTGAAGATTTCTGACATACATAAAGAGGAAAGAGAAGAAGTATACAAACATTCGAAGAACCTCTCAGGGTTGTTCATGGAAAAGAGAACTTTATGGTAATCATAATGGGCGACTCGAATACAGTGATTGGAGAGGAAAAGAGGGAAGCATGGGCTAATTTGGACTAAGAAACGGCTTGCCAAAGGAAGAAGGCCAGTGGTATTCTAATTCTAGGAAAAGATTATGGCAGTATGGACTCCCATCGAGGAACATCATCGAGAAAGACATTCATTACAAATCACTGTGGCCATTTAGTTTGATCAATCAAAGTTAATTCTCTAAAAGGTAGGTTTTGGACGATACCTAACATCTATTATGGGTGGACAACGTATCTCGTAACCATGCTCTTGTTCGTCCTACGCATATCGTTCTTCAGTCCGAATCTTTTACCTGCCTTCACGTATAAGTAGCCTTATTCCCCTCCTCCTTCCATTCTACCATTTGATCCAGTATTGTCAGCCAGAGATAACAAAACCAGGTGAAACAGTACGATTTGTCCCAGTTCATGCATAACTTGTTAAGATGAAACAGGATATTGCTTCATAGATGAAAAGTACTGGAGATAGTTTTACAACTACCATCGTTCGGGATGAGGAAAAGAACATTGCCAAAAGAAGATGGAATAATGCAATGAATCAATCAATGATGCAATCAACGAATGAAATTGCGTGTGAGGTGCGACGCCATTTCAAGTATTATAGACGATTCTCACTCAAGCGGCAGCTGTATGAACTCTGTACACTGTACGCTGCAGCCATCTATATCTTGTATTTAGTAGAACTTGAACGCATCTCGAAAGCCGCAGTAGAGTAACTTGGTAATGTGAGAACTGCCATCGGGTGTTCATGAACGGTGACCATGTACGGAGAGCTTGAAGAGGAACAAGAAAATAAAATAGCCTAATAAGTTGCAGTGAAGATGTCCTACGCAGTAATTTCGAATATACATCGTACACGAGACGAAGGCTGCTTAGTAGGAGTGTATCGAAAAGGGTTGTGAAGTAAGGACAAAATAAATTGAGAGAAACTTGGAAACAGTAGACTTAATGGTAAGCGAAGAGAAAATGTAACGAAATAGAAATGAGCTGAGGCCACGTCCTGAATACCAATTGAAATATTGTTGATTCAGCATGAACACATTGGACGCAGTTGGAGGGAAAGCATCGTAGAACTCTTGTGGAGGACCGAAGCCTCGGGAAGACAGTTTAAATGAAAGAAGATGGGTTAAAATAACCGGATTACAGATATATTTTAAGTAAATTCAAACGAGTAGTGAAATGGGTGAAGATAAACATGTCCCCCAAAGGTGAAAAAAGTGGGAGAGAAATCATCAAGGCGCTCCGAGGGAAAGTCAAAGAAATGTTGTTTGGGATTATCAAAAGACGGCTATGAAAGTGGTAGGTTGCCGGAGGAGTTTTAAAAGTGCTTGGCGGAAAAAAGGAGAACCGAGACATGTGAGGGCTATCGCCGAAACTTGCTGTTGCATAAGTGCGAAGTGCTGACATCATTGGTAAGCGGAGGAAATGAAGGAAAATTGAAGACAGCCTGTCGGAAGACCGATTGTAATTCAAGGGCAGGGACGGAGAAGGGCGTACTATACACAAATGTTTTTTAGACAAATGTGACAAGTTACCGAATAGTCTCGTCTGGAATTTGCTTGTAGAAAGCATTGGGATTTTCCAAATGGAAAATATTTTGCGAATATTTGGGAAACTTTTATGGATTTAAGTATAGCCAGAAGAGAAGAGGATGAACCTCACAACAAGAACTGATCAGATCTTCTGCGATAGAAAGACGGAAGAGAAAGAGAAGATAAAAAAGAATGAATCACTCAAGGATAAAACCCCTCATCAGCAATATTCATCAGGTACTTCTAAGAACCAGTAAAAGGAACACGTGGAATTAGGAACAAAAGAATTTTTAGTAAATGGCAGGAGGAATTGGATATATTACTTCTCGCAGTTGACAACGCAGTGATACATGACAGAAAAGAATCGTGATAATTTACGGACACAATTTATTCAAGAAAAAAATGTGAAAATGAAGATTGAAAAAAAAATATTTCCTCGTTTACGGAAAAGTTTCGCGAATTCAGGCGTTGCGCGACAAGAAAACAAATTAATGTGTTTGTAGTTTTTCTTGTGCTTTGAATAGAGAATTGGGATAGAATAAATTAAAGTGATGCCAATGGAATTATATATAAAGCAAAGAAGGCGTTCTGGGTAAAGGGTGAACTACGAGTACTACATATATGTTAGAAAAAATAAGGTCGCATGCAAGGAAGCTGTGCGTGAAATGCTTGCTGCGGAATGTGGTACGCTATAGATTAAAATCAGACTATTCGGAAAAGCAGAACTAAGAAGTATTAAAATTCTTTCGAGTCTGATGCTGGAGATGAAGGTCACCCGGACAAGAAAAAACAGTTCGATGGGGCGTACGGTTAAGCAAGGTGGATTTCTCAAGAGGCGCAATAGATTGGAAAAATGAAATCAAATTTCCCACGAGGCGGCGAAAAAGTCAAATATGAGCAACAGATAACTAGGCTGTACCAGAGGCGAGCTATTAGGGTGTATAGAAATGTTTAAATTACAAGATTGATAACGCTGACTCCGAGCTGTGTGAAGAACTCTTCTAAAAATATTATTATAGATAGTAAACGTAGAACCTGAAGGATGTGGCAAAAGTATTTCGTGTCAAAAGTAGTTTAGTGCATGATCACCCCCTGCCACACACCCTAGTGGTGGATTTCAAGGTACTAAGTAATTATAAATAAATAAATATCAGTTTAAATCCGGAACAAGAAGTTTCAAGAAATAGGATTGCTAAGTTTAAGAGTAGGAGGTAATAAACTGGAGTAAGAGAAGCAGTTCGCGTATTTGGGCTGTATTTCAAAAGGAATGAACATAATGCTGGGGATATTGGGATCAAAATGCGTTAGAGAAAGAAGCATTTAGAAAAAATTAGGATTTTTTTGAAGAGTACTGGGTAAATGTGATGAAAAGTTCAAAGAGAATGTTATATTTCGCTGGTTAGGCCTCATTTAGAATATGCTTTAAGTACATGGGATCCTCACGAAGTCGGATTGATTACCGAATCGAATCACGTGCTGCGTAGAGGAACTAGATTTGTAAGACGTTGTTATGATAAACTTTGTGGTGTATCCAAAATATTAGAGGAGCTAGGCTGGGAATCACCCACAGATTGAAGGTTAAATTACAGATTAAATCTCTTGTATTAATTGGAAGGATATCTCTTTAGCAGTGATGTTGAAAATGTATTAATACCCCCATCTTACTACGGTAGGAGAGATCATGTTAAATAAATTAGAACAGATAGATTTAAGATGTCATTTTGCCACGAACGATAGGGGATCATAATGACATTGTCCGACCGCGGTAGGGTCATGCTCGGGTCAAAATTAGTCTGGTATGTATTCACCCCCTGCCACACACTGGCGGTGGCTTCCAGGGTACTAAAATATCTATCTAAAATGAGCGTAAGACTTATTGAGATCTGGGCTTGGTGAAAAAGCGTTGAACGGAGAGGAAGGCTGACGATTAAGTTGTATTTTTGGTGGTTGAGGAGTGGAATGCTGGGGAAATCCAAATAAGATTGAAAATATGAGAGGAGGAAGTATTGAAAGAGTGAGATTTTGAAGGCTGTTATACAGGTAAGCGGGATGAAGCAGAAGCAAGTAAGTGAGATGTAAGGAAGAGAATGGATTCATTAGACGGTAGGAAGGAAATTAAAAAATAAGACTAGTTGAATAAGGAATACATGGCAAACAAAAGGCAATCCACGCACATTTGATGCATAGTAATTGTTAGGCATCGTCGAAAACCTGCTTGTAATGCGCAGATTACCTATGGAGTATGGATTACCTATATGATGTCTGGAGTGGCGTATGTGTAGGGGCAAGGGGATTTTTTTAAATTACAATTTGAGTTGAGGGAGTAGGTATGAGAGAAAGCCAAGCACCTCCTGTCAGCAAATGCATAAGCTCTCATTAAATTGTTTTCGTTGACTCCATCACAAGAACAGTGACATCCGTTTGATTCCGTTCCCTCAACCCAGCTTCTCCTATTTCCCTTTCACACGTCGGTCTTGCCGATGCGATGCGCGGTGCTCGCCTACTCTATCCTCCCCCCCTTCCTCACTCAACTTGGCCTTATGCCATGGGATCCATTCCACGCCGCGGTTTCGCCTCCCCGCGCCCGACACCCCCTTCTCAACCTGCCCTCCCCGCCGAGGTGACAATGGCGGGAGCTCTCCCGATGACCGACCGACTGGCGGGACGGGCACATCCGCCGCTGGTCCGGTGCGTCAACGTGCTCCCGTAAGGTGACACACCGAAAAGCCACTTCTATCCCTCTCTCTCTCGTCTTGCGCTCCAGAAAAATCTGCATGCACGCTCCCGATTTAACTGGCGGCTAAATATAGGCCGAGGTGAAAGCGAAACGGAATCCCTTGGTGCGTATCTTCGTGTTGGTCGAAGGGTATTGTCTGGGAATCCAGTATGTTCCTCCTCGTCAAAGGATCGAAACGTTTTATTTTAATGGAGCTAGACAATTGAATTGAATGACAGGATAGGGATGTTGGACGGGATGAAGGGAGGAAGAAAGTACGCAGAGATGAAGAGGGACCTGATATAGAGTAGGATACTGGATTTTGTGTTTTGTTAGGAGTCACAAAATGTTTTATTTAATAGCTGTGTCCATGCAAAACCTACCTTAACCGGTAGATTACCTTATAATAATAATATATTGTGTGTGTATATATGCAAATCTAAGTTTTTTCCCCAAGGTTTCTATGTTTTACTTTTGCACCTTGGAAAAAATTGAAATAAAAAAATAAAAGTTTATTACTTATTTTAAAGTTTCAATGATTTCCATTGATATTTTATCTTGGTAATTCAGTATGAATTATTCATGAGATCTTCTCTTATCGTAGACACACACCCATTTCAATTATTATGAAAAATATTCCGTTAGTTCGAGCCTTTAGTCGAAATTTCCCTGAACGAATGATGTGGAAAATTTTCTTTATATTGTCTTCCTTATTATGTGATTGGAAGGATTGTAGATGTTCTATTCATTATATTCTGAGGAAAGCTGAGATAAATGTTTGGATTTATTTTCTTTTAATTTAAATAATTATGCTTTGGATAAAAAGCAATTCCATTTTGATTTTATTGAAGGTTACCTATAGATTGATGTTCGTGCATTTTTAGTATTTCGTTGAAATAAAGTATAGAATGTGGTTCGTATATGTTTTCTGTTGGCCTTTTATGCCGATTAGCTTCCTTAATCTCTCAGACTTATTTGGTAATGAACCGAGTTCGTTGTTGTCATAAAGGGCTCCAATCCTGCTCAAAATATTACCACTTCTATAATTAGGGAAATGTATTGGTTCATGAGGAAATGACATTTTTGGTTATTTGAGTAAACCGATGGCAATTCGTGTATGTAATTCCAACCATGATTCACTCAAGTAAGTTGATTATGTAACGGTGATATCGTTTTTGTAGATTTGCCTGCTCGTCTTGTTTTTTTGTGATTAAGAACGCGCACATTACATCAGCCTGCGTTTCCTTGCAAGTTTCATGCCAAACGCGTGTGTAACACACAGCTTATGTATGCTGTTTGTTACGCAGTTACTGTCGTTATATAAACTCTTTTCCTCTTATAGAAGCGTTTAATCGTTTTCCATGGAATGGTCCCTTTCCGGTTATCATGCTCTTATGTAAGGAGCGTCTCTATGTCCCAACCTGAGATCCGACTTTTTGGCTATTCAGTTATTGCGAAGGTGCGGCATAGTAACCAATGAGTTAATGCGTATTTTTATTGCAAAATTTATATAAATGGCTTTATATAATAGAAATGTTCTAAGTAAAAATATACCTAACGAATGTTGGTTAAATATAACTCCTTTTAGTGTTTAATAAAATATTGTGAAGAAAAAGGTATAATTTTTGAAAATAAATAGAAAAGTTTAAGAAGAGAGACTAGTTTATTTTTTTAAAAGAATAGTTTTAATTTACGAAAAAAAATAGATGCAGTTGATTATTATCTCCAAAGTAAATCGAAATCAAATCCTTTTCTAAAACAATCAATGGTTATTATATTGAAAGAAAAAAGTTTAGCGAGACAAACCTCAGGTTTTATTACATTCACATATAGAAGGGAAGTTTTCATGTAAGACTTTTACTTTATAAGGACCAATAGTATTTTATTTCATGGTAGGTGGTATAAATTTTTCGAATTTTGAAAATAAGGTTGATCATTTCCGTGTAGAATTGAAAGTTTCAGTAGGAATTCAACTTGAGTAAGATGGAAGTCTGTCATATCTTTCTTCGCCTGAACTACACGAAGTTTCTCGATTTGTAATAACTTTATCTTCACCCGGGTACTCATTAAATTTTCTCGTTATATATTTTTTCTCTAAGAGAAATCAATTATACATCGGGTTTTTCTTCCTCAATAAAGCTATGACGTCAAAGTAAGCGAATTTCCCAATGCTTCCCAAAAAAACCAATGCGGAAAGAAGGAATTTTTTTCCGGCGTGACTTCCTGGACATCATGATTAAAAAGAACTCAACAACTTTGATAATTCCACATGAAAATCCTTCTTACTTTATCTATGTGATAAAATTTTATGTTGAATTAACCAAGTTTTTTACTTGGATCACGGTGAAAGTCCTTACAAATATAGCAGTTTTCATTACCTACATATGTGGTAAACATTTTTTCATTGAATGGAGAGCGCATTATCGATAGACTAATGATTTTAACGCAAGAATAATACGAGTTTATACAATTGCATGATTTCAGTAACTACTTTGCTTGTGATTTTCGGGGATTATGAAGTTTTAATTGTATGATAATAATAGAATATAATTTGATCTGCGAGTACTTTCATATGAACTTTTAAGTTATTCTACGTGCCATTGCAAACATGTAATAAATTTTTCAGTTCTAGCTTCCGCTGGATTATTAAAAAAATAGATAATATTTTTCATTTCCGGACTGGAAGGGTAGAATGTTAGCCAAGTGAATAAGCGGCTACTGAACGTGTGGTCCCGCGTTCAAAATAAGATTATTCTGAATCCACCCACCCGACCTAATAACCTAACCTAATAAACTGTAACCTAAGCTGCCTGCTTCTCTGGTTAACCTTCTGGCATTTAACAAACATTACCATGGAAGATAACTGACCTGTAGTGTTATCAAATGTAACCGACCTTAGAACTTAAACATTACTTCAATTAGAAGTATGTTTCCCGTATTAATTTCTAAAAGCTTTAAAGAACAAGATATTTTGACGAAATTTCCTGCATACAATGTCAAGAAGTAATATAATTCTTAAGCGCGGCGTCATAGACTACGATGATGAATCCGAAGTTTAAAGACATAGTTGTTTACTTATTCTTAAATCAAAAACGAATGTAAAGTAACAATGGGAAATGGCGGAACAACTTGGGCGAATTCACCTATGCACGTATGTGTCAAAAAAGTGGAAAAAAATTCACCGTGTAAAATGATTTTCCTTCACCGGAATTGGCTGAGTAACTGATCTCTTCATACTTCTTAGCTTTACGTCGTCTTCGTTGGCTAAATGTAGTACACAAGCCAAGCAACCCGGTGAAAACTCCTTACGAAAGCGGATGTCTCCGAATCTATGTCGAGTAAACCTTCGACTGAATGACGTACTTTTTAATATTATTTTTGTATTTTGTTTAATTAAACAACTAATATAAAAACAGCATCCTGGCATTTAACCCGGAGTTGGGTTTAAGAGGTAGCATTATTAGCGGACCTCGGTGGCGGCGGGGTAACGGTAACACCTTCCAATCCAGAAGTCAAGGGTTCATTTCCCGCCTAGGTGGGTTTTCCTCCACCTTTAACTTTGGTGTCTGTGAATTTCTCTTTCGTGTTGCTGAATAGTCCGGTGCTAAAGTCTGCGTATGACGGCTTCAAAAAAACTTATTTCGTTTCTTTTAATGAAATCAAATTCAGTCACCAAGAAGTTTTCCATGTGAGTCCCATTCGATATCCTCTCCATTTACATAGGGCGGCCTCGCCAATTTACTCGGGACAGCTCATTTCAACTTCCTGTCCTCTCCGATTCTGTTCGGCACATTCAGACTCCCGATTATTATTTCCCTTTCTCCCTCAATTGGAGTTGGAACTAATCATATGACCCCACAGGATTTCATTTAGCAGAACGTATTGGGCGGCCACGTGTGCCCATTCCGACTGGGCATCATACCAGTCGCCCTTCCCAGCAGCAGGTCTCTTGGCGAGATTGAAACATTAACTATTAAGGACGACCCATCCCTCCCTCCCTCCTTTATATGTAGGATCGTGCCGGCTGCTAACCCCTGCCTTGGTAACCCCCGCTTCAACTTCCCAAGATGTGGGAGCTATGAATTTGTAAACCGCGAACGCTCTCCCCCCAAGTAAAGCCCCTGTTCCACTTCGCCTGGGCGCTATTGAATTTCTGGGCCCCGTCCCCCATCATGTGGAACCGCCCTCCCAAAGTGCTCACTCTCTCTGGTTCCTCGAGCACGGGAGAAGAGGCAACCGAAAGAGAACAGAAAGGGTCGGCGCTACTGCTTTTGAGACCCCAGAAGCTTGGTCACTCTTCATACAGCCGTCGGCAAACACGACGGATCGTGTCGGTGGTAGTTCCATGCTTTGGTTTCATACACCTTGGCGGATACAGGTGTTTTGCTTACTTCATGGAAATGTGTCAATTTTGAGGATGCTTATACTTCATGGAACAGAGAAATTTGTCTATGGCTGACATTTTATTATTATTTGGTAGTCAACTGTTGAAGGTAGGTTTTGGATGATGAGTGACTGATCACCGATACATTTCTTAGCCTCTCCTAAGAAAACATGTTGTGACATCTAAAACTGCAACAAGACCCTCTTCAAATATCGCATATTCCCTTTCTCCCTTCATTCCGTTCCACGTGCCTATCCTATTCGTAAACCTTCCTCGTTAGCCTTAACGTTCTCCCCTCTATCACAGTCTGGAAAATCCCATCACCAATCGAAATGCTCTGCATCCATCTTTAATGCCTCCTTTGGATTTCTCCCAGAAGTCCTCCCTCCACCTGCATTCCTTTGTGCTTCTTTTTTTGTTAACCTGTCCGTTCATTTGTATTTTTCCATCTTTCTCCACACACTTTTCAAAATCTTCCTAATTACGCCTGTCATCTTGCTTTGACAACCAAGTGCCCGGGCCCTACAAAACTGCGCTCCATGATAAATTTTTCATTAATCGTGTCATAACATCCTTACTTAACGTCCCTGTCATGAACTCCCTCCTCCTTGTGAGCTGCTTTGCTCAACGTAATTCTTCTTATGTCTCTATTAATTTGACTTTTTTGGTCGAATACACTACCGAGATAGGCACTTCACCCACGATTCCATGATGGTCGGAATGTGAAATGAAATAAGGCTATTCCTAAATCATTCTTCCGTTAGGTGTTCGTTTCTATTTCCTACCTAGTTCTGAACAAATCATCTTCCGTCGTCAGTCCGATGATTGGCTTCATGCTTTCTTCTCTGATTCCTGTCAGCTATCATCTTCGTACCTCCATAATCCCTGGCATTCATGTATCTCATTCCCTACTTGAGGTATGTGATTTAAAGGGCGCAGTGGTTCATGTAACTGTTCATCATCATATAATACAATGCGTCATATTTATCCATGAAGTATTTTCTCTTTCCGAACTAATTCTCTTATACTTGTAAACAAACGTGAAATCTGATTTTGGAGACTTCCCGTGTAAACTGCTTGGGGCACTGAGGAAGTATTTTTTCTCCTTACATGATTATTAGGTAATCCGCCGGTTAAGGTAGGTTTTGGATGGACCCAAATACCGAATAAATATTTGTTTCTCGTAACAGAAGGCATCCAAAATCCTACTCTACAACAGTCCCCTCTTCAACTTAGTACACTTCCTTCATCCCGTCCAAAATCCCTATTCTATTCCTGCCCTATCCTCGTTTGCCTAATATTCTCCCCTCTATTACAGTCTTTAACATCCCACAGCCGATCAATACGCCCTTCATCCATTTTTCCTGCCTCCATAGGATTTCTCCCAACAAACCCCTCTTCGCCCACCATACCAAGTACTTCCTCATTTGTTTTCTTCTCTGTCCATTTCACCCTCTCCATTCTTCTCCACACCCACATTTCAAAAGCCTCCAGTCTACGTCTATCCTCCTGCTTCAATGAACACGATTCCGCGCCGTACATAACTACGCTCCATATCAAAGTTATGACGAGTCTTTTCTTAACATCCTTACCCAACGTCCGTGTCATCAGTTCCCTCCTCCTTTTTCCTTACATTAAGATCAAATAATGTTATGATTGTTGAATGACTAGCGGTGCGAAGGTACCACGACAGTCACCAGGCAAATAAAATTGGCAAGACCATCCAAGGGCATACGGCATTTATGATTATACATCTGGTCCAAGTTCTAAGATGAATTTCTGGGCCCTCTGGTTGTAGTGGCAGAAATTTTCCTCAACCCTATAGCTAAGTGAAATAGCCCTCGTTTTTGGTCCCTCAAATCCTCTTCAACACAAGAGATAAATATTCCTAGAATTTTTTTTTCAATGGCCCTAAATGTTATTCTATACTCTTTCATAAGCAATACTGTGATTATTTTATTTTTCCAATCTTCTATCGTAATTCACGTCAATAGAAAATGGCGTCAGGAGATACTTATGTTTCCAGTTGGACTTCTTCATTGGTCATTCGCGCCCCTCCTCTTATTTTTAAGTTAACACTTATTGTTTTTAAACTTCTATTTTCACCGGAGTGATTATATACATATCTCTACCATGAGTTAATATTTTCAGTCGCGTGTGAACATATTCCTGCATTCCCGGCTCGTTTGATAATTGTGGCTCCTTACATCTCAAATAGACAAGGAAAAATGATATTTATTCTTTTTCCTTACCTTTCATTGATATGTTCACTATATCCTTCGTGATTCTTCCGTCGCCGGTGAATCTTCATCTGGGCAAACAGGCAAAGTTGATCCACTCATTCCATTTGTTACACCCCTAGTCTAGTAATACCGGTGTTGACCTGTGCATTTACTCCCGAAAGCCATTATTTTGTATGCTTTTTTTAAGTTCATCTTTTAATTATAACAATTCATAATACTTTCCATGGGTTCCCGTCTGATCTAACATCTTCGTCATTACTGCAATGTCGACAGTAAGACGTAGTGTACACGCTTGTTATTTCTCCTTGTAAATTAATCTCCGATTTCAATCTTTCCTTAATGTAATGTATATATTTTTACCCGTGAATGTTGAATGTTTTGTTGGGAAACAGTGGTCACCGTCCTTCATTTCTGTCACAATGGCTTGTTGGGGTGAGAGAACAGGTGGGGAATATATTAACCCAGCGTTTGTATTCGATTTCACCTTCGATTGCAATTTTGGAGGAGGCTCTCAGGATTCTTGTGACAAAACTTCGGTCCACCATTAAGTTCCATGGCACGTGTTAAGAATAGTTCTTCCATTGAATGGACTCCGAGGGATAGACACGTCTCCACCCAAGGACTAACTCCTTTATCACAACCGCGTAGATAGAATTGGCAATAAAGCATCGTAACTGCTACAGTCGGAAGTAATCATTTTTCTGATGGAGACCTAATGGATGGAAAATGAACTTGCTTTCGAATGAGCGCCTAAGATTTATACCCGAAATTGATGCAAAATACACGATTTCGTCGTAATTAACGTTTTAAAGTAACGTTTATCACAACTTTTGTTGATGTAATGCCATTGTTTGAATTGGGCCGTTACTTCTGTGTTAGTAATAAACTATATAGGTATATATAGGTTTATAATAAACTATATAGGTATATAGTAATACTATATACCTATATATTAATAAGGAGTATTAATGCTTCCTAATAAATAATGGTTTTTATAACGTCGATAAATTATTTATCGACCATTATCGGTAAGTCATTTACCGACCGAATTCATTTTGGTGATTACGTATTATTGGCATTCTACCGTTTAAGGTAGGTTTTGAATGGGTGTAGATGGAACAACGATATCTTTCATTACGTAACCTAACAATACGTTCCTTCATTTCGCCCAACATGCCTATTCTTACCCCTTCCTTGCTTCCCCCTTAACGTACACTACTCTATCCGACTCTTCAACATTGCTTTTCCAATTTAAATGCTCTGCGTCCACCTTTTCTGCCTCATTTCGATTTCTCCCGACCACCCACTTTCCTCCCCCACCATTACTGGCACTTCCTCATTTGTTTTCCTTTCTTTCCACTCATCCTTTTCCTCACCCGTATTTCAAAGGTCTCCAATCCAATCGTATCATCCTGCTCTCGTGACCATGTTTCCGCGCAGTACAAACCCATACTCCATATCTAAAGTTGTAGCGAGTCTTTCGTATGATCCTTACTCAACGTCCTTGTCATCAATTCCCTCCTCCTTGTAAAGGCTTCTTTTTCCGACGCAATTCTCTTTGTATCCCTAATTATTTAACCAATTTGGTCCAAAACTGCAAAAATATGTAAACTTCTCCACCTGCTCTAGTTTTTGCCCGCGTAGTTTAACGTTTATCTTAGACTTCTTCTTTCTCTAAAACCTTATTTTGGTGGTAATTGATGTTGTACAGATATATTCTTTTTCTTTCGTAAAAAACATTTAACACGTTTAAATGACATATAAGTCAGCAAGTGTCAATCAGTATTAGTAGGGGTAGTCAAATGAAAACCGAGCACCTCACATAACACACAGTTAGCTAGAAGCTAGATTTTTACGTTTTCGACACTGCTGTGGTAGAAAAACTGCTTAGTGGTAACTAAAAGGCGCACGTAGTTATTGGGTTATGTCCTTGTGGGTGCGCGGTCAAGTTGTTGTAGCGGGTGTTCGGTTTTTTTTGACTGCTCCTCATTTATTATGTTTATATGGATACAATTTCAATCATCATTGTTGCCCGCATAATAAGATTGGGGACCATATAAAATGTAACAAAAATATGATGGCAGTAGTTCTGCTGACTTTGAAGGTATTTCGTGTGTTTATAATCCAAATAACTCTTATGTCGAAGTATCGCCTTTTATCTCAGCATGCATAATAGATGATAGTCTATTGCAATGTGCCATATTGAAAGAATTGACTCTGTATTTCTGTAGAATAGTGGTGTTCTGTTCAAGGAACATGGCATATAATCCAATCAGAAAATGAATGTGGTAAATGGTGCGTATCGTTTAGAAGATGCGAATTTTGATGGATAGAATTTTATTTTCCGAATAATGTTTTCAAGGAGCCGGGACCGTGGAAAACCGCTTTTATTTCGTAACTGGACTTTGGGAAAAATGTCTTTATCATTTTGTGGAAGAAATTCACCCGAAGTGAGTCCAGCTCGCTCACATTTCTGCATCGTCGCATTTTTATCTCCAGGACCACTGCTGTGTTTAATGCGAAATAATTGTCTTCGCGATCGATGCTCTTCCCCTGACCCCTTCCCCGTCCCTTTCCTCCCCGTTTCAACCCCCCGGAACCAGTCGCCGGGGAATTTAGGTCGGACTGCGCCATCGCATGACTTGAGGTACCATTTTGACGAGTGGAATTTCTTTTCGGTCAGAACAAAGTCCCCCCCCCCTTTTCCCCGTCTTTCCGACATTTCCGCGTATTAATTGTGCAATGCACTATCTCGTTTTTATGTTTCCATGCCCCCCCCCCACTTACCCACCACTTCAGACGAGCAGGAGGGAGAGATATGCGCGGGCAATGCAAATGCATCATGAATGTTGCACCGGGGAAGCTCATTAGTGACGCTGAGGCGTGCAGGTTCCTCGCGCGTGGGAGGCAAGCGGCTGCGAGCGCCCCCACATGCGAGCGGAACTTGGCCGTTGGCTCAACTAGGACCGAGTGGCTTCACGATAACGATTCAGGGAAAATGAACGAGCCCCTGAAAAAAATTTGCGGGTTACTCTCCTCACGCATGCCTAGACGCATTTCCGGGGAAATATTGGTTGGAATCTGGAGTGACGCCCAAGACAATGCACTGTAATGAACTTTTGGCGTAAAAATAAATGGAAAGCACGACATCGGGCATAAAATAGAACCGGCGGAGTTTAATTTTTTTTGGGGGAGTTTGGGTGGTCAACCGAATCGTAATCAATGATTTCGTTCCATTTTCCCTTCGGTGGAGGGAGATGAAATCTTTATTATTTGATTTCCCTCCGAAACAGAAGCGTATAATTTTCTTTATTTGATTTCGCTTTCTGTGAAGCGAAGTGGGTATTTATGAACGCGGAACGTTTCGATGTCTTTGAATCATTTCGTTGACCTTCGGTTAAAATACTGCTGCGGAAGCAAAGGAAGCAGGGAAAGATGTTTAGAGGAGTTAAATAGTCGAGTTTTTCATTCCCTTTAATGACATTTCGTTGTAGTCTGCTATACATGAACAGTGCTGAAAATTCGCAATGCATGCAGGGACGTTTATCACGGTGGTTACGATAAAGTGTTTACTCAGCCGGCCTCGCATTACGCTCTTGTGTCTGGACCGATAAATTTCTGCTGCAAAATCTTTAATTTGTGAAGTAATTGAAGAAATAAAAGAAAGGGGAATCACACCAGGCGATCCTCGGTGACGAATTAAAAAGGTACGCCATTTCTCTTCGCAGTTGTTAGCGTCGTTTCTTACCGATCTCAAAGTTCCTTTTGGTACTGAGCTAAAAGTGGAACACCATAAATAATTATTAAGCGTTCATACTCCAACCCAGAATGATAGGGCTTGTCAGTTAGTTAGGCGTCTTGTTCACCTGTTAACTTTAATGAGGAACACGCGGGAGGAGAATATGGTGACTCACTTAATCGAGCTTGGCTTCATTATGACGGCGGAAGGCTAATCTAATGAAAATAGTAATGTTGAAGTGTTATTCGAAATTCGTTAAGCTGCATGTAGAACGTGCGGTAGATATTTTGAAACACGAGAGAAAGTCTTAATTAAGGGAATGAAAGAGATTTGAGGATTAATTTTGATGAAAAATATTCACGGTAAGATAGTTTTGTGGAACCATGGGAGAAAATAGATGGGAACTCTTCCTGTTGAAAAGAGAAAGTAAACCAACCGCTGATAAAATGGTGCAGAACACTTGAGAATAGTAATTTGACACCGAGGAAATATTCAGTTCCTCACTCTAGGAGCGTATAGTCCATATTGGACAGAACATGGATGAAATGAGTCGGATTAACACCCTTATAAATAGTTCATGCGAGGTTTCTTGGATACGAGAAAGCCAATGTATAGCACTCCAACAATTGCCATCGAAAGGTGCTGTTCTCATATGGACACGAGATTATCATTCAACAAATGCTAAACATAATTAAGGATGAGGTTTCCTACCACAAATACACATGGTATCCCTCAGGGTATGATGTGGCTGAAACGTTTTGAGTCTACCTGGTGTTTCAGGAGCTTCAGTTAAATTCCATAGCCTTTTTTTCCGCTGCTTGCGATGGTTAGCTTTATCTAGCTCCATTATATATAACGACGCCCTAAATTAATTATATTTAATATATATAAAGAGAGTGGCTGTATGTTGTGGAATTATAAAAATGTTACACTATAACTTGTAATAATTGCGGGAATGTGTGCATATCACTTATTTTTGGAATGAACTCCTGGCCACCGAATTTTAGTAAAACCATGTAAAGTTATTAAAATTTCAGTTTTAACCCGAGAGACCTGGACATCTGTCAAAATTCCCGGAAAAGATTTTTATACTTTTCCACGTGAATGTGGTTTAAAAAATTAATATTAATGACTTTAAAAAGTAGATGAGAATATTGTACCATAACGTATGAATGGAAAATGACCGGGATAAACAATGGAAAAATTCTGGCAATAGCGTTCGGTCATCAGTGTGAACATGTGATGCATGGCGAGTTTAAAGTATTGAATTGGAAGTGGGAAACTCAAAATGTTTCCACTGTAATGGACTAAACGAGAAACAAATAAGTAAAAATAAAGCCCCTTAATCTGTTATCTCAGGCATCAATTTTTTGTTCGTGTTCCAGTTGGAAAGTTTGTCAGGCTGCGAATCCAGTACAAGAGTTCGCTCTCGTAGGCTCTTATTTTTTATCCAGAAATTTCACTCTTACGGAAAATGCCATCAACACCTGGTTTGTGATTACGTTTGTTACTCTGAAAATTATTATTAAACCTTTGGACGAATCAGGTTGCCCGAAATCAAACTTTTTGGTTTTCACGAGAGTGAATTTTCTTGGCTAAATCTTTGGTAAAGGTAGTAGCCGTAAGTAGTATACATGGAGTCTGATTAGGCAGAAACATTTCCCAAGCTTAAAATAATGTTAACATGCCAACAAGAATTGAATAACTCTTATTATTTCACTGTAAATGAGTCTCATGGGAGAAATATATGAAAATTAGCTGAAGGAGTAGACAGTAGCGAAGAGGAAATATATGAACTAATCTGAGAGTTAGCAAGTAACTACAAGAACCTAAGTACTATGATGATTAGACGGGAAGAATCACGGGCGATGAAGAATGAAATACAGCATGATCTTATTCAAAGGGAGGTAAAAGTGGTGATTACCTCAATAGGATTTTTAACCAAAATATATATTTGATGCTAGTCTTGTGTGCTGAACGTGGTGTTCCATTTGTAGCATATAAAACGTTCCTTAAATTGGATATTCAACAAATTTCACTAATAGCATAATGCCCTAATGTACAATTTACTATTGTAAATCGGATTCTTCAATTACTTGAATGGTTTTTTTCATAAAAAAATATTTCCTCAAATAAAAGGTAGGTTATTTAAGAGGTAGGTTGTTTATAAAATTGGAAGTTATTTGATCAAATGTGTCGGTCGATAAATATTAGGGTGGTTAAGTGGCCTCGTAAAAATAATGCACACATGGATTTATTATCTCATTTAATTTGCCGTACAAACATTTAATATTTTAATGCGTTTATAATTTATGAAATTGTTACTTAATGGCTACACCTGCAATTCCGTTGGTGCGCCATGTTTTCCTTCTGTATAGCCTTACTGTAACTCGAAGTTTGACTTAATGATGTAGTATAATTATTGCTCAGAAACATCTTGAAAGGCGGAGAACTTTTATAACTCGGGAATTGCAGCTATACTATCCTAAAATCGGAAGAGTATTTAATTTAGAGGTAATTCCAGTACAATCGATTTTTTGGTATCCATATTCCTCTGTATAATTCCCGGTTTTTTTGAGTCTTAAAATTTACTTGCAATGGAGGATAGGATTTTAGGGGTGAAAGTTAGTTAAGACTTGAATTAGTATAAACCATTCAGTGTTCTCATATTTGTGAGCTTACAATTGAAAAAAATTCTATTTTAATGTAGTAAATATTTTACTGAGGTTCCTCCTATCTTTGAATTATGATATATTGTATTGATTTATTAACCACACTCGCGGTTTTTATTTAATATGGATATCGTTATGGAAGAGAGTTAATTTTGTAACCCTTTCATTTATAACTTGAAATTGTCTAAAGTAACTCAGCATGCTTATCCGATTAAGATTATAAGGAATGACCGAGTCACCTAACAGATATCATTATTTGTCCCCTTGTAAATGTATAATCTTATTTCCATGATTAATGTGGTGCGTGTTTCAATTTCTTTAATTTTGGTGTTGCTGAACGTACAACGTTTAATATCCCCATGCTCTCTTTAGCAGTAAAACATTCCAATAGATAATATAGTATATCACTGTAATGATAACAATTACATATAATTTAATTTTCCTCTGGTTGGTTTATTTGACAGCTGTTATGATTTTTGTCCATCAAAATGTCACCATTTCACATATTTCGTTTTCTATTTGTAGTTGACAATGTGATAAACGCATAAGCCACCGAAAAATATGGAAATTATACTCGTTTATTTAAGCTGAAGCATTAGTTGAAAAATTGAGTATTTTTTGCACCGACTAATTCGTCCTTTTTTTCTATTTCCAGGTAAGTCTCAAAGCATCAATCCGCCTGCCGTTTAATTATTGCCGTATTTGTAAGTACTCTCGTTATTTATTCCATGCTTTTGACGCGGATAACGTGCATTTGAGAGAATCATCGACGATGATGTTGTCATGAATGTTTTTTTAATGTTTTTCAAATGATATTCGTGACTCATTTGTGTACCATCTCCATAATTAGGCATTTGTGGAAGTGAATTCGTCATATTCTGTTTTTGGAAGCTCAAATACCAATTCGGAAACCAATAAATGCGTGCTACTTCATTCCGTGCACATAATAAAGGGAACCCAAGGCCGCCGATCTGGTAGTTACGGTAGAGCAATCAATGCATTGGCATTGGTTTCGACCTCGTTTGAACCCATAAATGTGTGATTGGATGCCCAAGAGGGAGAATCAGTCGTGCCTGAAATTTCGTGTAGCGTAGGTTGGCATTTTCTTATGATTTTATTGACTATATAATTTATAAAGTGGGCGTAACTTCGAACGTAGCATAACGGATTATTAAACCGCACATATTTCCCTATGAATGCGTGTTTACTATTTTTATTGCCTCCTTGTCTACCACCGCATTTCCAGCTTTAAAAATATACTGGTACTCTGTAATGATCACACAAAAACATTCACACCAATTTCAGAAAATCCTGCTCTATAAATCAGTCTTCGAATTATATCGCGCCCTAAACTTAATATTAAAGTGTTAGATAATTGGAATGTTAATTTAACCCCACAAATTACAAAATTTATTAATGCAATGTCTATCATTGATGTTTATGCGGTTATGATAATGAAGCGATAATTTTTCTGTGACGCAACTTAATTCATTTCTTGAATCGCTGAATTCATCAGCGTGTACCGATTTTTTTAATTTCTGGTAAAATACTAACCATGTATGTGATATTACTAATTGTATGAGTTACAATTCATACTTAGTATCACCATATATTTGTCCTGTACATATGTAAGCCCTTAAATCTCATTTAAAAAATGAAAATTGTGCATAATAACTTGGGGTAGAGTTTGTTTAAAATATTGTTTGGGAAAATAATGTTGTGAAAATTTCGGTAACTTGACATAACTCTTGCGTTGATTAGGCTCACCTTTTCCAGATATTTTAGAGGTCTTATATAGGTATCCTATACATGTAGAGGTCTAATGCGTGCCTCTCAGGAAGGAAACGTGACCGCCAACCTTGAGAACGTCTTTAGTTAAGAACTTGAAGCATTCTCCTATCGCCCACCAGTGTAAGTTCGATTCGGAAGTTTTTTCGCGATAAAGAGCGATGTTCCGCACGCATCGCTGGCCCATTGTCATGATCACTTCCTTCGTACTTCGCGCGCACGTTCCTCTTAGGTGCTCCACCCCGTGACATTCTCGTCGGCCTGCCTCTGAACCTTCATAAGTGAATGCTCACTTCCAAGTTGTTCATACGTGGTACATTCATTCATTTTACTTTCATTTCGAAGACTTGATTGACTGCCTTCCATTCTTCCCTTCCCTACGTAAATTCTCTCGGACATTTCTTTCCACCATCCAACTTTCTTCGGTTATAAATACCTCTTATATCGTATTTGTTTCTAGTTCATTCTAATGGAACCATACTTTTTCTTTCCTATCGTCTTCATAAAACTATTCACCGCCCCTCTTAACCCAAGGCCTCTCAAGGCGTTCCCATTTCCATCATACTCATCTTTGCCTTTGGTAATAGTGCTCCATGTTGGCGTTCCTCTCCATTCGTTATGCTCTTATTTTCTTTATTATGTTTGTACTTCTGATCTTCGTCATCCTCCTTCAATGCCAATTTTTAAGGCTTATCCTCTCATATGGTATACTATACCCGTTGTTCATTTTTCTTACCAATATACTAATATATCCTTTTATTGTTCGGCCAGTTTAACGCGATCTACGCCGACCGTCATGCCTTCGGACTAACTTCGACGTGTATGGGATTCTTGAGGATTATTTATGGTAAAAATTAAAGAGGGATAGAATGGGAGATGAGTGCCTTATGAAAGAATGTGGATTGGGTGCACCAGTGGTAGACACGTAGGAAAGGATTGTGATACCCTGGTTTACTCATGGCCAGAGAACGGATGAGAATCGAATCGCAACTTAAATACGAGTCAGATGAGGTGGGTGTAAAATTGTTCGAGATGAAGGGGTGGACTGATAAAATAATGGCCGGATGTGGTTTGAAGAGACTCAAATACGGGGAATAATTGAAGTTTCAGGAACAGAAGATCATGCATGAAAAATGTATGAATGCGGCAGTGAATAAATGAAAGATAGAGTTTGTAGAAGAAATTAGTTGTCCTTCGGTGTTAAATAAAATTTAATAAAAGTTAGTTCCCTTTTTTGACCTAGATTCGTTTTTAACAGGATCTACGCTGAAAGGAAGTTGCGTGAGGGCCGTGTGACAGACGACGGAGAAACGGTCGTTAATTACGAAATATGTTGGTATTTTTTTTCTGGCCGCATCTGGTGATCTAGGTCAGCTTAGTGATACAGAATACGAAGACGAAAGGATCTTCATGCATGGAGTCGAAGAGTTGGAGTTATCATAACGCACACGCTCAACATGAGGTTGTGTTTAGCGAACTTTTAAACGTTGTACTTTTTTGGTCGAATGAGTGCTCTCACCGACGATGGGTGACCTTTGAATTCCGTCTCTCGCCCTTTTATTTGGGCAGCTGGTTCTCAGCCTACGCTCCTCAGCTACGTTCTGGCGAGTGACTTGCGAAAGGTTGTCGGGGAAACCTGGGTGTTTGGGGGACTTAGTTGCTAGGAGCTCGAATGGTACTTAATGAAGTGAGAAAATAATCTCCAAACAACAGAGTAAAGGCATGGAAATGTTAATACTATTTTATATTGGGCTATTTTAGTAAGTGGCAATCGTTAAAAAAATGAAAGTCACGCTGAAGCAGGATACGGCCGAGGGATAATGGGGTCGTTCATTCTGACACGACATGTCAAATTTGTTCACGAATTCGGTGAATGAACGCGAAGAAAATTATTTTTGAGTACGTTTCTTTTTTTCCCAAAATAAGCCCTCTACTACCTTTTAAAAACGAAAATGAAATTTCCCAAAGTTGCGTGGTGGGCATCAAACGGGCACACATAGAAAGGAAATAAAATAAAAGGAGAGGATGAATTTATTTTCAAAAGTGAAATGAACTCGACACGTTGAATTTTCGAGCGACACTTCCAGTTCATTAGGCATGAACGTTCTGGCATTCGTAGGTTAGCTTCTTTTTCTTTTGATAATTTTAATTTCCACGCTAATATTTTGGCTAGGAACCGTTTTGGTCTTCTTGAACACCTAAATGATGTCGTAGTCATACTTATTAAGCGGAGTGAACTTGATATGTGAATTGGTTTTAGAGAAAGAGAAATTTAAGGTCGCAGGCGCCATGTGTCACGCCGTTGAGTGACAAGGGAAAAGTGGGAGGCGTAGGGAAAGGTGGATGGACCTCGATGAAGAGGGAATCGAGGGTCCGGGGGATGTGAATGGCGTGAGTGAAGTGTTTCAGAGGCTCACCACAGTCAGATACCCTTCATATGAGGGTGGGAAAGGCCGTACTTGGAGGAAAACAGTTCATTTCCGAGAGTTGAATAGTGGACTGATTCGGATCGTGCGAACGGTTCGGCGTTCCCACCTCTATTTCGGCGTGCTTCCCCCATCCTCTCCGTCGTCCCATCGAACCTCCACGTGCTCGGCAGGGGGGGGGGGAGGTCGGGGCGTGGCGCTACGCGCTCCGTCACGATCCCTCGGCGCGCGATCAATTCCCCCCGTCTCGAGGGAAGCATCTCAGCAGCGCGTGCATTCCACATTCCCGTCGTGTTGGACTTCGTCCACGAAAGAGGGGAAGGGGTATTCGTTAGGAAAGGGTTGGGGACGGTGGGCATTCCGGGAAGGAATCTCCACAAAGAAACCAGTGGAAGACAGTGTCGGCGCGCTTCAGAGCGTTTGGCGTCTCCGAGATCATTTGTCTTTCTCCCCGCCGGTGGTTGAACGGGCGTTAACCGCTTGCGCCTTCGTCGCTTTTCCGCCCTGTCGGACTGAGGAAAAATATGAGGTCCGCCAAGAAACTGAGGTGTACCCATGTAACAATGCTCTATTATACAAGATAGAGCAAATTTTTTAAAATCATAAAAATCCTCATCTAGGTAAGAGATGGCGGTTCCTCATCCTAGGACTCGAAGAGGAAAATTTCCCGCTCGGTATCGTGTAGACACGTTTCCTCCCTTGCGTGTGCAAAGTTAGGTTTACTACCATTGCCCTTTGAGTGCTAATGTCAACTCGGGAAGCTAATGTTTTTTCAAGCACCAGATTTACTAGCAGAAATATGCACTTGACAGATCGGATGTATATCTAGAACGGGGCATAAAGAGGTTAAGTGAATATTGGAGGAAAGGGCATTGCAGTTCACTCAATGCTTTGGTTGCTTCCATTAATGCATTCCTTCCGATAGTAAATATTAAATTTCATTGTAACTGTTCCACAGTCCATAAATATGTCCGTGATGATGAATTATGTCCCTTGTGGTCTACGGTGTCTTTCTTGCGAATTGAATATAACCGACCTTCATGTAAACAGACGCCGACAGTAGGGTGTAGGAATTTTGTTTTTTTTTAATTAAAATTTTCACCCGTACCCCATTTTCATGAAAATGAAATAATTATCGGTCGTCAGTGCTTAATTTTTCCTCTTCATTCATATTCTCTCGAATATGCTTACGTTCGAAAATGAGGCGATCACAATACAGTAGTAATTAATCCAAATGGATACTGAGCTGTGTGTAATGACGATGTTATTTTGTTAGTAAATTAATTAAATCTACATCTATACGCTACAGTAATTAATCCAAATGAACACTGAGCTGTCTGTAAGGACGATGTTATTTTGTTAGCTAGCTAATTAAATCCAAAACCATACGCTACTCCGCAAGCCATCGGAAGGACGTGTGGCAGGGGGTGTTAGGTCAACAGCCATCATGCCTCTACTTCATTATTTCCGCATGTCCATGGCACCCCGCGAAACAACGGAAGGTTGCGTGGAAGGGAGGCGACCGGTCACTGTTCATGCAACATCCGTTAAACATATCACCACTACGAGTACTCCACTGACTGCCTACACTAAGAAGGCAAATGAAGAAACCAATTACAAAGGGTGGGTTCACATGCAACGCAGTCACTAATTACCAGTTTGCATTATAATCATGCCGGACGGACAATTAATAAATACATTAGCCGTGCACCTTTGTCTACGCGACACCCCCGCCACCCGGCACAAGGGCGCGCGGCAGAGAGCATCAAAGCCCAGCCATGAATTGCTCATAAATTAACTTAATGAATTAGCCCACGAAAGGGGAGCATTGAACTCATTAACTCCGGAAGCCGGGACTTTACGCGCAAAGTGCGAAGGAATTCCACGCACACAATCACGCAGGCGTGAGATATTTAAGGTTAACTTACCAGGGATAAAAATGTTAAGTGAGTGGAATAATATGGTAGGCACGTTTTTTTTACGTTACATTTCAAGTGAGGACTGATATAATTCAAGCATTTACGGCCGATTCCCACCGCGAAGCGCCCTCCATGGTCTGTTGAGTCGCATGAATATGTGTGCAAGCCTCAGTGGTCACGTCTGGTGTCTAATTCAATTTCAGGGCATCGGACGCTCTGCGGCGGAGGACGGTATTTTCGAGACGCGGAGTGCGACTGAAAGCGAGGTTGGGAAAGATGGAGTGATAGGGAGATAGAAGATTTCGCTCCACTGCTAGAATTTTATCCCATGCTTCGTATTTTTTAACAGGGACTGTAAATATAGCCCTTTATATTTAATTATTTTGAATTGGTAAATATTTTTCATATGGAAATATAATACGCGTATCCAACTTTTACTTTTACTTCACTTTTTCCAGCGTAGGCTGGCTTTCGTTTGGCTTCAATGAACTTTTCAGGCTTTATATAGGTGCCTCAAATATCGTTAAAATATGTGCGAGAAATCCTAAGGAGGCAGGAAAAGTGGATGAAGGGGGTTTTGACCGGCAGCGGGATGTTGAAGACTGTAATTGAGGGGAGAATGTTAGGCAAACGAGGAAAGGGAAGGAACAGGATAGGGTTGTTGGACGGGATGAAGGGAGGAAGAAAGTACTCAGAGATGAAGAGGGATCTGATGTAGAGTAGGATGTTGTGTTTTGCTAGGGGTCGCAAATTATTTAATTAGCAAATATGTCCATCCAAAAACCTACCATAACCGGTAGATTACCTAATAATAATATACATATATATATATATATATATATATATATATGTATGTATATATATGTATATTAACATTACATATAATTGTACACATTCAAACACGAAATCCCGTTTCCTTATATCTGTTTCTATATAAATGAGTATATATATATGTATATATATATATATATATATATATATATATATATATATATTAATATCGGCGGGATTAGTCAGCCCCTTGGCAGTGTGTTCGCTTTCTGATCTTGGGGACCCGGGTTCAAATCCGGGTGATGTCTCTGGACACGCCTAATAAAACTGGAACTGTGATTTTTGTGGCTGTGTGATGTACTAGAACTAACTGGAAATCCGCGGACTAGACGAAGTAAGGCACTGTACTCTGCATGAATAGTGGTTGAATTTGACATGTAATTTCAGAAAGGGTTGAGCTCTTCCCTAATCTTTCAATGTCACCTTCGGGTGAAAGGATGTTGGTTTTTTCATGAACTAAATGTATTACGTAGCTTAATGCCGTATTTAAAAGACCGCATTCCGAGAAATCCAATCAGAGTGCAAACACTCCATTGTTCTTTAATTATTTATAATCATTTAATGGTGAAAAATTAATTAATTCGTTTCGGAAAGGACAAAGAAGGTTACTCAGCGGGGAACGTATTTTCGAAAATTGAACACGGTTAATGTTTCATTTAGGTATTATCGGCTTTAGCAATGCAGCCCAAAACTCACTCCCAAATTAATAGAGTATGACATATGAAAAATAAAATACCGTCTTTGAGTTAAGATGACTGAAGGCATGGTACTATGAAAACGCATTATCGGAAGAAACATTCTCTAAAAGCGATGGCAGAAGCATAAAATTCAAGCCTTTAGTAGGGAAAGTGGAAAGATTATGTAGATGGTTGCTGAGTTGGTTTTAATGCACTCCCATATTAATGCAAAAAAAACAGTTGATTAGATGGGTAAGCATTGAATGCTGCCAAAGGGGTAGACGCCTGTTTACATTCAAGAGTTACTCTCTAAAACGTAAACCATAAAATAAAGGAAGCTTTTTTTAGGTAAAAAGTCCTCCTCAGGAACGTGAAATGAGATCTTGTGGCGTACGAATTACGACGAGATCATCGCCCACCTGATTTTCAGGTTCTTATCTTGTGGTTTTTACTTTGACTGTCCGGTTTTTGGATGTATCATCGTGCAATAGTTTGTCGAGTTACATCTTAAGAGTGGTCACGCAATCAATAAGTCACTAGCAACCCTTATTAAGCCCAAAAGTAAGCGAAGAAACCGTCCTTCTTAGAAAATTTAGTCCTATTTTTGGGGAACCCCGTGCAATATTTTCCAGAATAGCAATCACCCTATGTGTTTCTCTCACACCTCTTAACCTGATGGTCATATATTTTAGGAAAAAACGGCGAATGCCAATTTATTCATACGTATCAGTTGAACCCTAGAAATTAATATTTCCGAACTTTTCCATCATTGCGTTTGAATCGAGCGAGAAAACGGAAATTTTGTGTGTATGTAGGTCTTCGGTAATCATTTCTCCCGTTTATTTTAAACGGGAAAGTCCACCAGTTTGGGATAATGAAACTGGTTCGAAATCTTGATGCACCAAAGGTGGGTTCCGTTCATTTGATCCCCTCAACCGAGCGATTTCCGAATGGAAACCTATCCTAAGACGATGGCCACCCGCCGGACTCCCCTGCCCCGATGGCCCCTGGCTTCGGCCCGGGATCGGAAGTTGATCGCCCCGTTTTATTACGGCTCCTCGCTTGGCATCTTGGGCCAATTTAATCCCCAATTTTTCTCTTCCCCTACCTGGCGCTCGGCTCAAACCGGTTCATCGTGATTGTTTTCGTTCGGTTATCAAGTTTTCAGGGAAATCTCGAGCGATCTTTTCTACTCACTTCATTTAATGAATTTCTAATGTAGATTTTTTTAAGAAACCTGATTTTCCATCCAAAACGAGCTGTTGGAATCTGATTAAATATACTCGTTGACGTACATGATACCTTTGTAGTAAAAAAATAAATCGTATTCACAGTTACGCAAAATACCATTTATTCATTGGAACGGAAGGTTTCTGAATTCTTAGCGCATAATTGCCGGGTGCCTTGAAAACGAGATAAATGACCGGTAAGTAGATTATATTTAACTTTTGTGGTCTCATTTAATAATAGTCGTGGTGTTTCTTTCGGGCAATTGGAAATTTCAAATTGAAAATTCAAAGGGAAAATTTATGGGGTCTAACATTCTTCTCTTTTCCAAAGTTAGAACTTTTTACGTTAGAATTTTAGATTTTCTTTTCGTTAAATAATGTTGTGGAATTTTTTCTCTAGACTTGCAATGAAAATTCAACGATGGTTGAATCTATTTGAGCAGAGCGGATGTTTAAAAACCTTTTGTGGAAACCATTTTCTTCAAAATAAAGAATTTCCAATATTTACGCGCCATTCTGCGTCGAAATAAGCTGTTAAACCGCTCCGGATTGGGTGTTTAGGGGTCCATTTTTTAATATTCATTCCAAGAAACTGCGGGAGATGCCGCAACAGTAACTTTTAACGGAGTCATCCGCTAATATGGATTTCAATGCTTCAATTTTAGTGTAAAAGTCATTCGCGTTGACTGAAATCCCGGTCATGGCGAATGATTTTTACACTCTGAAATTGTTGCATTTAATATTCATACTTACTTTTTGCTAACTTAATATACTGTGTTTCGTATTTCACCACATGCAAGATTGCTGAATAGTATAACAAATAGAAGCATTTTATTCGAATAAAAAAGTCAATTATCACATTGATTCATGAAAAGTATCTCTCGTCTCTCAACATGCAAGGAATCGATTTAGAAAAAATAATCAAATAAGTAAGTGATAGCTTGTAGACTAAGAGAGCATGTGTTTAGTCCCATAATTTGTGAAAGTATTTTAATGTTTCTTATTTGCAATATCACGGCCTTCCCAATGCCCATGTAGAAGTTGGTTCCAGAAGATAGGTCCAAAAAATGTGAAGGAAAAATTTTATATTTTAATTTATAAAAATTGAAATTTTACCTAATAAATCATAAATCAAGAGCTCAAAAATAGTGGTTGTAGAAGGTTTATGTATTTGATAAATATTACACTTCCCTTCGGTAGTAAAGATGAGGAAAATAAACTTAATCCATGGCTATGGCCAAAACTTGAGTGCGAAATACTTATTTAGACAAAAAAGTAAAATACTTGCATAAAATACGCTAAACACAATATTTTACCCTGGATAAAAATTTTCCTCAAAGCCCTGAAATCAAACTCAGGTGCTATACATATTTTATTCAGTACTTCTTTTTTTTGTTGACAGTTCGTTGGCCGGACGTAATACGCGTGCATCAATTTCTCTGAATTTTCAATAGTCTGAGCCCCATAACAACGATTCGATGGTGGCTAAAAGCAACGTATGTTACGTTATGGCATCATGAATCTATTCACGCGCTGCTTCCTGCTTAGCTAGAATGAGTTGCTCTGCTTGAATACTGTCCTGGGCGTTATACGTAAATCTTATGTCCATTCTCGTAATGAGAGTCCCAAGGCTGTGGCGGCGACGGTTTATGATAATGGATCCTGAAACACGATGAAGTGGCTGTGAAGTGTTAAGATGGTTTTCCACGCGTGTTGCGGCTATTTAAGACGGACTTCCCTCGCCGTTTCCTTCGCTTCTTTCCGCTTCATTTTGCGGTCAGGGAATTAGAGCAGTTTTTCCTTCATATTTTTTTCCCCGGCAGCATCGCCTCGAACCATTTCGATCCTTCCTTGATGTAGAGTATTCAATGTTACTTTTCCCTTCCACTCAATTGAGTCTGAGCTGATTATTGGAATATCCTTAGATGAAATAATGTCAATAGGACGTGAGGATGGGGGGGATCGAGATGGTGCGGGGGCTAACGTACTGGCTTCCCACCCAGAGGGCGCGGGTTCAAATCCCGGCGGTGTTGAATATTTTTCAGAGGTATCTTGATCCCTACTTGATGTGCTTTGTGGAGGGCACTTTGAGTAAGTACGCCGTCCGTCGGATGGGACGTTAAACTGCGGACCCCTTGGTGCCTTTCGTAAAGAGTAGGCTAATGCCGACGCCGGGTTTCTCTCCACCCTTCATCCTTTCCTGTCCATCCCCTATGGCGCAAATGACCTCAGCTGTCGGTCGCCTCCCCTCAAAACTACTACTACTACGTGAGGATGGGAGCTGTATCCAGCATCGAAATGTGCAGTAAAAAGTCGGCCACTACCTTGCAAGCTTGTTGGTCTTGAGAAAATTCGGCGTCGAAATTAATTTTTTTTTCAATTTCCCTGAGAGATGTGTAGTGTTTGATCATGTATAGTGTTTGCATTACATGAAATAAATTTTGTTAATTGAAAGGTTTTCTTTTTGTAACACTTGTGTGATGATTTCTAAATGTTATCCTTTATAAGGCTAGTTTCCTTAAAACTAAATTATGCTGTTTTAGTTCATGTATTATAAAAGGCAGATTTGACGAATGCATCGAAGAAAAGCAAAACCAACTCGCAATTTCTCTTTAATTAGATCCATAAAATTATAATTAGCATCTAAATTTTCAGTTGTGTATGAGTTGAATTAATATTTAAAAATTCTTTATTTTTACGTAATTAAAAATCAGGGTTCACGTAATTATTTATGCGTGAAAATTTATGGTTGTTCATTCTATCATCACGGATATTATATATTTTCATAAAGTGGCGTAGCTATCTTCAATTAGGACTCGCACTACGAACTATGTGGATCCATTTCAGATTCATTCAAGAGTTGAACGGATGTATCTGGGAAAAGGCCGAGCTGTTCATTAAAAAGTCTTTGCAGAGTGATTGGTGACAAACGGGTGAATCCGTGAGGACGTGTGTCATATAAGTTTGAATTGGTAACCGCGGGGACGTGAGGATTAAATGAGGGACTGTTTTGCGGGAACGTGAAACCGTGAGCTACTTTCAACACCCCGAGGAAATAAAACATTATTCCGCCTAGGATCGGCAGGTAAGAAAATAATGAAAAATAATAGAGAGACAATACTAAACTCTCTCAGTTCATCACCGCGGAATCCGCACCCTCGGCATAAACAGGAGGAAGCAATACATTATTAGCACTTCTTCAGGCGTTTGAGTGGCGAATACTTCACCCCACAGAAATGGTAAGGCATTCATGGAGTTGCTTGATACAAATCGTGAGGACTGGCAGACTTTCAGTGACTTACGTGCAGATGTTCGATTCCAATTTTCTCCCAAGGCAAAGATGTCGCCCTTCTTGAAAACTGTGACTCCCCCGCTTCTAAAGCAACCACGTGTAGAACGATACGAAAAATGTTTTTCAAGGATAATTCTGGAACAAGAAATTAAAAAAATCTTCGAAAGTCCTCTTTTTCTACATATTTCTTCTGTAATTTAATATATACGACGCAAAATACGTCGTTTCTCCATTCGCGTATCTCGTATTGTTTTGGAACCTGCACAAAATGGTTTTCTTTTCCGCAATTAAAGTTTGTGTGCCCCCTTTAACAGTGTTTACAAAGCTACGAATCAACGTGTTTTGGCAACACCAGACGTTGCGGCCAGCTTATCTTAACTTGGCTCTGTCCATGTAAATAATAAATGTTACGAGAGAGAAATTCTCAGCTGGATTTCTCTCCTCAGAAGGATTTCAGGAAACCTTTTAAATCTCGTCCTTAATTTCTTCATTCTTTCTCCCAGAGTGCCTGGAGAGCTTTGTGTAAATATCCCAAGGCGAGGCATTCCAATGGCGAGGGGAATGTGATTTGGATTACTTTATCTTTGTATGTTATTAATGCAAGGCAAAGCATGTATTTTATTTAAAAAAATATCCTACATCATAATATGAGTGCACATTTTGGTATGTATATCCATTTTTGTCAATTTTCCCCATGATACCTGTCCTATTATGCGTACAATCGAGATTTTTCAGGCAGGAAACTCATGTGTTTCACTCGTGGTGAATAGGAGAGGGTCCTGTGCAGGATGAAGCCTACGGTAGAAGGCTTAGGGTTGCAGTGGGAGGAATGGAATAAATACATCGCTCATTAGTGATAATAACGACCTAACTCATAAATTGCATATTGGTTAATTTGCATAAAATGAGGTTAGGTCGTGCATTTTCAACTCCATCATCTGAAAAATTGCCGTTTTTAACTGGAAAACTGTTTGCGCAGGTATCTGTGGTGTAATGAATAGTCAAATTGATGCAAATATTGACCAAAAGTTTATCATGGGTTCCCCAGGAACATAGATGATTGGCCAAAATATTGGTAGTGTTTTTATCAAAATTGGACATAAACCAGCGTCGATCAAGAGGCTAATTAAATACGTCATAACAAAGGCAGATGTTACCAAATATGCATACACTTACATTTAATATGCTTTCGCCATAAAAACTTGCAATTATTATTTATTGCGTCTTGGTGAACTGTTATGGCGTTTCGAATTGCCCCTCTTTTTACAGTTGCTTTTGCCAGTGGCAAACATTGATTACCATACCTCCGCATATACTGTAGATAGCCTTGGCTTTCATTCTTAGATGTGGCGATATCAGCTTCTCTTAAAGGTATTTCCTGGGACGTAATGCTATCTGGTGAAGAGTAATTTTTCTAGATAGACTCTAAACTGATTTATGATGAAGAGTTGTTACTCAGAATCCCTTGCGCCAATAATAGTGGGTAATACGAGAATAATTCGAGATGGTATATCTATGACCGCGGTCAACATCGAGGATTTGTACGCGGCCTATATTAGCAGTATTTGCCGCAAAGAAATGTTTTCGGTCTTAGGGAAGTTTTCCGGTACCACACTCACCAATAACTCGTTTCGGTTTGAACGTATTGTACACAAGCGAATTTCCAATTTTTATGGAATACTGTTCCTCTTTCAGACATTCACCAACGTTCTGAGTGAATGTTTAGGTCTACCGATGATTGTTCAAATTCTATCATTTGCAGACTTCATCGTTATACGTACATCAGGGAAGTGACAAATAAACCAGGAGAAAATAGTTGTCAGGGCTGAAAGGATACAGATGTATTTGAGAAAAGGAATAAATACAAAAAAGTAATTCCTTGAGGTCTGAGTTTAAAATGTCTCATAATGAAAACTTCGTTGCAATTTTCCACAGTTAAAACTTTATTGCCGACCATGGTTTCGATACACTGTATCATCATCAGGTGAGGAAAATACTTTTCCTCACCTGATGATGATACAGTGTATCGAAACCATGGTCGGCAATAAAGTTTTAACTGTGGAAAATTGCAACGAAGTTTTCATTATGTCTCGATTCCACAACATCACGCCTGACTCTTCACTTAAAATGTCTCGTTCCGTTCAATCGTTAGTTTTCGTGGAGATTACCGATAGGTCAGAATTTATGAACAGTTCAGACTGCTTGATCCTAAACTTGAACATACCAACCATATAAAATACGTTTCAAGTCAACGATCACTTTTCTGTCGGCGTGGACTTAATTAGTGATTATAAAATTGATATTTGGCTTTGATCGGAGGTTAAAATTAACCGTCAGATCAATGGTTCTTTGTAGAACTAGCTTTGAAGTTTGTATCTTTCATTTTCGGCGTTCCCTCGAGCAGCAAACGCATTCGTCATTGATTCAAAATCGTCTGGTCGAACAGAGAGGAAGTACTGCCGCTTTGAAACACATTTCTCCTATCTTAAAAAGGCAAGCGGCTGTGATTCTTGCTTGGCCGGGAACATGAAATAACATTTGATTTTTAGAAAACATGGCAGTATCTAAAATTAGCGATTTAGGATGCTCCTGATTAGTTATTGCCTCACGAAGTTTGCCTGGTGGAAAATTCATGAATTCTCTGTTATTTGTCGAGGAGTACGATCTGTGTACGGTGCTACTAATCGTATGAAGTCTTGCAATACGGCTTTGTCCACAAATGAAGTTTTCAAATGGAATTTTCGGCTCAGCGTGATGCTCGGTGACAAGGGCTCTGTGATTCTCCATTATGGCTCGGTAGTTACAACTAAATCAACGGCTCTCTCTCACAGTTAACTGTCCTTGACGTAGGAGAGGTTTATGTGCAGCAAAAAAAAGAAACAGCTCAGTACTGCAGCGAGATATTACAGACATTTACCACCAACACGATTTGCAAGTTTTGCTATTTTGAGTATTTTTTTGGCATTTCTTTCAACTTGTTCCCTGTAATTAGTTGCCTCGCGTATGTCTAGCTGGCGCCACAACTGTCGCGCATATCGCGAATTGGAACCATTCCACTTCAACAGACGAATTACCCGCAGAAGCATTAAGACGGTTGGAGCAGTAAATGCGATTCATGTAATTTTTTGTATTTTTGATTTTTTATTACCGCCCAGTAAATATGATGACCTCATTTCATCACAAAATTTTAAAAGATTAAAAGGAACGCCGTATCCTAGTAATGCATGAAACAAACAGGTTTATTTTACTTTGAGCTTTTGCGTCCAATGAAAGTTGAAACCACGCGATTTGGAGTTTACAATTAAAATTTATTTCAAGCAAAATTATGAACTCAATCACGATCGGCAATGGGCACGGATTAAAAAAAATATTATTTTTATGATTCGAATTATTATATCACTTTTCAGTAAAAATTTAGCTACAAAGAGTAAAATTAAGGCGATAGAATCGCCTCCGCCATAAAATTACACTGGCTAGGAATTTGGAATACTACGATTTGCTGATCAAATTAAATGGTTGATTTGGAGGTATTTCCTTACATAGGAAAGATGGGCTATCGGAAAATATTTGCCAAATTGCATTAAAATATGTACACATTGAAAAATCGATCCAACCACATTAATACCGGGCCAATGGAAGCAGCTTGATGCCGCCTTTAGGCGTGATTCACCCTCGCAGCGTTACGGTTAGAAGTGACGGAGAGAGTTTGAAATGGCCAAAGATGGATTAGCGTTGTTTTGTACAAGACGCCCTTGTTTTAATAACAATTTGAGTTCCTTTGGCGGAACAAAAAAAAATAATGGCCCATCAAGCTGTGAATATAGTCCCTTTTCATCCGTGCCTAATCTCAACCGAACCGTGCCGCTTCTCGTGTAGATCTCTACGGAGGCGCTCGACGGCGTTCATCCGGCACCGTATACGTTCCTGCGGTTTGAGGGTCCATGGTGAGCGGCTTTCCATCTCATATCGTCCGATCGAGCGTTAACGTTCCCGGAGAATTCCGTCGACGACGGATCCCCCGTTCCCCCACACGGACACCGCCCCCCACCTTCCCATCCTGCCTGTTGTCCCTTCCAGCCCCCTCGGCAGTCTCCCCGCCCCGCGCCCGTCGTCGGCCAACGGTGTCCGTGTTCAGGGATGGACAGCAGGACCTATAAAACCACCAACCTTAACCGATCCGACCGCATATGGCGCACTCGGTGCTCCACCTCTCCCTTATGATTCGGGTCTTCCCATGAAAGGTCTACCTTGTGGGCTGGTCCCCCTTGATGCGTGGACGGGATTAACCTGTTCCATTTCCACCCGTCTGCCGGATTACTCGTGGACCTGCTTCGTTCCTAACTCTTCCCGCTGCTTTCTTTTGCCTTTAATATGTCAGCACACATACACATATATATAATATTTTATATATATATATATTATACGGAAACACTCACACGAGCAGTATAATGTTGGGACGGCACAATATAACACAAATAAAATACTAACACTTAAAAGGACACTCACACGGTAAATTGTTCCAACTTTTGGCCTTCCTCGAGGCCTTCAAGTAAGACTCCTGAGAAGGCCTCGAGGAAGGCCGAAAGCTTGAACAATTTACCGTGTGAGTGTCCTTTTAAGTGTTACTATTTTATTTGAGTTCTATTGTGCCATCCCAACATTATATATATTTTATATACATTTATATATATATATATATATATATATATATATATATATATATATATATATATATATATATATATATATACATACATATACCTACATACATGTAAACATTGGAAGATCGCTGGAACCAATGCATTAGTACATGTATACAGGGAGACTACGTTGAAAAATGAATAGATTTAGGTAAGTATTTTATTTCTATTCCATTGCGAGAATTTTTCAAATCACTGATGCATGCACACACGCACACAAACTCTTCGAATCAGCATCAACTCGAGGAGACTGATTTGCAATCTTTCAGTCGCAGTTCTTCTCCTGCGATTAAGTTGCCTAGAGTATTTATTTCCAGTCACGTATCCCGTGCACACATTTTGTGGTTCCACTATGTGTGACATACTGTATATCGCCACGAAGTGATTTTTACCCACCCACGACATCCATTGACTTATTTGCGTATGATGGTGGCCATTAGGTTCGTGTGACGGATGTAGGGTGATGGCAATGTATGAAGCAGATATAATTTCATCCGACCCGGTGTTCTTTTTTTTTCGTTCTCGTTGACCAAATAAGTAGCTCGAGTCGTTTAAACGAAAATGTTGGTTTATTTCTGTCGTATTTGACCTCTCGTGGTATCGTTCCTCAAAATTACCCGTGCTAAAACGCGTTCGATCGAAATGCTCGTCAATTCGCGGTATCCTGGTGATTACAATGCTCTGAGCATCGGGCGTTCCGGTTTGATATTATCAAATCTGGCCATTGAAGTATCTTAAGATTGGCTACACGCAGTTCTGCAATCAAAATCTTTAAATCTCTTCGTGGCTACGCATGTCTTTTTGAAGTAATGCCAGCATGTAAAATTATGTAAAATATTGCAAAATTCTTCAAAATCAAATTTTATAATTTGCAGCTAAGCTCATCCCTTTCTTCCTTTTGCAGTTTGCATTGGGCTTATTTCTTATTCCTCTCTTCGCAAAACGTCTTCGTTTGTTAATTCCATCCATGCATTGTATTTTCATTGATATCCTAAAGTGCAACATTAAAAATTCTTCCAATATTCTTTTCTCTGCCACCATAATATTCGGTGTCCCCATTAATGGAAAAGTATGCTCAATATATAATTTATGTTGTGTTCGAGTTTTGTGTGTATCGAGTGTGTATTTATGTGTGTATCGAGATTTAGATTTGATGCCTGCCTAATCGGAAATTAAATCATTATTGAATAGTTATTTTGAATTCACAGATTGTATTATACGTATTTCATTTTGTTTCTTTGCTATAATTTTATATTTGAGAGGAGCATTTTCTCTGTGAAATTTTACTGGCTTCGTCAAACCAATTAACAATTATCTTGACAACCCGTATAGTACGCCGAAACTTCTGATCTCATTCACAATATGTACATTCCAGAAACCGAAATAAATATTTAGAGTATTTAACAGTAGTAAGATCACTTTTTTTCTCCAAATTCAACATACCTTTATCTATGGGTAGCACTTGGCTCCTTTAGTCAAATGTGAGGGACTTTCTTGCTTCAATTTGAACTACGAATCAATATTGCAAGCCTGATCAAACCCTAAATTTGTGAGAAATATTTTGGAAATTAAATTTCCGTCGGGTATTGATGAGTATAGTTAATATAGAATATTTATTTTACACATTAAAAAAAATTATATTTCCTGGAAAAAATATAATGGCAAATTAAATATGAGACAGTAGTTAGCATTTGAGTGCCATTGGCATTGGTGTTAAGTACACACGGGAGGGTTTTCTCATGGTCACCAGAGGCATACTTTCTCCCCAATTGTGGTGAAATTATTTAATTTTGAAAGACTTATCGTTTGACATTAAGGCAACTTTACATAGATCAAGAGGAACGCAATGAATTAAAAACGTTTTCTCCAAAAAGTTCACCACCTCGTGCTTCCTTATGCCTGGTATAATTAGTGTGATATCTTCCCGCAAGTTAAATGTATTCGCCATTCCCTCTGCAGATTTTTTCCTTGCAATAAAGATATCTGGGAAGTACAGGAATGTTCATGTTTTCTGATCACCTTGAATTTATAAAAAGGTTATATTTCCCTTGCTATCTTTGAAATTTTTATCCTGCATGTTCTTTGGAACGCCCATTTTTCCTGCGGGCATGTTGCCTTCAATAGAAAGGCATTCGTTTATTTACCTGTAAGAAATAATCCAATAAATTGACACGCCCTCGCTCCTGGGCTTGGTCAACAACAAGAAGAGTTTCAGAGTAGCTTGTGACTTCCCAAAGAGAAGTCATTCGATCCACCTCAGACGAAATGCGCTCTGCCACCGCCATATTTTCCTGATTCCAAAATATTAGGCTTTTGATATTTGTTTTAATATTATTTTTTCGCTTTTGATGCCATATTGGTTTTGCCGGAAAGAATAACAAGTAAAGGAGTACTAGGTGTGGTGGGGGTCGTCGGAGGATTGTAGGTAGAAATCCATAGGAGACAGGAAAGATGAATGCTAAGCAATTTTTTTGGAGATGGAATGTTGAAGGCTGTGACTGAAGGGATGTAGCGTTATAGATATATAGATAGATATAGGTCTTTATTTGGGCGAAATTGAGACCTAATGGTTCCTTCTTCCATTTATTCCATCGTGGTATACATACAGGGTTCGTCCGGAAAATAAGTGTACTGAGCTCAGGAAAAAAAATTTATTACACTTTTACATATCTTAAGCTAATATTCCTCAAAATAGGACCCTTGTGAGTCGATACACTTGTTCCAGCGGCGTTCCCATTCCTGGAACGCTCCCGTGAAGGCATCATCGGGAACCTCTCGAAGACACGTCGTCACGGCCTCTTTGACGGCGTCCAAAGTCCCGTATCGCGTTCCTTTCAAACTCCTCTTTATCTTCGGGAACAGAAAGAAGTCCGGTGGTGCCAAGTCCGGGCTGTAGGGCGGGTGCGGCAGCGTTGCCACGCCGTGCTTGGCCAAGAAGTCCGACACGACAAGCGCGGTGTGAGACGGCGCATTGTCGTGATGCAGCCGCCTGATGTTTTTGATCGCTGGCCGGACGCGGGCGACTCGTTTTCGAAGCCTGTCGAGCACTTGGACGTAAAATGCAGCAAGCTTTACCGCAAATTTGATGAAATAACGCTGATCCGGGTCGTACTCAAAGATCCACGTCTCGTCACCCGAAACAACGTTCTCTAAAAAATTTGGATCATTTTTGCAGTGATCCGCAAGTTGTGTCGCGATTTCCAAACGATTGAGTCTTTGATCATCACTGAGCACTTTCGGCACCAACTTTGCACAAATTTTTCGCATCTGTAATTGCTCCCTAATAATCTCGTGCACTATTGTTTTTGGCACATTACACTGCTCTGCTATCATCCGAACACTAAGACGACGATCAGAGTTCAGTACATCGCGAACCTTTCGCACATTTTCGTCGGTGAGTGTCGTTGATGGGCGTCCAGGCCATGGTTCGTCGTCGACCTCTTCTCTGCCCTCCACGAACATCTTGTGCCACCGAAAGATCATGTTTCTGGACATGGCTGACTCCCCGTAAGCCTGGTTAATCATACCGTCAGTTTCGGTAGACGATTTCCCAAGCTTTACCGCAAATTTGATGGAATAACGCTGGTCCAAAAACTTCGGCATCGCGTTCCGTGACGTGGGTCGAGCGTGGAGGTTCGCGTTAACAGAGCTCCTCACTACACCACAGCTCAGAGCCGACTGCCTTTTTCAGCGTCGCTTGCCAACATACCCCCCTCCAATCGCAGCCCGTCAGAGCGGTGCTGGGCGCGCCTGGAGCGGCGGGAAAAAATCAGTACACTTATTTTCCGGACGAACCCTGTATTATATCAGGCACGACATTTATAATTCCATGAACATATACACAGATACATATAGACAGACGCAAATTCATTATGCACAGATTTGCCCATCGAAAAGGAAAAAGAAATATATATATGTATATGGATATATATATATGGATATATATATATATATATATATATATATATATATATATGGATATATATATATATGGATATATATATATATATATATATATATATATATATATGGATATATATATATATGAATATATATATATATATATATATATATATATATATATATATATATATATATATGTACATAAATTAAGGATACACGTACACATACACACATACTCAAAGTAAATGACAGTGATTTAAGAGAACAATAAAATAGGGAAAGTCCAAGCAAAGAACGAGGTGTGTGGGTAGGGAGAGCGTATGGCAAGCGAGGAAGGGGAAGAAAGGGATTGGAAAGCTAGATTGATTTAGGGGAGAAATAAAGTGTGCGGATTGCAGATGGGTTTATCGTAGTGTGGGGTGTCATAGTTTGTCTTGTTAGGAGAAGCTGAGGAATGTAATGGTGGTTATTGTGTGTCTATTCAATCCTTACCCTATACCTTCCTTTATTTCCCTTAATGCATTCCTTCCTTAAACGATAGACCATTTCTTTTGATAATGTAAAACGTATTGTTCAATTCGTCATTTCGCTCGCTGCCTTTCGTTCAGGGTTCTTCAAAGTTAAAGGTTCTCCTCTTTCGTATCCCTAAGCCTCCGTATAAGATCAAACTATCATTAAGAAATGTCTGATCAAAATAGAATCGTCATTATAGATGATAAAAAATAGTCAAAACCGTCGAATTTAGATCGAATAGGATTCGCATCTTCCATGACGATGATCTTCCTGATGGTCGCAGCACTAACGGTTAACACCTGCCTCCTTCGCCGTCGTCCACCTCTCTTCCCCCAGTCGCAATCGAGCGGGGTTCCCTTTCGTCGGAGGCACGTGGTTTCTTTTTTCCTCGTACTTACGTAAACCCCTTTCCGCCCTCCGATACCTCCGCCCCCCGGTGCCACTCAGGACTTCTCTCGCGAACCGGATGCGACGCAGACGGCGCACGCTTGCACAGATCGAGCGAGCAGGGTGGGCGGGGGGGGGGGGGTGAGGGTGCGGAGTCATAACTCACGCCCCGAAACCCGATCGCTCTTGGGACACCAAATGCAAGCGATACCCTCGGCCTTGCAGCCATGACTGAGGCGTGCGGTCAACCCCAATCAATCAGTATTTCAAGCATGTTGAAATATTATTGGGAATCGATTGTTCACCCACCTCTCTCCTAGGAAAACATAGGAGAAGCTGTAGCTATGGTATTGAAGAAACGCTTCACGATTAAGACGTAAGGCACACCTCTTTTCTCTTGTACGTTGATATAAGTAGTGCAAAATTGAGGCGGTGTTCATACCTACCGAGTATGAACAAGAAAGATCCATTTTGAAAGAGTTGGGAATATTTGACTGTGCTAAGTTCTATTAATGACAGTCTGCCGTTTAAAATAGGTTTTGGATGGACACCAGACTAGCAACCGCTAAATTCGTAATATCCACATAAGAAGATAAATAAATTAAGGGACCTTTTAGGCGCCTGAAAATAAATACTATAAAACCCAGCTTTACAATAAAACATTCTCCGATTCCGCATACTTCCTTCCTCTCTTCGTTCGGCCCAATATGCCTATTTTTTTCCTCCCTCTCTTATCCTGCCTAACGCTCTTTCTCCTATTAGTCTTCACCATTCCATCATCCATCAGAACCCTATACATTCACTTTTATTGCCCCTTTTAGATTTTTCCCAACAATTCCTCTTTACTCCCCTGCAAGCCCTAGTACTTCTTCAATTGTTTTTATTTCCGTTAATTCTATTTTTCCATCCTTCTCCACACCAACGTCCCAAAAGCCTCATTCCAGTTATTATGCCTTAACGCTTTAGCTTATTCGACGCACAAGACTAAGCTTCATATCAATGTTTTCAATAATCGTTTCTTAGCATCATCACACAGCGTAGTACGTACTCACCCGTGTCATCTACTCCCTCCTTGTAAATGCTTATATGCCGATTGGTTTGAAAAAAATGCAACCGCGTGTTGACTGCGGAACACAGCCCTCGTTTGTAAATTCGAAGGTCGCGAGTTCAAAACCTACTACGGTGGGTTTCTCTTCTCGTAGGGAATGGGTGTGTGCGCCCGTCGATCTTTTCCTTTTGCCAAAATGTTTTGCTATACAATAACTTAAGTTAAAAAATGTGAAAAAAGGCCTCTAATAGTTTTGTTCCAGTTATGGTTGCGAAACCTGACCTTTCCAGCAGGATGATGGGCATTTAAAAATGAAAAGAGGATTTTGAAATATGATTGTAGAGAATGGCTAGAGATAAATTTGGACGGAAAGAAGTCTACCGACGAAGTTTTCCGCTTTGTGTGGAAGAGAGGAAGTTTCCAGGTGAAATATGAAGAAGCCAGGAAATGTGGATCGAGGTTATAATGGGAGGTTGGTAGTGGGGTTCCGAAGGCCATACGGAGAATGTAGGAAGTTGAGAGGAAGGGAGAGAATAGAATTTCCTAGCGGCGTGCAGTATGGTGAAAGCTGTGAAAATCTGAGGAAGTAGTAATGTCGGGAAAACAAGTTTTAGGCTGGGAGCAAATACTTAGAGAAGTTCCCAAAGATTTTTTTATGAGAAAATTCAAAAAAAGATAGGCTCATAGAGGAGATCCTTATTGGGAGCGGAATGCCAAAGGCTGTGATGGAAAGGGAAATTTTGGATAAGCGGGAGGGAAAACAGTCGGTATTATGATCTGGGTGAAGTGAGTGAAAACTGTTAGAATGCGGAGAAAGGAGCCGTCCTTAAATTGCCTTAGGTCATTTTTGCACGAGTATTTTTGTGTCCCTTCACCCTTGGTAAGGATCCGTAAAATATGTCCCTCCTACATCGGACGTAGTTTTTGGCGTTATCATTAATATATGAATCGCTAACTTCCCTCTGAATTAAGGAAAAAGACGTATGTAGGCTTGACGAAAGTGCTTTTCACTATAATCATCTATTGATCACTTCAATTACGTGCTTTGACTGAAGGAGCACATGTGCTCTACCATGAATGGCTTTTTTTATTATATTGGAATCAGAATACTTAACATTGAAATGAACATTTTAAAGCTCTCCTTCGAACACTATTTCAAAATCTTCGAATAAAAATTCTTTTGGCAGATAAATTTTTCAACTTCTGGAAGGAAATTATCATTAATGAACATTTGTACAATTTGTTCTTTAATGATCGAGGAAAGTGAAAATGTCTTCTTCCTAATTAAATCAATGCAATAGTAAACCGTAAGTAAGAAACCACATAAACTTCCCCACCCTTCGAAAGAAAATGTAATAAAATGCTACATACTCCCTTCCCCCAAAATCCTTACGTAATTTGTTGGCAGATCCAAAGGAATAATACTGTCAGCGTGGCGTTTAAATTATTCATAATAATGTCGTAAGTTCATAAGAATGTTTACCAGTTTCCAGGAACCAGAATACATGCAATTACAGTGTGGGGAATGTAAAAGTTTGAATATATTTGCTATGCCAGTAGTCATTATTGAGTTTACAAGATTTGTCGCTAGTTAGGTACCATTGTGAGAACTCGTATTTTCATCTGGACCGGTGCAGATGTAAATGGGATCTTATAGCCTGGTTCGCCCTAAGGTCAATTCGGGCGTTATTCTATCTATTGGCCCTTCAATATATTCCATTTATCTTTTTCACAGCATCCAGTGTGACTGAATATCTTTTCATTCTCACCAATATAATATTTTTATAATGGTTATTTATGTTCGGTGGGCATCTTGGAAATTTTCCTAAGTGGATTATGCTATAATAATATAGCTACCATACTTTTCCGCGTGGAGTCCAAAGTAGGTTAACTGATTGTGTAGTGTGACTTTTATCTAAGCAGCTAGTTAATAACACCGATGATGTCGCAAATCGAGTGGATTTAATGCGAATGAAAATTATGATATTGTATTCACAGGTATCTCCGAAATATTTCCATGGGAACACTTTTGTACGCCCATGATAGGTGCTTTTTACTATAGAGTTTCGGGCTCTTTGGTGTCATTTTTTCACTTCCTTTCAGACGTTTAGAATACGAGAAGAAGCAATGATAAAAAACCCAAACATTAGTCCACAATCCGAAGTTGAACTTTTTTTTAGTTCAGGGTAAAGTTCTTCTCGCGTACACCAGATAACAGGCGAAATTAAGACATACAGGTATGGGGGACCAGTCCCTCCCATCCCCCTCCCTGTGTTCTACTTGCGGTTATTGAGGAAGGTTTGGTTGACAGAAAATCACGCTTCTTAAGTTTTGAAGTGTGTGTCCATACGAATGACCAACATATATTAACTTGAATTAGAATTAACCACTTTACCGCAATATGTCCTCAAATGCTGTTCTGTCTTCCTTATCCATTTCTGGTCCCCAAAGCTGCAGAATTAAAGCTGATTTAAAACTCCTCTACAACACCCTAAACTCGACTATTGATTGCCCCGAACTGCTATCTATCTTCAACTTCAGGATGCCAACCCGATCCACCCGCACCCACTCCCTACTCCATCCGCCTATTCCTCGAATATCTCTCACAAAGCGCTCACTGTTATTTCGCCTCTCCTCCCTTCTAAATTCACTCCCTCACACTGTCGACCCCTTTAACTTATCATGCAACGACTTCACCGCCCAAGCTTTATCCCACCCTTCAGTAAATTAAAATTTTCACCGGTCCATGCTTGGTTCTCGTTGTTATTGTTATGCCGTTATTGTCTTTTGTCCTCTTTCGTGTTTGTTATAATTTTCACTGTAAAATGGCGCTACTGCTGTATGTGAATAACGTTTTAAAATAAATAAATAAATACGAGGGTCATCCGGAAAGTAGTACCCGTTCGTGAAATAAAGACACAAAAGTAAATATTAACAAACATAAAAAATTTTATTTGAAAGAGGATACTTTAAACTACTTCTCAACATAATCTCCAAGCAAATTAAGGCATTTGTCATAACGTGTGACAAGTTTCTGTATTCCTGCTGCATAGTCCTTCGCCGCCAGCTCATTGAGATACGCGAGGGACCCATCTTGCACAAATTTTTGCATAATGCAGATGGTGTTTAACAATTTCATGAACAATTGTTCGAGAAACATTGGGAAAATGCTCACAGATGTCATCAATTGTGACGCGCCGATCGTTCCTCACGAATTCGTCAACTGAGCTCACCAGTTGGTCTGTAATGACAGACGGTCTCCCCGAACGCTCATCGTCGTGTGTGTTCCCCCTCCCCATGTTGAAGTTGCGACACCACCGCCGAACAGACGACTCGTCCATTACATTGTCTCCATACACCTCCTTTAATTGGCGATGAATATCACATGGGCGAACGTTTCTTGCATTGAGGAATTTAATCACTGCCCTCACTTCACAACTGGCGGCGTTCTCAATTTTTTTAAACATTGTAAACAATCACAGAAACAACACAGGCAATGCTAGCGTCACGCAACTTGGCTCAGAGAAGGCAGACAAGCCACTGAAGCTATCTGACCTCGTCCAGCGGCTACTCGCGTCGTCAGCACTTCATGCGGCACGAACGGGTACTACTTTCCGGATGAACCTCGTATATGACACTCGGCGCCCGCAGTTCATTGACTGTAGTCTCGCTCTACGCACCGCACCGTTCCACAATGGCAGCGATAAAGTATAAGAAGAAAGGGTTATCAAGCCTGTTTGGAAATACTTCTCCGTTTTAAAGATTTGTACCATGCATAAACTCGGGCCTGATCAGGAGGAGTGAGTATCAACTGGACCGTTGTCACGCTCAGCGCTGGTGGTTTCCAAGCGGTGGGAGCTGCCGGAGGTTTACTCGTTGTGTACGCTCCACTTATGGCACTCTCCTTGATCTCCTCTCTTCCTTTTCGTAATCTCGACACTCCTCTCGGGTTTTCTCTGCGCTCATTGGCTTGGTTAGATTATAGTTTCGTCAGCGTTCCAGCTAGCTTGGGGTCTTATGGTCGGAGCCATGTCGACATTAGTCCTGAAGACCCTAGTTGGAAGAAGAATTCAGAGGTAATCGAATAGAGTTCGCGAAAATCTCCGAATGGATTCCTTGTCATTTCTTAATTCGCCAAATATGAGTGTTAGAAATTGTGGTAGGTTTGTAATCATCGTGTGTTTTATTCAAGTTTAAGGAGATATTTCGACAAAAAATCAATTCGTATTCAAATGAATCTTTTAAAGAAAGGGGTAAAATGTTTTGCAGTTCATTTCATTCGATACATTTTTACATTTCTGACATGTTTCTATGTTAGCAATCATTTATCTGTTGATGATTGGACGACGTGAACTTTGCACAGAATGGCTGTGGATTTGGATCCATTGTCTCAGGTACCGAAATTCTAATGTCCATTGCTGTTTTTTAAACAGTGGGTTTTGATAACTTCATATTCTTGCGTTTAAACTGTGGTTTGTTACTCATAGTTAATATTTAATTCAGTTTTTCTTGACATTTTTGTTGCAAATATTTGGAGGCTGGACATACGAATATACGTTAAGCATTATCTGACCTAGAATGGTTTGAGGCGTCACTTTGTGGAAGCGATTCATATCGGAATAGAAAATACTTTGTTTTTCCGCATATATTTTACTATACACGACCTAGGTTTCGACTTACAAGTACTTACTTACTAAGGTAAGTACATACTTACTAAGGACTTACAGACCTGCTGATGACTTTGTAAGTCGAAGCCTAGGTCGTGCATAATAAAATATATGTGGAAGAAATAAGTATTTTCTTTTCCGATTATCTGACCTAGTTAAAAGATATCATCTCATTGAGCTATATATCGGAACCATTGTACTTATTGTATGGCTGAAACTGGCTGGATCGAATCCCCGGATATTCCTAATAAGTGTTGCATTGTGGATAATAATTGGTTAGGGTTGGTAAAAATTAGATAATTTGTTGATATTAAATTTTTAAGTTTTCCGTCCATTTTGTAAGTGGCATTTTTGATAAATTAATCAGTGTGGTATGAATAATTTCTTAAAATACGTGAATTCACGTGCATATTAGGTATATTTGCGCTATAGTTATTACGAAAAATGGCAGTATTTCCAATGCTCTATATCGTGGCAGCTCTTTTGGACTCTGCACTGAAATCTGATAATGTTGCGATGATGGCCCGATAATTAGGTGTAATGCTGTTCGCTGAAAGATGCATATAGGAGGCGAAGAAGCAATACGAGATTCAATTCTAAGAATGCTAATCCGATATGTCATCACTCGATAGAAATGGGTTGCGAAAGATCGATCTCCATAATATCTTGCTACGCTCTTCTTACCTCCGTGCAATCCGCTCTCGTGTGCTAATACTCCTTTACGACCAATATGACACATCACAGACAAAGCAACAACCCGGAAGCAATGTGCTAGGAAGCGCCTATGGAAACATTTTCTTGGCGCGAACCGTGGTATCTACGTATATGTAGAGGGAGGAAATCTCGAGACCTTCCAGAGCGTGGTAATGGGGTTTATTCTCCCTCCCGCACTTTCCCTTGGCGGATGCAGAACCAAAGAGTATCGATCCAGCCTTCGAGCGCGGTTTCGTCTCGTCGGAAACTAACCGTCCTTCCGACAGCGCGCTCGAGTGATATGTCGGTGACTTAAAGGCGTATGCAAAAGTGGAATGTATGACGATTTCGAAATTTTATTATTCCCTTGAGATGTCATGGGGTTCTGCGCAGGGAAACCGCATTCGAGCGAGTTATGGAAGGCACCGTCGTCATTTCTCGTTTTGCGGTGGTGCATTCGTAAAAAATATATGCGAGTGTGGCTAACCGCTTCCTAGGGATCCTGGCGTCTTCCCTTCTGCCCTTGGCAAAGCACAGGAAGGTGTTTCGGAAGCGGAGCAAAACGTCCCCCACCCGGATGCATGCTCTCATCTCTTCGGAACCATTCTATGGCAACGGAGTTCGGATAATCTTCGCTTTCAGCCGGATCCAACTTCGTTGTTTCAGTCCTCCGTCAGGCCAGGCAATGCCACGCCGCGGATTCATTTCTCCCGTCGTCTTGATCTGTCTATTTGGCAGTTTGAGGAATTTCTCTCGCCAATTTTTCCGCCATTTAATATTTCATGGCTGTGAATAAGTGGCACTGATGACAGTTAAAAGTGTAAAATGGCGAAATTGGAAGTTATTTTGACACCAGTGAAAGTAAATACGTGCCTCAAATGTGTCTCCAGAGAGTAGAATCGGTCGTGTTTTCTTCTAATCGCTTTTTCGTCCAATCTCTTTCTTCAATCCTCTTTTATTGGATTCAGTTTTCGTCGATTCGCCGTAACTTCTGGAAAAATAATCTGATGTTAATATGGTCACTGCCCGAATGATGGGAGGAAAGAGGAAAAATTTAAGTATTTAATTATGGATTTCATCGTTAAGCATTGGAATCGATGAAGTGTTCGTGCCTTTTTTCTCCATGAAAATGAGCAAAAATTTTCTAGACGGGAGTTATCTATCACCGCGTTAGTAATGTTGTTCTCTTTGTGTTGTGTTTGCCGATTTTGTGAAGGAAAAAAACAATCCCTGCATCGTATTTGCTCATCAGTCCCTCTAATATATTGTCCATTGTATAGATCGTTGGTTTATTTCGCAACTTATTTTGTCTTCGTAAGTAAGATCGCACGGTGGAACCCTGTGAAATAAGGTTAATGTATATTTGAGAGGACAAACTGGACTGTGAAACCTACTCACTGGATTAATAGAAGTGTTAATTGGGAATGTCTCACCCGAAGTTAAACTAGAACGTCATTAAATCTCTTACATAAGTAAGAAAAACTTTCTGGACCGATTTTTTGTTATGTTAAATCATATATCTCATCATCCATTAGTTGGGAACTATAACTTCAGGAACACTTGATCATCGAGAGAAAGCGAGTGCTGTTGCGGAATTTCCGACATTCCGGTTTTCATTTGCTTAGATGAGAAAGGTTGTGGAATTATACTGTGTGTAATACAGTAATCGTTCATTTGAATGCTAAATTGTAGGAACCCTTCACTTTGGTTGTTCACGTCTGAGTAAAGACGCTTTGGGAGGAAGTGTTGGAAACACTCGCTTTTTCTGCTCTCTGAGAATATATATCACCAGTTGGGTCCATGAGAGATTCAACGGTTAAACGTTCACCAATTAATTCCTTCTGCGAGGACCAAAAGAGGGATCCAATCTTGCCGAATTACCATTTTTAAGCTTCGTAGGACGATTTTTTTGTGTCCGTGAGATGTACCTCCTATTTTTCCTGGGTTTTATCCATGCCGTTTCCCTTCTTTAGATGCATCTGTTTTCAAAGTTTGGTTTTCTCTGTCGTGTAAAGTCTTCTGAATTTATCAATTTATCAGTAGTCTATTACTACCGCGTTATCGTTCTCTTGGGATGTTTCTGTTTATTCCTCGTCTCACTATTTCTAGGAAGGAATTGGCCCCCTACCTCGATGTGTGAATTTCACACGATGTGTGGATTTAGTAATGGGTAAGCTTTGCACTCATCTGGTTGATAACTGTGGTTATTTACTGGAATGACTTGCAGTTGTTCTTGTTGTCCAGACGTTGTTTATGATGTAGGTACCTGCAGCTATTTTTCAAGTCCATGAAGTTCATTTTCATTATAAGCTCATGGCCTGCCGGTTAGAGGTGGATAGGGTTTTGCTGAATCTAGAAAAGCCACCGCACATCGTCGTATTATCAACGGTGAAATGAGATGTAAAACGTTCGATCACACAAACCTTCATGTTACTTCCGGAAGTGTGTACTCCTTCGTTGGAGGGGAAAATAGAGAATGAGGATGGAGGATAAATCTGGAACTTGACCGTCCAGAATTGTGAGGTTTATATTTTTTTAAATATATATGTAATGTGCCGGCGAACGGCGAGGGGGATGTTCTCTTTAGCCCTAGACCTATTAGTATTCTCGTCACGATCTTAAGATCGTCTCCTTGTTTTGGCTGAGATATTTATTGCCACTGCGATCCTTAAGGACACTTCTCACGTTTCTAACCATTACACCCGATCGAGTTGGCGGCCGTTTCCGATCGTGGGAAGCTCGATTTGGGCCGATCCCCAAGTTCGAAGGCATGTGGGCTGAATTCGACACTTAGGAACACAGTCGTCCACTCTTCCGAAAAACTGAGCTCGCAGTTGTATAAATATGAACCGGATATTCGATCGAGCATTATATAACTTGTTTTGTCAAAACTCTCTTCTTCTACAGTCCACGAAAAATCGCCTCCGTAAGTGTGCGGAATTGAAGAGGGGCTTGTTTTAGTGTTGGATGTCGGGTTGTGTTTTCTTAGGAGAGGAAAGGGAGTTATTCTACCATTGTGTAAGCCTGTGTCCTCCCAAAACCTACCTTAACTGGTAGAATACCAAGTGATTATAAATGATAATGTCTAGTAAAAATAATGAAACCTATCCTTGAATGTAGCTAACATGGGGTTTGGTTTCATGTGGTGGATAGTGTCATTGCTTCCCAACCACATGACCCGGGTTCGAACCCCAGTGGTGGCAGGATTTTTCAGTGGTATCCCGATCCCTACTTGGGATGCTATGTGGAGAGCACTTCAAGTGGGTGTATGCCATCGGACGGATAGGTTTGAATGGTACACTCCTTAGTGCCTTTTGTTAAGAGTGGGCTAATTCCAGTTCCAGGTGTTTCTTAACCCTTCATCTACTTCTAACTACTTCTACACAATACGCAAGACCCCATGAGAGCGTGTGGATGGGGGTGTCAGGTCACCACCCTTTAACTAATATAATGCCACATGCAAAACCAAATGATGTTTCCTCCACACACATTTATTAGTTTCTTCGAGTACTCGACAAACTGTAGTCATACGGAAGAAAGGACTTCCATGCAAAAATATTAATAACAAGATAGGTGCATTCAAATCATACTGTAGAACTAATAAAACGATGTGTCTATAAAATAAAAAGAATAGCATGCAGGAGGAAGCATTCAAGATATTGAAAAATATATACACTACCCATTCTAATTATCTCCTACGCGATTGCTGTCATGTCCATTATGATCTATAATGGTTCGAGGAGAAAACATTTTAAATGTAACCGTTCTACAAAAACTCTCCCTTATTTTACGCTGGTGATCTGATCTACCATTGTAAGTGAGGCCTGTAAAATGTCCTTAACAAACCCAGATAAGTAACCTGCCTCAAATTCACGCTGTACATTTAACCTGTATTTAAGCCTACGGTCAACTATTGGCGCCCATCTTTATTCTTTCAATATTGTCGTGACCCGGCTACCGTATTCATAGCAACTTTTCACAAAACTAGCTGCGCTCGATTTAGTTCCTAAATTAACCCTACTTCATGAGGATCCCATACACTTGCACCATACTCAAGGTGGGGCCTATCTAACGTGAAATAACAAACCTCCTTGAACCTTGCATTACAATCCCCAAGTATTCTTTTTATGGATCCTAACTTTTTATCAGCTATTTCGCAAACCTCACGAATGTGTTTTCCTCAGGATATAACCGTGGTTATCTTTACACCAAGTATTTTACCGAGTCCACGTGTGTAATATTGGTTCCCTCTATAGTGTAAGGGTTTTTCAGGTGAAATACTTTTCCTCCAAAAATTTATCGAAACATTTATTTAAATTTAATTCTAGTTCCCATGTCTCCCACCACTTTTGAATTGTATATAGGTCATTAGCTAATATGGCTCTATCTTCATGACTAGATATTTCCCTATATATCATGGTATCGTCAGTAAATAGACGAATTTTACTGGAAACTTGAGACCCGATATCATTAATGTATAAAAGGAACAATAGCGGACTGATAACACTTCCTTGTGGGACACCCGATGTTACGCTTACTATGTCCGATGATACCCCGTCTATTACGACTCTATGCTCACGGCCTGTTAAAAAGTTATTACGCCTATCTATTACACATTTATCAACCCTTTAGCTTCCCAACTTTTGGAGCAACTTTTTATGAGGTACCTTTTCGAATACCTTTTTGGAATCGAGAAATATAGCATCTACGGGAACGTTATTTTCTCCAGGGACCAAAATATCATGAACGAAAATTGCCCGTTGGGTCTCGAAAGATCTACCCTTTCGGAAATAGTGTTGTTTTTTGCAATTGAATTCTGAGAATCGAGATATTTTAGGATTGAACTTACAATAATGTGCTCTAAAATTTTGCATGAGATGGATGTTAGAGATATGGGTCGGTAATTACTCGGGTGTTCGGGGATCCCCTTTTTTAAATACAATATGGGAGAGAAAGTGGCTATTTTCCAGGATTTTGGCACTGCGCGATCATTTAGGGATTTAGTAAATATTATTTCCATGAGAGGAGCTATCCCATCGTTTTGTAAACACGAGCGGGGAATTAATCAGGGGCTGGTGATTTCTGTGGACTGATTGAGTTGAGTGGACTGACTGACTTTGAGTTGGTGTTCGATTCCAAGAGAAGATATTACAATATTAGGCATGGGTTCAGCCATTGGGTATTGACTCTCATTGTTCCTGTGAACAATTATTAAAAACGCTTTGAAAATAGTTTTTTTATGTTGTTACTTTTTCTAAACTGGCGTTAAGTTTTTTAACCGTTGTTATTTTGGGATGGCACTGTCGACTTGTTTCCCTGAACCTCGCGTTAATATAACCAAAAAGCCTTTGGGTTATCGTTCAAATATCAACCCACTCTTTTACTTAAAATTCTATCAACGCCTGGTGACACGTGCTTCTTGCTAACAATTTGGCTGTTTTGTAATTATGTATTATTTCATTTTGTTTATTGTTAGATTCGTCCTTTTGTGATCTCCTCATTTTCGAATACCATCTTGCTCTTTGGTGTTTTAATGTTTTACGTACTTCTAAGTTGTACCATTTTGATTCTGTCCTGTCACTTTTAAATTTCCTAGGTTTGTTTTCTCTATTTTAGCCCGTGTGACGTCGATAAAATCACAAACTCTCACTGTCTTTGTTTCTACAACTTTCCTTTAATGTACCATAAGACTGCTGTAAGTCACGTCCTTTATCCTTCGTAATCGGCCCGGTCAAACTGGTAATTTTTTCGGAAACCCGTGTCATTTCCCTGAACATCCTATCCCTTGCAAAACACCCACCTGTCTCTAATGGCACAAACGACCTTAGCTGTCAGTCGCCTCCTCTGTTAACTTAGTAGTTGTCGTTACGTTCCATTGCGTCCCCTAAGGTATTATTGTAATGTTCCCTTGCTTTTTAGGAGTCTCATCTCACAACGTGTCCGGGTGCTATAAAGGCTATTACTGTGCATTTTTATTTGCTCTTTAAATTTTAATAGCTGGGGTGTATTAGTATCAATGTTAAATAAAATTTATATTTGCCGTGCCCCATTAGAAACGTTGAATGTCTCCAAATAAAATGTATGCGAGGGGCCTTCTTTCTTTAAATCAAGTTTAATTTTAATTATCGTCGTGATCTTAACGTTTTTGTCCTTGATTTGGTTAAGATTTTATTGCCACGATGATAGTTCATTTCAATAGCAACTATAATTTTTGTTAGTTATTTCTCATTGCAACGCTGTAATTCAATAAGTATTTGCTGTCGGTCCCCTGCCCTAAAATTACCAGTGCTACCACTCCAAATCAGCATTGATTACCAGCGTGGCGTTTCATAATGCAAAGGCTCAAGTTAAATAAAACTCATGTTAGAGCATATTATACCACAAACGGTCGAGGGCATCTCAGGGAGCTGTAAAATGTTCAAGGCAGTTTGGCCACGGGGATCAACTGCTTCCACTCCCGTTTCATTCCACGCTTGCCCCGGTCAATCTCGCTTAATTGCAGTTCGGTAACCCGAGATCCAGTCATTTGTCCTTCCCGCTAAGTTTGGATCCCGGGACACCCATTGACTCCAAATTTCAAAGGCATAAAATGTTACTCCAAGCCTCATTTTGGTGAGCCATTAAAAGAAATCAGTGCGGCCAAGAGACGGGCCCAGTGTCGCGTTGTGCCGTTGACAACCTTCGCTTTTGATGGGGAAAAGCATAATTAACCTTGAGTACTTTCTCGAGTTTAATCCCATAATTTTCTTATTGAAGCCTTGTTATCAATAAAAAAAACAATGATTAAAAACTGTATTGGTTGGTATTTTAGGTAACCAGTGCCTTTGTTTTTTGCTTTTTTAGCTTAACCAGTTTTTTAAATACAAATTCACCGAGGAATCAAATAAATACGTGAACCTTTAAAGCAAAGCCACGAACGGCTGAATTGACCAGCAAGTCATTTATTATTATTGTTAATATAGCCTATCATTTAAGGTAGATTTCAATGAACGAAGACTAACTGCCGCTGTGATTCTAAAAGCTGACTTACGCAACTCCTATTTCAGTGCTGAAATCAATGCTGGAACCGGGGTAGTTGTAATCCTATCGTGTAACAAACGGCAATACACGAAAGGAATTCGATCTCAGTAGTGAAATCCCGGTTTAGTAACCCGAGGGCTTTGACTTGAAAGATGTTTCTGGAGTAATGCCCCGTTCGGTCTAATTTCTCCCCAAGTTTTCCGGCGGAAGGGGAAATCGTAATTAATTTTTTGACTCACTCGACCATCATTTGGCGGTATATCATGCTGGTGTAGTCGTTTTGGTCATGAAAATATCAAAATCCCTCTTTTTAGTCGCCTCTGCACGTGATCGTACCCGTTATTCATTTTCGTATCTGTTTTTGGCAAATATTTCAGGTTTTGCGCGTTCTCAGTCAATTTGTTTCGTTATAAATGAGAGAACATTAACTTTCTCTTGCCAGTAGGGCAGCGTCATCTGATGTTAACCATCACGGTTGTGAATCTTTTTTTCAGCAGATTGGTTAAAAATGGCGCGTTAATCCAGTGGATGCATTTTTTACATTTTAATTAGGTATTTGAACTCGTAGGTAAACATTGAAATTAGTTTTCAAAAATAGAATGTTATTATCCAGGGTTTTACTGCCAGGAGAGACTTAAGCTAGGGATTAGAAATGTAACAGTGCTAATTCCATGGATCCATCAAAAAATTACTTTGGCCTTTGGACTATTCTCAATAATATATAGTAATGCCTATGCGGTATTTTTTGTAGGGAATAATTCAATAAATCACTTACTCTACACATATTCCATAGTCCTAATATTCCTGCTTTAATACCTGTAGAAGCATATGTCGAAATATAACTCTTTGATGGCGTTTAGGCATTTTAATAATGATTGAAGGAATGTCTTTATGTAGATGCATGCGATAAGTTACAACCAAATGATAGAATGAAATCCTGCATAATCATTACGAAATAAGTTATTAGTAAAATGGATCCACGTGTAAGATAAGAGAGAATGTGTTCATATTCATTTATTTTAGATTTGCATAGAATAAATTCCCCATCCTTCATCCTAATCCATTGGTTTTTAGTGACCCGGACTTATTCGAAGAAAATGACTCCTGTGAGTAACCATAATTAAAATTCTTTATCAGCTCTCGTACGTGTTTCTGTCAAATTATTGGCAACTTTTATTGTATTGTCTCCTAATGTTATACCTCTGTATCTTTCACGTAAAGAGTAATATGAAGAAGTCATGCAATATTTGCATAAAATAAGAATTCATCCCAGGGAAAGTCCATAGTAGCGTACATATATTACGCTGTCGCATGTACGCCAAAATAGTATTCTAATGATTTATTATGCGAATCTCCGCCCAAAGTGGAATGCAATGCACCCTCCGCCAAATGTTGCAATTCACCATGTAATCATCCCTTTTATGCGAGGAGGATAATTTATCATGCTCCCTATCGTGGGCGTATCTAGTTCAACTAATTTCATCTGGGATATCGCCAATTTTCTGCGCAATTAAAAAAACATTTTAATAAGAGATCGTATCGTGATTCTCTCATAAAAAGTTGCCGAGGGTGGGAAGGGAGAGAGTGAGGAGCATTATGTGATGTTACTGCTTACGATCGTCGAGCATCCGGTGACCTTTTACGGGATGATTTCCGGAATTAATGGACGCTTCAAAATCTTCTTTCGTCGCTTCGATGCACGCTTTTGATATTGAGATACGTGAACCCGAAGTTCACTTAACAGGATGAGACTATTCTTCCTGTAAGGGATGGCGATTAAGTAACGAAGAAATTACTGTTATTCGCAATTACATGTGCTGGGAGATTGTTTCTTGGTTGGAATTTGCACAGGGAGTGGAAGGTGCTTCCACATTCTTTTCCAATTTATGTAAGGCAGCATTCCGTTGTGAGATCTCTGCTTTCCCGGCGCTGGGCGCTTGATTCCAGGTGGAGGCCAGAACTGGTGAAATTTTAATCTCTGGACCGATTTAAAAATTTTTTCAGTAATGTAGTTCTTGGATCTTATGTGTCATTATTATTTTTACCGTTAATTTGATGCTCAGGTGGAGCATTCCATTCTATAATAGTGAAAATTATCAAAATATATTTACCTGTCTATATGTTCCCCTTTCAAGCTATTTTCTATTTGCAACGGTATAGTTGTCATTGTCAGTCAAGGGTTTAGGAACTTAATAATATTTAGCAGTTTTTTCAAGAAGTAATTATTAGCAACAGAAGTCAAAATATACATTCATACATACGTACAGAAGTCAAAATAAGGACTCAAAAAACAAATAAGAAAAAATACTCTTTTTTAAACAGAACTATAATTGATTGGAACCAGCTGCCTGGAGGTTTGTTTGAGCCCTTTCCATCCAATTTTAGAAGTTTTAAGTTGAAATGTAAAACAGCGACTGGGTAATAAACTTCATTGTAGTTGTGAAAATATTGTTTGTATGTGATTTGGAAGTTTGTTTGTATGTGATGTGGAAGTTTGTTTGTATGTGATGTGGAAGTGTGATTGTATGTAAAAATATTTTGTCTCTTATCTGTTTTTATATGTGTTCGTATTTAATTTTCGTTGTAAGAGTTATCTTTGACCTAACTTGACCGTTGCCACCAGGAAATTCGCCTAATTGCAACGTAATTGTGTAAATAAATAATACATAGATCCATCCACTTATGACTATTATTAATCTAATATGATACTGCACATAATTCAAATTTTATTTTGGATTATTGCTATTATTGATCATGATTAATTTGTCTTAGGGCTATAATACGGCTTTATATTCGTTGTGGTTTGAAAAATAGTTTCTTTTTTGCTGTTTTCGGGCTTCCGTTGGATTTTAAATGCTAAAAATATAGTGAAGTGTGGCAATTTGTCCACACATGCATTGTGTATTACTCTTTAGCTGACTGAAGTAGTACTTATTCAGCAAGTAAATTGACCAAGTAGCTAGAATCTACAATTGTAGTATTCCTGGAGGAGAGTGCACATTCGCTCATGAAATCTGCTATGAAACTTTGTCATTGCTAAAAAAAAGCTCCAATTCATTGCATAATTTAGAATAATGTTGAGACTACTACGGAAAATATACAAATTCTCACCTATTTGAAACAGCAGTAATATTTTTTGCCTGTAGGCTGTTGTTGTTACTTTCAGAAAGATTTGAAATGTCTTCCCGTCCCAATGTTGCGTTGCAACCTAAAGGTTGACAGACTGGTGTGCGTTCCCTTGTCGGCGCCGGCGTCAAGGGTGTTCCTTCCTGGGACTGTCCTCTCGCTGAGCGAGTTGTCCTCCGAGCGATGTCGTGACTGGCTCGCGATAAGAAAAGCTGAATAGCAGCATTCGAAATTGAATCAAACCACAGTCACTAACCGGAAGGTTGGTTTATAGAGTGGTTGACACCCTTGGTACAAAATCCTTGCGGGTTTCACACGGACTTTAAATTCACACACTATGCGTTGTGGTCCACTCCCATTCCGTGTCTTCTGTGGTTTGCCAATAAGTTCAGGACCAAAAGGACGCTCGACTTGGGCTTAGTTGGAAGTAGCCCAGAGGCAAAATCCGAATTTGAAACTGGGACCCTCGAGCCGATAGCTGAAAGCTACAATCACCAGCCTGCCACGTTGATGCTTCATGCGAAATTACAAGAGAAAGTAGTCAATCTTTCTCTCAAGGTCTCCTCTACTTAATTTCTCCCAACTTTTATTCATGTGACCCACCGGTTTGTCCCTAATCGCTCGTAAAATATCCCGAACTGGTTCCTTTTAGTCTTATGCTGAGAAGTTTTTGGTGTAGGAACTGAATAGAATAATTTTGATGCTTTGACTCATCTCCTTGTACATGTTACCCTACAATTCGCAGCTAGAGTGTTTTGGTAAGAGTTTTAGGTCATGATTAATTTGGGGAAATATGATTTTACCATGAAATTTACATCTCGACGTGATGATATTTTATTTTCGGGTAGTTCGAGCGACTCACTTTATATTTTAAAACTGTAATGGCTATGAGTTTCCGCTTAGCTTCCTATTGTGGTCATGTCTCCCAATGTGTGTGTTATTGGTCATGTTCCTGCCGTGTCAAAATTGAAGTAACGTGCTGTGTATTTGGTCTGTAGGTAAAGTCGTTCATGCTTCCATCGTGCCTCTACCGGCGACTTTTTGAGATTGTTTTAAATGATCACGTATAACTTTACCATCGTTCATCGCCTTTTTAACTGAACGGGTAGATTTTTCTATGTAGCTACTTCGATTAAGAAATTGGGTCTTTTTGGGCAGGGACCCGATTATTCTACGTGTCTACAAACTGAAGTCCAATCAACGCGAAATAATATCTCTTCTTTAATTTTTTAGTTGAATTTTTACGCACTATTCGCTCAGTGAACCCGATATTTTCAATGCAGACACGAAGATATTTTAAAAGTGTTTTACTCATTGCATGCTGCCAGGTGTTAAATGTCTGGAGAAACATAACAGATTCAGGTGTAGCTTTGTGGAATTCCTTCATTATGAGGGTAAAAAAGAAACTTGACATTTCCACCAAAAAAAGATATATTATTTGACGACCATGGTTTCGATGCTGCACATCATCACCTGACCTGATGATAATCCGCAGCATCGAAACTATGGTCGTCAAATAATATATCTTTTTTGTGGAAGTGTAAAGTTTCTTTTTTACCCTCAAAATGTCTGGAGGTATGTGGGATTTTCCACCTTCCATAAAAAAATAGAATATTTATTTGGGATCTGTTTTAAACCAAGAGAAAATGTTCTTTTCCTTGGCAGAAAACGTCCGTCCTTCATTGGTCAAACTGCTCACCCGTAGTGGTAGCTATCTCGTGTAATTTCCAATGATTATTAACAACCTCACAATGATCGATAAAGGATAATAATGTGTCGGAGATGCTCTTCGTCTTAATCTTTTCGACTAGCGTTGTTTTTTAATTGCTTATCTTTTATCTAAAGATATTCACCCCAAGTTCAAGTACTTCTTTGTTTTATTTTCAGCTGACTGCAATTAATACTATGGCGAAAGAGATTTTGAATATGAAATAAAAATATTCTTGGTAAACTCGTTATTTTTTAGTACCAAAGGAGAAAATAGATAAGTAAAATTATTGGCATATGCTAAAAGTGTTTACTGTCTTGTTTGGTTGTTCAACGAAAAAAAATTTCCTTTGTCATTCTTTAAAGTTTCTTCACCCTTTCTTATAAATTGATACAAATGAGAATATATTCAGACGTTTTGCCCAAAAAGTCTTTGAACTCCCTTTCCGTGCAGGCTTTGATGTTTTAAAAAATTTACCAACCGCCGACTAGCGGTTTCCTCGCCTGCTTCCTCCGGGGTGATTCCGTGCTCCCCTGCGAGGGGCAAATTCGTGCCGCGTAGGTCAGTTGTGGTTTACCCATTAGGTAACGGTCACGCACAGCACTAGAAGTGGGTTTGCTGTCTTAGTTTACCGTGTGCCTGCCGTTCACCTCAAGGCCTTCTATCTGTTATACCCCGTTGTTGGTTTGCGTATTTACACATATTTCTCTATCTCCCTCCTCGCTGAAACTCGATTGCCCGTTCCTATCATTTTATTATGAGCTTCCAATTATTAGGCGTGTTAGCCTCAGCTTTAGGCGACCGTGTCATCCTACTTGAAACCCAGGCGGGTCTAATTTTTTGACCTCTGAAGCTCTTCCCATTTGAGGATTATTCGTATTCATTGGAACTGAGACTGAAGGTTGAGAGTTAATTCTTTTCTTCAGAATTTCTTTTCTGGATAGAGGCAGGGTATTCGGGAATGGGAGAAGGGTGGAGAGAAATATGGCGTTTGCATTAGCCCTCTCTTAAATGACTGCGCCTAGGGGTTCACAGTTTAACGTCCCGTCCGCTACCTATGGAGTCCTCTCCACATGGAGAAAAAAATATGGATCGGAATACCGCTGAGAAATTTTGTCCCCGCCGGGATATGAACCCGAGCCTTTGGGGGTGGTGCGAAGATAGTACATGTATCGTGCTAGACACCTCAACACGATCCCCTCCAAAATACTACTTACTCTCTCCAGGTTTCAGTTTGCCAAGTGCGTGATCAGAATATCGAGTACCGCAGTTCAACCTTACATGTAAGTGTGAAAGTTGAGTGAATATAAATATTGATATTTTCTTGGTCCATTTATCTCAACTATTACAAAATGTTTTCCTGTACATCAAACAGTTAAAGGGGACATGTAAAGGAATGAGTCAGGAAAAAAACAAAGGGGTTCTTTTTTTGGCAGTAGGGTGGTGAAAATAGATAAGTTAGAGTGATCACTCATTAGGAAAAATCGGAAAAAAGTAGGCAATTATTACATTTATTCAAATCTTCGTGCAAATGGGGGAAAGGACCGAATATTTTTGAAAAAGTAGGGAATCGGGAATATGATATGGGAAATCCTTACGAGAAGGACGTTCTTTCAAAGCAATTGTTTTATTTCAGTTCTTGTGTTTCATAGACCTTCGCGCTTGCAGGATATTAGAATTGAATTGACTTCCTTTATAGTAGTAGCTCGCGAAACGATGACGGATTATCCACGTGACAAACATACTTAGTTTTCACAACCTTAGTGAAAAATAAGGAAAAAGGACGGCATTTTCGAAGGGGATATCGATAAAAAGTCGGAAATGGCAATCAATCAAATCACCATGGCTTGGAAACCTTTTATTCGTTTGTGCCACTCTTGTTGTAATCAAATTTTACTGCGTTTATAGTTCTTAGAAATAATAAAGTTGGGCGCCAAATGGAGTTTTGCGATGGGTACCTTTGTTTCAATTGACAGCTTGTGTTACTTTAAGAAGTGTGATCATCTTGTTCTTAGGGCCAGTAGAACAGAAAGACCAGGGGCTGTATTCTTAATGGATCACCTTTGGAGTTTTCATTTACAGATCGTCTGCATTCATTCATTGTTGTGCGATCTATCCATGATTCTCAAAGCCCGGCTACCATCAAGGTATCTTCCCCGGGAGATTGAAAAAATTAAACTTCCGCCTGACATTGAAATTACTTAACGACTGTGTATTGCGAGTGCTTCCGGAAGGCGATATGGGCCAAGTTTTGACTTCTTTCGCTTACCATTGGACAGCTTCCAAATACCCACCGTCTGCTCGCCGGAGCTGTGAAGTTTTGCTTTTGTCATCCACGCCGTCCGAACACGTAAGAGTATATGGTGAAGTAGCGGAATGGGGTTCTATTGGCGGACGAAGCTTGTCCTTCGGTTCAACCTTTCGCACCCTCGGTGAAACACGGTTGATGTGGCTTGCGGTTTACTGCTAGTTGTTGTACCGAGAGTTAGAGGTCGGGGAGATGGTTCAGATGATAAAATTTCGAGTTGGTTTCGTAAGGTTTTCATTTGCAGCGTTTAGTTCTTGTAACCCGTGGGTTCCACGTTGAAAAATGATTCTGGGGTGATTTTCCGTTCTTTCTAATCTCTGCCCAAGTTTTCCGATGAAAGGGGAAATCGTAATTAATTGGTTGGCTTACCCAACCATCGTTCGCTAATACGAGGTTTTTTCTTCGAATGATATCATTCATTCGCCGACTCCGCTCGTGCCTCGACTGATATTTATCTCTAAGTAAAAGTGATAACATTTTTGTCTGTCGCGTCGATTAAAAGGAATCGTCATTTCGTATTGTTTCATGTTCCAGTGTTCGTTCTCCCGCGTTTAGAAGTTTTCTTCTTTCTCATTACCAACCGGTGAAAACGTTTCCCCTAGTTTGAGAAATTAATTTCGCATGAAAGTTGAAAACATTCAGGTATCGATACGATGAAAATGCCCTTTTTCGTTAATGTTTTCGTTTTTTTCCCTGCGGTATCCTGTGCCTCCACTCGATATATGTAGTCTTCAAAATGGCTGATGTTCACAGATTTCGGTTTCGCTCTGGGTTCTTTGGTCTCCTTTAGAACACTCGGTGTCATTTTAAATGATGATACCTTAGGAAGGATTCATAACACGTAATCCTGATCGCATCAAAGAGAAAAATCCGAGTAATTGATGATTATTGGCCTTATTCTGCATTCATATTAGCAGACTTTTATCTCGGTGGAAGAATACAAATGTGAACAGAAATACTTGCAAACAGGAAAGTTGTCTCGAATATTTATTCGATACAATTCACCCAATCAATTCAGTGCTACCTCCTTACACAAGTAATAGTGCTTGGGCGTTTTTTTTCTCCCCTCTCTATCAGGATGGTTGCCATGTGGAATCATTTCGTCCTTATTTATCTTTGGTAATAATAATAATTCGGCTTTGTTCGGACAATATTGAGACTGCAGCAGTCCCATTCATGCACTAATGTCACCTATAATATAGGAGTTTTTGGGTGCCCTACATAATGTTTACCTTCATCTATCATATACAGTTAAAGAAAATTACATAGGAAAACTATGGGGCATGGCATTCGGAGAACACAAGGAAAAGCTGAAATTGCTCAATTTCTGATTTAAAAACGTACAAATTCACGTCATATTATTTTTTAGCCAAATGTGGTGGTATTGCGTAATGCCTGTTCATTGAGTACCGTCGGTTGTCATCTTCATGTACAGAGTAATACTTTAATGACGAGCGATTAATTACAAATTATGTGGGATAGTGTCTATTTTCAATTAATGTGTCATGATATGTTGCGCAGTGGTGGTAACCTCAGTGTTGCTATTCATTCATTTCGATAATTTAATCGATCAGTAATTTATTTGCATAACAGGGAGGCGCATAATGGGCTACCTAGTTTTAAAAAATCACTGAAGAGCGCGCAGATGAATTGGCGGAGTGGGAGTAGTGGCGTTAGATGGGGGAAACGACGCCATTTTCAGCAGTCACCATGCAGTGGCCTGGTGAGCATCGAGTCTTTGTCGTAGAAACGTTCTTTGAGATAAATAATATTGTGATGGCGACGCAGAGGGCTCTGTGGTCTAGCGATGAAGCGCATTTTCCCCCAACCGGCTCTGTAAATAAGCAAAATTTCGTTACTGGGCGACTGACAACTTCCTCGCCAACCTCACCCAAGATCTCTTCATAGCCTCAAAGTGACAGTTTGGTGCGCTGTGTCCTCTATAGGCATTATTGGGCCCTAATTTGTTGAATCTCGAGGTTAAAATGTTACTGTGAACTCTGTGCGCTATTACTAGATGTTGAGGAACTTTTTACTCTCCAAAATGGAAGAGTATGGTGAGGAATATGACAAAGAAGCTTTTTGTTTCAACAGGATGGTGCCATGGCTAATAGCGCCGGTCGATCACGCAAAATCCTGCAAGAACAATTTCCCGGCCACCAGATACTCTTTACAAGAGTATGTTCCATGGCCCCCTCGTTCCCCAGATTTGAGCCCATATGATTTTTTTCTTAAGGAATATCCCAAAGCTGAGATTTACAAAACTTGAACAAGGACCTTGGAATTTCTTAAGGGGCCAATTAGAAATGTCGTTGCAGGAATAACGTAAGATATACCAGAAAAATTTTCGAAAACATTTTGAACGAATCAATCAAATCGCTCACCAAGGTCGTCACCTGGATGAAATAATTTTCAAAACCTAATGAAACAAAATTGCATTGGATGTGAGTCCATTCTGCCTCATCCTGTAGTTCAGTTCAATTAATTTCGATTTATTTATTATTTTCGGAAAAATCTAAATGTCTTTTAAGAATGATTGTGTTTCACTTTTCTGGAGTATACTTGAGAAAATTTTTACCCTTTCGGGAAACCGTTTATTATGGCTTTGAAGCTTATAGTAATAGTCCATTTGGCTTCTGTGACGTCGGCCGTATTCTGGTATACATCGAAAATAATATAAACCTCGTGCCCCTCGAACGAAGTTTTCCTTACTGTTACTCTCTCCTATTTTCGTATAGTTTTATCTCTTTGGCAATCTTCCCTTTCTCTCCTAGATTTTCACTGCGATGGAGTTCCGATAAAAGAACGTCGGCGCCTCATCCTTGTAAACTTTCCATTGCCACTCTTAATCTTGACGTCCTTATCCGTGTTATTGTTCCCCAAATACTCTTTCCCTATTCCGAATCCTCCGTTTCACTTTTGATGTCAGTCTAGTGGAAGATTTCACGGAGTCCTTTCACTTGTTCATAACCAACGAAACTATTAAAAAAATATTTCCTTATTTCGACGACTTTACCTACTCGCTGCTGAACGACTTTTTCAACAACATTTCTGAGTCTTTACCAGTGCTTGTTCCTGAAAAAAAAATTCCTTTACGGAGAATTTACGGTAAAGTTCATGGTATATTCTTAATATTTTGTGGTAAGCGAAGTTATGTTCATCAGTTATTACTCAATGAACGTAATTTTTTTCATCATACTAAATAAATGTTTGTTATAAAATTGTAGAAGAGTTTTTTTTTATATTTCGTCCCATTTTTAAGTCCATAACATTCAAGAATAAAGCGGTAGACTGCAAATTCCATTTGACACCTTGACTCTTATTTAATTATGTACAAGTATATGTATGTGAGTGTATATTTATAATAGCCAATGCTATGAATAATTCGGCGCGGCAAATGAGGTGGCACTTGCGCGAGACTGAAAAATTACAATTTTGGACTTTGTACATCGATTCTTTTAACTTCTTTAAATCCCAGGGACTTTGATATGCTGGTTGTAACAAAATAATTTTCACATTAATGGCTGTGTTATTTATGGTATAATAATTACTTGAGCCTAACAACTACTCATAAACCCCGAATGGTTTCGTGAAAGCGAGGAACTGGTTATTTCTTAGTTTTTAAATAAGTACCGGTATTTTTGGTGAATACGTATCTTCTTCTTAAAATCTTGGCATAAATAATCCTAGCATATTCGGATGCTAGGAGAGATCGCGTCGCTCTGTGAATTCTTCTTCCATGTTTTTCATTGTCCCAGGCATTCTTTCCCGCTCGTCATCAAAGGATTGCCGTCGAAGGCGGCAAGTCGACTGCCTCGCTCTCTCGCGGGACACGATTTTGGTCGCGTCCGGATGCCATCGGGAGCTTCTCCCGTGTTTTGCACGCTTGGAATGGATATTTCAAATGGAGAACGGATGCTAACGGCTGCATTGCATGAGGAAGCATCCGCACGGTTCGTGGGAGAGTCTGACAGTTGGAAATGGGCCGACGTCTCTTTCTCATGGGTTCACAGAGATGAGCGTTCGTCAGTGCAGGAGATGGGGTGAGGAGAGGAGGTCGTAATGAGGGTCACCCCAAGGGGGGAGTGGTGTTGAATGGCGTCCCATCCGCCCTTTAATAAGGGTCCATTGTTCTCACCCTCTCCGACTGCCCGTGGGTCCCACGCTCTCCGGCATTGTGCTCTTCCGCTTCCGAAATTGTTTCCGAACGAGGGACGATTCAGTTCCTTGGTCCGTGGATTGCGATCGTTTCCTCGCCTCGATCCGGTAATTTCCCGTAGGACCCCGAGAGCTGCGTTACTTTTCCTCGTTCGCTTGCGTCCTTAACCTCAAACAGACGCGCGAAAGATGGAAACGCTGAAGAATTGTATCGCGAAATCGAGGGAAATGAGGGTGGAAATTTCCGATGCAAGAAGTGCCGGAAGAGACGGAGCCGCGGAGGTCTGTATGATCTTTACCCCAGCGTTGGCCGCATTTCCAGCTCTGGCGTGTTACTCTGGTCCATTGTGACTCCTCTATCGGCACCGTTCACACGATTGAATTAGCGATGTCGGACGTTGTCAGACTTCCTTAAAATTTTCTCTCTGAAGAGATTTTGTTTTGCCTCAATCAAATGTCCCTACCATTAAAAAGTTCTGAAGGAAGCGGATGCAAAAGGTTCCTATCAACATCTCGCGTATAGCTTACGTGTACCTATTCTGTGACTTTATCTCGGTTTAAATTAAATCGTAAACACCCAACACTAAATGGGAAATGTAAGTTTTCTTCCTCTTCCACATAATATTTAGTTTGCCAGTCAGCCAATCATTGCTAATTGAACAAGATAATAGGTGTGATAGGTATGGGATGAAGATAAATGCAAACAAAATATAGTCTATGATGAACTTGAGAAGGAAAACTAAACATTAAAATAGTAGGTCATAAATTAGAGCAGTTTACTTATCTTGGCAGTGTTAAGGACCTAGATGGTCAAAATAGTAGGGTCATAAGAATTGTGCAAAGCAAAGAAGCTTTCTTATGGAGGAGGGAAATGATCATAGTGATCCCGAGTAACGATGCTCATGAAAGACTAATCGAATTGATTGATATCGAGCATGGCTTGTGCGGCGCGGGTACATGGTTGGAATTTGGATGGGAAGGAAAACTAGCGGCTGAGGCAGGAAAGAGGGTTATTAAGGAAGGTCATATGATGGCAGGAAAAGAAATGAAAAGGTTTTTCCGCAAACGCTACCATCTTTGTAGCCTTTCCTTATTTAATTTTTCCACCCCGAAGAGGAGTTTATCCTAAAACGGGGTTTCGGTATGGTTATGTTATGTTTACACTATATATTTTATATACTATATTTCTTGTACGCTGTTCTTTACGGAAATAAAAACCTATAAAACTGAAAGGGAAAAGTGATGGCAGGAAGGATGCATTCAGGGCATTTTGGCAATGGAATGCTAAAGACTGATAAGAGATATGTTATGAAATTGGGGTAGGGGGAGGAAAAGAATAGGCATGCTGGACGGAATGAAGGGAGGTAGAAAGTATGGTGAATTGAAAGACAGTTCATGATAGTGTACGGAGTCAGGTTGTGTTTTGTAAGGGGAAGCTAAAAGTGTAGACGTGTTCAATCTGTGTTTATCCAAAACCAAACGAGTTTCCTTTCTTATTTCATTTTTTGCTTTTATTCATACGTTTGCTCAGTTTCAGAGATTCTTCTATTCAATGCATACAAGTGTACAGCAATTTTCTGTGTCACATCGGAGCGAACGAATGCTTTCCCTGAGCAGAGGAAACAAGAAGTACCAGAAAGGTGTACCGAAAAAAAGGTGTTCATTCGTTCTTAAACGTTAATTAATTTTTGTAATAGTTTTATTGCTTTTATTCAAAATCCTTATTTGAAATACTTTCTGAATTTCACCAAGAGTAGAGTTGAGAACACATCGATATATGAATTAATCTAGCCTCTCTCTTTAAAATACGGTTTGGGTTGAAAAGTGTTCACGGTAAACTTCTGATTCATGTGAAGTATATGACTTGCTTCGCTATACTTTCTTAACTGGTCGTATATTTTGTTTCTTGAAGAGTGTCGCTTGTGCGTGAAAGTCATAGTGGGAGATATTTTCCAAGCGTTAAAAACTGGCGTAGGCGAAAGTGCGAGATGCTTTAAGCGTAATAAAACTTTCGAGTTTGTTTGTGCAATTAAACGGGTGAGGGACTGTGGAGGAGGATCCGGTCGTGTGAAGATCCATTTTCGTTATGGTCTGCTTTCAAAACTTTTTTATGTTTCATAAACTTAACGATTAAAATTCTCTCGCGGAGTTGATTCAGTCACGGAATGAAGTACCATTGTGCTAACCAGATGAAAGGAGCTCTCATATTGGAGCATAGCGGGAATGCGGATTAAGGTCTTTGGGTTGTTGTTTTACTTGGCAAAAATGAGGTTGACCGAGACCGATAACTTTCCCCGTACTAAGGTATCCACAGAAACCCTCCAAAATCAGCTATGGTCAATGCAAATTCATTCATATATTCATACTTTTCACTGTATGTGATAAGATAGCAGGCGCGAGTTTAATATCTTACAAACACATGGCTTTATTGATGATGATGATTGTAATAGTTAAAAGCTCATTTCTGGAGAATTAAAGTCCATTTTTAGTTGTACATAATCGTATGATGAATATATACGAGGGTCATCCGGAAAGTAGTACCCGTTCGTGCCGCATGAAGTGCTGACGACGCGAGTAGCCGCTGGACGAGGTCAGATAGCTTCAGTGGCTTGTCTGCCTTCTCTGAGCCAAGTTGCGTGACGCTAGCATTGCCTGTGTTGTTTCTGTGATTGTTTACAATGTTTAAAAAAATTGAGAACGCCGCCAGTTGTGAAGTGAGGGCAGTGATTAAATTCCTCAATGCAAGAAACGTTCGCCCATGTGATATTCATCGCCAATTAAAGGAGGTGTATGGAGACAATGTAATGGACGAGTCGTCTGTTCGGCGGTGGTGTCGCAACTTCAACATGGGGAGGGGGAACACACACGACGATGAGCGTTCGGAGAGACCGTCTGTCATTACAGACCAACTGGTGAGCTCAGTTGACGAATTCGTGAGGAACGATCGGCGCGTCACAATTGATGACATCTGTGAGCATTTTCCCAATGTTTCTCGAACAATTGTTCATGAAATTGTTAAACACCATCTGCATTATGCAAAAATTTGTGCAAGATGGGTCCCTCGCGTATCTCAATGAGCTGGCGGCGAAGGACTATGCAGCAGGAATACAGAAACTTGTCACACGTTATGACAAATGCCTTAATTTGCTTGGAGATTATGTTGAGAAGTAGTTTAAAGTATCCTCTTTCAAATAAAATTTTTTATGTTTGTTAATATTTACTTTTGTGTCTTTATTTCACGAACGGGTACTACTTTCCGGATGACCCTCGTAGTATATGTTAATTTCTGGAGTATCATTATGATTTGTGATTCACGGAAAATGGCAAATGCTATCCTAAATGGCAAATCCTAAAATTCTGTGCAACAACGGAAAAGTTGTAGACATTTTCTTTTGCTTGAAAAGTTAAACAAAAAGCATAGGAAATAAAAATCGATTAGGCTACTCAATTCAAATAGAGATTTTCTTGTTGTGACTGAATGACATTTTTGAATTGGTGTTAATTTTTGACTTAACATATCAACCCTGGAATGGTTTATGAGGCAGAGTTCCATGTTTATTTTTCTCCCACCACCTCGCCTCTTAGCATTACTCCCCCCCTCCAAGCCTTCAAATTGGGCGTAATATTGAGCGTCGACGCACCAAGTAAAACCCAAGTTAACTCAAGCCAAGTCAATCAAACTACATAAGGTAAGGTAAATAAGGGTGAAACGAAAAGTATTATCGGTGTAATACCGTTCTCTTACAATATTTCGGTACTCTGTTTCGGTATCTCTGTTGCAAACGATTAATATATGTATTTATTAATGGTTGGCATACGTATACGTAAATATTTGCAAATGAGCCAGGAAATGGAATCTCTTGACCGGCGTTTATGATCAGCTCCCCATAGCTTCACCGGTTCTTGACATTATTTTAAAAGTGTTTTTCTTACCGGTTTGCTTCTTTCCTTTCCTTAGGTAATAATAAATTTCCGGCAATCTATAAATATTTGTCAGAATATCTTAAGTCCTAGCAAGAAGGCTTTCGAGACCCATCAGTGGAGAAACCAGTTTGATCGAATACACTTTCTTCTTCGAGTAGTAGTATTTAGGGGAGGCGACCGACAGCTAAGGTCATTTGCGCCATTAGGGATGGACTGAAAAGAAGGAAGGGTGGAGAGAAACCCAGCGTCGGCATTAGCCTACTCTTGTCGAAAGGCGCCTAGGGGTCCGCAGTTTAACGTCCCATCCGATGGACGCTCGTCGTCATCGTCACACGACAAGTGCTCTCCACAAAGCACCTCAAGTAGTAGGGGTCGGGATACCACTGAAAAATATCTGTTGTCACCAGGATTTGAACCCGGGCCCTATCGGTGGGAAGCCTGTGCGTTAGCCACCGCACCATCCCGATCCTATTCTTATTCCAATCAGTTCCTGCTAGTCCAAATGGAAGTTTGATTTTAATGTGTTTTTCTGTGAACATATCCTTGTTATAATATGTATGTATGTATATGTAATCCGCTTGATAATGGGTTTAAGTATCACATCTTAAGAATTTCAAGGTTTTTTTTAAAATTCTCTATGGATTCTATACTACTTCAAGTTTTTTTTTCTATGCATTACTATTTTAATTGTTCGAAATTGGTATCATTCATTCGTTTTTCCCTTCACTTGTTTTCTGTAACGGCGAATTCTTTAGCGCCGACATTTCCCGACTAGGTTCACTTGTGAATGTCTTCTAACGAACCTTTTTTTTTCTTAACTTTATTTTCAAAGGATATCAATATTCATATAGTCTCATATGTTTCTTCGGAACTCTCATTTAACTCCAAGTGCTCTATACTCCGTTTGCGCATGGCTAGAACTGGCCAGTCAGGAAAGAAATCACGAGTATATACTGGAATACTTACGTTTAGGAACCAATGCGATTGTGTTCTGACCCATTTGCATTTTTTTCCTCGGGATAGAAATGCAAATGGATTGAACGTTCTTGATTTGAATGTTAAGGAATCTCGGGCAGCGGATCGCATTTCTATTTCCTGGTCTCATACGATTTAATTTTTCCCTAAGAGTGTTTTTCCCTTGCCCTCATTTCCTCCTCTTTTCGTCTGTGAACATTATTTGTGCTCTGTCTCACGCTAATTGGACGGTATCCAGGGTTCATTTGCAGGTGTTATTCGAAAGTCATCGTTCCTGAGCCTCTGCTTTCCGCGGCTCGCATCCATGAATAACTTATGCTTTCCGGACGGTTACCTATGCTGCATTCTGGCTGATGTCCGCGTGATATAGTACATAATGGCAGGGGACAAAAAATTAAAATATTCATGTGCTATTAAGATAATGAATTGTAATGTGGTATCAACGCAGGGAGTACATCTATATTTAAGTTCCTATTTAGGTATTTTACATTTTGACTCACTATTGTAAACAAATAATCGGCGCGACCTTCCTACCGCGGCAGCTCGAGGATTACTGGTCTTATATATATATATATATATATATATATATGCATATATTCTGATATATATATATATATTCATGTATGCATGATTCTGAAGACGACAGCCGAGCCGTCGAAACGTCAAATAACATATTGTGAGTGTCCTTTCTTTGTGTCTCTATAGTCTAAAAATCTACGTCTGTTTTTTATATATTTGTGCGTCGCCGAAGAGCGTTCCATTTCGAAGATATTTTTATGCATATATATATATATATATATATATATATATATATATATATATATATATATATCTGAGAATACAAATTAGAGACATTTGTATATGTTTGGGAGATTTTTCTTATTTGAAAGAAAGCACATCGATAGATCCCAGTGATATTTGTGACGTAGATGGATTTGCCGATCAGGTGTGTAAATATTTTGCGTTCCCTTATTTTGCTTTCTCCGTACCCCAGATTGAAATAAATACGAGCACTCGAAGAAAATCTGAGCCGTGGGCACGAGTCGGTTGCTTTCCACTATACTTTTCTCTTTCCTTTTTTCCTCGACAATTTTTAAAAGAGCGCAGAGTTGTAAAGGGTATTTATTCAAAGAAACTTAGTAATTTATCCGTACCGAAACTGTTTTAATGACGGCAGTTAAAGTTCTTCTTTCGCCCGATCTTCTCCATGTATCTTTTTTCTCTCGTGGGATCGTAATCTTTCGTCACGAATGCTTTCATCCCACAAGACGCTGATATGTTACCCACTTGAGGAACAAAAAACTCGAAATACAAACCAGCAGGACATGCTCACGTTATTTTATGCACGGCAAAATTATAGTAATGACCTTTAAAGGGTGATTGACTTTATCATGGGAATATTTTGAAGCGTCGGATGTGATCCTCGTCATAAGGTAAGGAAGCCAGAACTTCTTTGCCTGGTGTTGTCTATGCGGCATCCTTTACCAGAAATGATTTATTAACTGTCTATGGAGACGACGTTGCTATTTCGGCTGATCCGTCATTGTTAGACAATCTTCTTTCGGATATATCACCAGGAATCTCTTTTTTGCATCATTTGTCTGGAATTCAAAATTTAAGTTTTAATAGCATTGATAATAATAATTAAAATTGAGTTTGGATTGGAATAAAAATTTCAAATAGTGGTCATTTGTGAGTACAAGCTCGAACACATTCAGTAATGATATTCTACTCATTGTGCTTAAACTCATAAATTCACATAACGCTTTTATATTCCATCACGATAGACTTGTTTGAGACTCTTTTCATTTGGAGGTGCTATTTAAAAGTCCAGTTCCCGACAGAATTTATTATGCTATTTAGAGCGAACGGTGGGTTTGTTTTAATCTTCATAAAAATCGATATTTTAAGCCTTATCTCCAAGGTTTAGACCAGGTTCTGTCAATGATAATCAGTGGATGACCGTTTATTATTTTTTTCATTTGCTAACAGATTTCGTTCCAACGATGAAAATCAGCGAGGGGACACTGTACATTTGACGACTGTTCGGACTCGACAATTTCGCGAATATATCTTTGAATGTACCCCGTGGTGAAGTTGTGATATCGCATGTGGAAAAGTTCGATTTTTTGTTTACTATTATTTATTTATTTAAGGTGTTTATTGGGGCGAGATCAAAACGCAATTATTGGAATTCGTCGATGTTGTGATGACATACAATCTCGCTCTTTATGACATTTCACGGTTTCAATAGCTAATATTTACTACTGTCGAGAACAAGTATTAATATAGAGTGTAGACCATTACTGAGGGAAAAAATATTGCACCGAGCAGAATAAATGACTATGATACTCTACCTCATGAAACTTTAAAAAATTAGATCCGGCAATTAGAATTTTTACAAGGAAAGAATCATTTAAAGGACATAATCTCCGTCTACACTAACTGAGCATCATTTCTCCTTTCCGAGAAGAAGGGCCTACTTAAGGCTTGCCATTAAAAAATCACCCTAGTCATGAGAGTTTCCTTAGAATTACTTATGTCGGCATTGCTTTTCTTGGAGAGCGGCGTGATGACACTCCGAAGGCAATGATGGGAGGAGGGAGAGGTGTAAAGTCGCAAGAGGTCACCGGGGTTATATAATCGTTGACATTCAATCTCACCACTCCCGTAGGGAAAGCGGGAGGATGAAAACAGCCAGGTTGGACGGAATCGGTAAACCTAGCTCTTAAAAATGCGTTGGAGCTCGCCATAATACTTGTTGCACACGTTTTTCTGGGTAGTATTCTCATTCATCTTGAGGCGAAACCGCAAAAGATGAAAATTTATATTTTTGTCGTGCACATAACCTGAGGTGATTAAAAAATATTGAGTAGCGCAAAGACTTTCCTTTGATTTAGCCTCAATTCAAACTCAATAAATTTTACCGTGTTGCATTTTTGTAATAAAATATAGTAAGCAAACGATCGGAACCTTACATCTACATCGACATTTACATAATACCACGCAAGCCGCCGCTAGGGTGTGTGGCGGCGGGTGTTAATTCTGCAAACTTTCGCAATTATTCTTCTCTTGGATCAGTTAAGATCAGTTGGACAATGCCTTCTTCGTCTTTCTTCATCTTCTACCATGTTCCACGTCCATCAGTATTTGCAAGTCCCTCAGTAATTAACTTAATAAAAGAAAGCTAATAAATTTTGTAAACAAATTACTATTGATAAGTAATGTACGAGATGTAAATCTTTCTAATTACTTTTATAATCAAGAAGGAACCACTCTTTCTCGCATCGTTTGGGTAAATTCCACCAAAACCACAGTTATCAACCCGAAGATCGGTTTGATAGGTGAGGGCATAGTAAAGTAGTGTGTAGCGTAGCATATAAAGTGCTTTTAGGGCGTTCTCCGACGACTATTGCGCATCATCGTGGGTATCGAGAACCCCTGCGTATTACGTTACCTGCTTTTTCTGCGAATTATATCTTCCTTCAGGTCTTCACACTTCATAACGATCGGATGAAGTTCAAAATGCCTCCTATTACCCTCTATCTTCCCCGTTACCACAACGTCCTTCGGAAGTCCTTTCATCACAAGGAACATTATAAAAAAACGACCTCGAGTATCTCTTTCTTTTGAGGGTGTTGTATGTTTGGTATTATCAGGCAAAATATGTATGTATGTATGTATGTATATATACGAGGGTCATCCGGAAAGTAGTACCCGTTCGTGCCGCATGAAGTGCTGACGACGCGAGTAGCCGCTGGACGAGGTCAGATAGCTTCAGTGGCTTGTCTGCCTTCTCTGAGCCAAGTTGCGTGACGCTAGCATTGCCTGTGTTGTTTCTGTGATTGTTTACAATGTTTAAAAAAATTGAGAACGCCGCCAGTTGTGAAGTGAGGGCAGTGATTAAATTCCTCAATGCAAGAAACGTTCGCCCATGTGATATTCATCGCCAATTAAAGGAGGTGTATGGAGACAATGTAATGGACGAGTCGTCTGTTCGGCGGTGGTGTCGCAACTTCAACATGGGGAGGGGGAACACACACGACGATGAGCGTTCGGGGAGACCGTCTGTCATTACAGACCAACTGGTGAGCTCAGTTGACGAATTCGTGAGGAACGATCGGCGCGTCACAATTGATGACATCTGTGAGCATTTTCCCAATGTTTCTCGAACAATTGTTCATGAAATTGTTAAACACCATCTGCATTATGCAAAAATTTGTGCAAGATGGGTCCCTCGCGTATCTCAATGAGCTGGCGGCGAAGGACTATGCAGCAGGAATACAGAAACTTGTCACACGTTATGACAAATGCCTTAATTTGCTTGGAGATTATGTTGAGAAGTAGTTTAAAGTATCCTCTTTCAAATAAAATTTTTTATGTTTGTTAATATTTACTTTTGTGTCTTTATTTCACGAACGGGTACTACTTTCCGGATGACCCTCGTGTGTGTATATATATATATATATATATATATATATATATATATATATATATATATATATATATATATATATATATATATATATATAAAACCAAGAAGTTGCATTGTCATAATCTTAATTATGTATTATCCGGGATAGGATGTGATCTGGTTGAAAAATAATTAGTAATTGATTTCATTTTTCTTTCTTGCATATCTGTCCTAATCGATGCCGATATTTTTTTATAAGCGTCCTTGAACTTCCGCAGCGTTATACGACCTTGTGATGTCTTATAAAGCAATGGCGGCAAACCTGTCGAAGAAGCGCCACCCTCAAAAAAAGCGATTAGTACTTCTATCAGGAGGAGGGAGGGGGCTCCAATGGCTCCGACAATTCTCTCATAGAAAGCGAACAATGGTAGATCATCGACGTGGATAGGATTGTCCTTGGCATCTAATCCGAATGGCCTGACGCCCGTTGTCAGTGTGCGAATTGTTAGACCGATTGTTCCAACCGATTCAGGCAGAGCACATAATTCAACCGAAGCACACGTTTTAGGGTTTCAATCACTGATAATCTGTTCCTTTCTCCATTCATGGCAGGAGGCCCTTTTGATAAAACTCTCTCGCGCTGGACCCGCTCGCTTCTTGGTCCGTTTTCTGTGGCTGAAAAGCGGACGGGTGCCGTTTGAGGGGAAGGGGGCGGGGTTATGGGAAAGCAAAAGTGGTCCGGCCGCTTTTCTCCGGCTGGAATGGCGCGGGCAGGGGGGGTTGATGGGGAAGGAGGGGGAGAGAACCGGCCAACTCCTCTCAGATCTTATTTTGGCGTCCGGTGGGCGATTAGGGGAAGCGTTGGGAGGACGAAAAAAGTAAAAGAAACAAACGAGAAACATCCACCGCTTATTGACTGTTCTGCCAATCGAACCGTAGCGGGAGGCGGCCGAGTTGTTGCGCGTTTATGAGAAGTCGGGAGGGTCCCGTTCCGCTCCTCTCTCCTTTTCCCCCCCGCCTCCCCCCCCCCGCCCCTCCCTTGGTTGGTATTTCACCTCGTCAGTCCGTCATGGTCGACTTCTAGGGATTCGCCCTAGTGGGCGATCGGGAGGAGTTTTCACCGGCTTCCGATTGACGCGAAATCGCCAGTTAGCTACCGTTTTCACCCACCCCTAATGCATGTACTGTTTTTTTATGGTCCCGACAATGAGACTGGGTCGACTCTCTTTCGAGGGATCGGTCGTTTGCCTCTGTCGACTTTCACTTAGCATTCGGCCTCGTCTTGCTATTCGCCCCTCGTTTAGTTCCGACCGTGTCGCGAGTGAAACAGATGTGAAGAATAGACGCTCGGGAATGATGTCAGTTGACACCTGGCTACGGAAAATGCTCGTATTCTCGTCCGTATCCCGTTGCAAATATCCTCTCTGGGGTAAAATATTTGGCGTTTCGAGGTGCAAGATTGCCTGCACGATTCCAGAGTCGGGCTTTACTTTAGGGTTTGTAATATAGAGGCGCATATAATTAAAGATTAAAGGAATTGGTACCATTTTTGGTCCCGTATGGTCAAATGAATGACAAACAGGCAGCACTTTCGACTAATCTTTTCTCTGAAGAAGAGGATTTTTTTGAGGGCTTGTAGGAAATCAGTGGTTATGGGTTTTGGGGACTACATACACGATGGGTGATCGAATATAGATGACCGTCGTCAATCACGGGTGAATATTGACATTCACCAGAAAAGTTGGTGGGCACTCGAAATATTAATAGTGCGTTATCAATCGAATTTGGATATTTAACGGTGAAGATGGTATCCACCATGAATCGCTGGTTAATGTATAATTAACAAAACTTTGTTAAGAAGTAATTTCGATTCCTAGCTTGCAATGGGTTTGATGGTAACGCCTTTTATGGCCCTAAGCTTCATCTGCCATTGTTTGCAAAAGTTCATTAATAATGTTCTTGTATGTAATTGCCATTAAGGATCCGTGCTCTACCTCCATGTCATGTTCTGGTATGAATTCTGGAAAGGACATTCATATCGATTACCTTCATTGCATTCTTACGAGAATTTGTTTCCCCTGGTATTAAAAGCACTTACAGTTCATTTTCAGTCCGTGAATTCGAAATATAAGATCAGAGAGGGAATTGATGACAGGGACGTTGAGTAAGGATGTGAGGAAAGTAACGGTGTGGCGATGAGTAAGGATGTGTGGTAGGTTGAGGAAAGAAACGACTCGTTGAAGCCGATACTAATTAGATCCCAATGAATTATGAATAATCGTGTGCTCGGTATTCCTTAAAGGGTTTTGTGCTTTCGAAAAGCAGTGAGGTAATTTGGGGAAATTTTGTTATTAAATAAGCAATAGTGGCAATATACTCATTGAATATACTCATAAAATATATAAGCATCATGTTGCAAGTACAAAGTCGACCCGAAAAATGAAATTTTCGATTAAGGAGGGAAATTTTTTTAAGGAGGGGGATTTTCTTACTTATCGATGAGACTTTACTCGGATCAAAGCAAGGTGTTAACTGGGCTTACAGCATTTTTCGATTATTCCGAAGGTCACCGTTTCGTATGCCGGTTCAACGGCGGCCTCCAGTTTGACTGGTCTCCCAAAATCCTCGAGGCGAACAAATCCGTCACCTCAGAGCCCGTGACATGCCCGTTATGGATCGCTTTTGCTGGATACGTTCGGGGGTGACATGATATAATCCGCTGGACGGGTTCCTTCCTTTTCTTACGATGTTTCGATAATCGAGGGTCATCTTCCTCTTCCCCCAAATGTTTAGACCGCTAACATCGCGTGTAGTTTGAGCAATGTAAACACACGATTCATGCCGGAGACTTCACCGGCTGCTGAAACTACTGAGGCCTAAACATACAGAATTTCTATTTGCATTTGTCTTGATTAAATATTTCATGGTAATTGTACTGCATATCAATTATCCAATACGCTACTCGGCCTATTTTGTTTAAAAATGATACGTTTACACAACTTTAGTTGTAGTTTATTTGATATAAAGGCATGTTGTATTCCAAATCTTTATGATTGGGAAATATTATATTCCATAAAAACTGTGTTGTTGACGATATACTGTCAATAATTATCGTAATAATAATAAATTGGTACCAATTTACTCTAGACATGTTATTTCGCCACAACTCGGGTATTTACCGGGGTTGATGACAAGTTTAAATGAAATGTACTCGTAGTTCAATCTTTTATCGAATCCAAATATGCATTGTTTGTTCATTGTATTGTAAACGATAATGAAAAGAGAATGTTCAAGGGTCACATGTACGCACGAAGAAAATTACGAGAGGGAGTTCTTCTTACTACAACCCCCAAGTGTTTCACCGACGATTTATAACGCAATCATCAAGTGACCTTTCATAAGTTCACTTGGAAAACTTCAGTCAATTCAGAAATATGAACGATATGTGAAAGCGTGTAGAAGTGTTAATGGAAAGTAAATGTTCCTGCATAAAAAGCGTATCAATTTTTATGTTTATTGTAAGCGGGAAATGCAAATGTTTGTGGAAGGAATGGTTGGAACTATTCAATTTTGAAATGGAGTATGAAATAAGAGCCGAACTAAGACAATATATACACGCACGCTCAATTGGTGAAAATTCGATTAATCCTCTTTGGGAATAGGAAAATATTTCTTGTGAGATAATTAAGATGGGGAAGAGTGAAGGTAAGATAATTCTACATTCGTGTGGTTGTGCATCATCGATATTGACGGAAAAGTCGCGTCAAATAGACTTGCTTTCCAAGTTAAGGTGCTGGAAACCCCTTGTGCGTGCAGATGTCCTACTTTCATATCTCCTCCATGCGGTCTATGTTTTCTGTCTTTCATGATGGATATCACCTTGCTACGTGCCTCGAGCATACCGCTTCCGACAAGTAATGTGGTTGTCGATGAGTTTCAAAATTAGTTGCTTAGTAATATATATTTCCTTTTGGATCTGCTCGTATTTCTAATTTCCACTCCGCGATACTTTTTCTGTTGATTTTACAACCGTTTTTTTCCGGAGATAAGGTCGTAAATACTCTTTTATGCTCTATGGAAGCATACGCATATATGGAAGAGCGATTTTCAGGAGATTGTTCGAAAAATAATTTAGAATGTGAAAAAAATTAAAATCGTAAAGGACGTTAAAAAAAGATGTGCTAAAAATTTTTACGGTGCGACTTTTCACTGCATTTCCGACAAAATAAAATACACAGCGGGCATAAAGCTAGAATAAAATATGACATGTGAGCAGAGCATGCCGTCAATCGCTGCTGAGTGGTCATCGCTGATTTCACGTATCCATCATAACATTTAAACGACCGCAGTAATCAACCTGGAGATTGGTTTGATTTGTGTGGCTAGAGTTCACGTATTATAATTTTTATCGTTACTGCTATTTCAACGAGGTGTCTTAAAACCTCGGCAGCGATATAACGCACGAAATAATCAGAGAAGATAATTTTTACACGCTCGTAAAATCTCTTTTGAATAATACATAGGTTTCACTGATATTTCACTGTTAAAAAAGAGGCATATAATCAATATTTTAATTCATACGATAGCTGTAGATATGTATTTAGCGACCAAACTAATCCACCCTAAGGTTGGTTTAATAGTTATGGTTAGAGCTCACTCTGTAAAAAGCTCTATACAACGTGTGGAATTCACATCAATGTATAAGGGGAGGCAGTTTCGTTCCCTTTGCCGCCCGTGGCTTCCTAGGAAGATCTGGTATCCGAAAAATTACAAAATTTGGGTGAAGGTGAGGGTGTCCGGAGGTATCAGTCAGGATCGAAACCGGACCCTCCATAGAGTAGCTCAGCGCTCTACCCAATTGATTACCATGCTCCTCTTAGGGCACAAGAGCAGTATAATCTCGGTTGCTAATTATCTCGAGAGTACTCGGCAGGTGCGCTCCAGTGTTGGCTCCCAGAGCAGTTGCTTACCGCGTCCTACTTGCATGTACATTTTTCAAGGGTGTCTGTGATCAGCTCGTCTGGCTCCTGGACTACCGCCCCCCCTCTTCTAAGCTCGCAGTAGCTATTATTTTTGCAATTTTCAAAGACACCACGGGGGATGCCACAACAGTAGCTTTTAACGGAGTCATCCGCTAATGTGTATTTCAATGCAACAATATCAGAGCGTAAAAATTAATCGCCTTGACTGTCTCCAACGCCTCGATAGCTTAACTGGCTAAATTACTCGACCGGACATTGAGGGATCCGGATTCGAATCCCGGTCAAGGCGAATGATTTTTACACTCTGAAATTGTTGCATTATTTTTGCAGTTGAGCCTACCATACACGATTTTTTTATGGCGTCGTAAACCATAAATGCCACTAAATAGAGCAAAAAGGCAGAGGTGAGTGAATATGTGAAGGACGCATGGTAAAAACTACGAAAACTTCTGCACGAGTAACTGTAGCAGAATCACCCCGTGATGTGCGCACACACACGTGCGAGAAATCACACAGGGAAGCAATCTGTCGCCTAGATCGGAATACCGGTTTAAAAAATGATTTTTTAACTGCGAAAAATTTCGCATTTTAAGATGCGAATATTGCCACAGTAGGCGCGGAAAAATTTACGATCCTCTTATTTTTTTTAAAAAAGCAGCAAAATACCACTACGTTAAGGTGTTATGTTCCTCTATTTTTTCAACAAAGCCGCAAATACCACTACGTAAAGATGTAGAGGAAATGGTTAAAGAGGCATGGGAAGAACTGGAGGTAGGAATGAAAGTGGGCGGGGAATTCGTAAAATCAGTTAGGTTCGCTGATCACCAAGCTTTCGCGTGTCAGTCAGCGAAGGGGTTGCAAGCATTGCTGAGTGAATTGGAAATTCAGTGCGACAGGTATGGAATGAGAATCAATATTAATAAAACAAAGGTTATACGATTCTCTAGAAAGAAAAAGGCTAAGTTAAATATTAAAATTGGAGGGCAAAAATTAGAGCAGGTAGAACAGTTTACGTATCTCGGTATTGTTTTGGACCAACACGGTCAAAGTAGTAGGGACGTAAGGAGAAGAATTGCGGTAGGCAAAGAGGCTTTTACGAGGAGGAGGGAGTTGATGACAGGGACGTTGAGTAAGGATATTAAGAAAAGACTCTTAAAAACTTTGATATGGAGCGTAGCTATGTACGGTGCGGAAACGTGGTCATTGAAGCAGGAGGATAGACGTAGACTGGAGGCTTTTGAAATGTGGTTGTGGAGAAGAATGGAGAAGGTGGAATGGACAGAGAAGAAAACAAATGAGGAAGTACTTGGTATGGTGGGCGAAGAGAGTGGTTTGTTGGGTGCAATCCTATGGAGGCAGGAAAAGTGGATGAAGGGGGTATTGACCGGCAGTGGGTTGTTGGACGGGATGAAGGGCGGAAGAAAGTACTCAGGGATGAAGAGGGACCTGATGTAGAGTAGGATGCTGGATTTTGTGTTTTGTTATGAGTCACAAAATGTTTTATTTATCAGCTTTGTCCATCCAAAAACCTACCTTAACCGGTAGATTACCTAATAATAATAATAATAATAAAGACGTTACGTCCTCAGATAAGTGGGCAAAATACGAGGGTCATCCGGAAAGTAGTACCCGTTCGTGCCGCATGAAGTGCTGACGACGCGAGTAGCCGCTGGACGAGGTCAGATAGCTTCAGTGGCTTGTCTGCCTTCTCTGAGCCAAGTTGCGTGACGCTAGCATTGCCTGTGTTGTTTCTGTGATTGTTTACAATGTTTAAAAAAATTGAGAACGCCGCCAGTTGTGAAGTGAGGGCAGTGATTAAATTCCTCAATGCAAGAAACGTTCGCCCATGTGATATTCATCGCCAATTAAAGGAGGTGTATGGAGACAATGTAATGGACGAGTCGTCTGTTCGGCGGTGGTGTCGCAACTTCAACATGGGGAGGGGGAACACACACGACGATGAGCGTTCGGGGAGACCGTCTGTCATTACAGACCAACTGGTGAGCTCAGTTGACGAATTCGTGAGGAACGATCGGCGCGTCACAATTGATGACATCTGTGAGCATTTTCCCAATGTTTCTCGAACAATTGTTCATGAAATTGTTAAACACCATCTGCATTATGCAAAAATTTGTGCAAGATGGGTCCCTCGCGTATCTCAATGAGCTGGCGGCGGACTATGCAGCGAAGGACTATGCAGCAGGAATACAGAAACTTGTCACACGTAATGACAAATGCCTTAATTTGCTTGGAGATTATGTTGAGAAGTAGTTTAAAGTATCCTCTTTCAAATAAAATTTTTTATGTTTGTTAATATTTACTTTTGTGTCTTTATTTCACGAACGGGTACTACTTTCCGGATGACCCTCGTAATTTGACACGAGGGAAAATAAAATGACATTCAAATATTTGTTCGTAACCTATTTGTGTAGATGCGTGTATTTAGAATATCCCATTCCCCTGAGAGGTAAAAATACCCTGTAATTGACTGATTTATTTATGTTCTATAAATGCGTTTAATAGAGGTTTAAAGAATGAATACTACCAATGAGTGTGGCCATCTCATTGCATCCTCATGAAGAAGTGTGTGTTATTGGAGATTAGTTATTGATCGCCTCCATAAAATGCATCACATTTTTAACTGTCCATAATAGATAAACTACCGTAAATAAAGCAGATGAAACCCCAACCCTAGATATTTATCAAAACAAAATGCAATGAAACACCTCGCAAGGTCTTGTGGACTCGTATTGTCAAGAGTTTTATTATTGTATTACTGTACTGGCGAACTGAAAGATTCAAATTGCCACCATGTGATGTGAAACTCGTCGATTCTCATAGAAGATTCGGTTCTCATCGTAGGGTTCCATAGTATATCCAGTTCATAGAGGGAAAACCCCAAAAGAAACGTTTTTCGGTCGAATAAGGATTTAGACTTTTAGAAATTAAGTTGAAATTTTCTGAAGTCAATGCATGGTATTTAGCATTATGATTTCCTTCCTAACATAGCCTTCCTGCAGTCTAGGAAACCGCTTGTCTTTCTTCTTCTTGAAAATTTCTCGTACCTACTTCCTCTCTTTTTCAAAGTTTTTTAGAACCAGGTTTTATCATCTCTATCCACTTTTATGTGGGTAGAAAAAGAAACTTTGCATTTCCGCATATAGATTTAATACTTCACACGACCATGGTTTCTATGCTGCGCATCGCCTGATGATGAAGGCAGAGAATTTAATGCTTCGTGTGAAGTATTCAATCTTTATGTGGAAGTGCAAAGTGTCTTTCTCTACACCATTTGAAGGATAATAATGATGGAAATATTTATTATGCTTCTGCATACTTAAAAACGGTGGGCATTCCCAGTTCTCATGCAAGGTGCGCAGTTTATAATGCAAATTTTTGCCTACTCTATGAGCGTTATCCGACACTGGATGATTCCGCGCTGTCTGCTAAAACCCTCGATTTGAAATAAGGTTTCGTTCAATATCTTGTATCCAATCATCAGGACTAGCTCTGTTAATTGGCTGTCACTGGACGAGTACCCAATCCATTGAAAAATCTTCCTAATCATGTGTGGTTAATTTTTATTGGCCCTTTGATAATTCTGTGGTGAAGTTACTCAGGGCGTATCGGCGGTTGCCACGCGAAAGAATGGCGCCGGTTATATAACAGCGCGAGCTCGTGTTTTTTTGTATGGGTCATGCGTCACAGCTGCCTCTTGACTCGAACATTTCCTTCGTCGAGGTCGACTAGGTGCGCGCAAATATCCATTCGGTTGCCTCTTCTTTCCCCGTGACGGAGCCCCCACAGAACACTCGTTGTAAACTTTCATTTTCTTCATGCTCTGCATTAATTCTTGACGTAGATATTCGAAGAATATGGCATTCATTATCTGCTCCGACAACTGCTCTGCGCTCAGAACTCATGAATGCATTTAACTTCATGGCTCGTTGGTGAAATTAAAATTCAAAATAGGTTTTTACGATGGAATTGGAGCGAGTGAGTCTGCATTATTTGAAAAGCGTACTGGGTGTGGTAGCGAAAGTAGCCGCAAATTTTCGTGGTTGTATTCCGTGACTGAATGCTGAGAATGAAAGTCCCTATGAACGTTATTGGCCAAGTGCCCTTCGGATGGAAATTATGAATAATTAAATTATTCAAAACTTTATGTTTCAGGCTTCACATCGTGAAATTTGTATGCATCCATTAAATAAGAAGGAACAACCTAATTAGCCAAAGAAACAATTCAATGGCTTTTAAAAGAACAATGGCAAAGGTTTGACCTTGAGCTTAGCTTCCTTTGTTACTGATGAAAACCTTATCACGGTGATTTTCGTCGTATCAATAAACATTTTTTGGGAAGTCCGTTGTCCTCTCCGATGTTATGGATGTAAACAATCAATGCATTGAAATGTTTGAGAAGGAGGGAAAAGGTTAAATGGACAGAAAGACATAAAAACAACCGAGTAAATACTAGTAATGAGGGGGGAATATAGGAAATTGTTGGGAGAAATCCGAAAGAGGCAGGAAAAATGGATGAAGAGCATTTTTGATTGGCAATTGGATGCCGAAGACTGTGATAGAGGGGAGAATGTTAGGCAAATGAGGGATGGGGAGGAATAGGATAGACATGTGGGACGGAATGAAGAGAGGGAGGAAGTATGAGGCGTTGAAGAAGGGTTAATCGTAGTTTCCGGATACCAGGCCGTGTTTTGCTAGGGGGGGGATGAAAATGTATCGTTGTACCGCTGTTTAGTTTTGTGTCCATCAAAAACCTACTTTAAACGGTAGAATACTAATACTAGTGGTAAGGAGAAGATGAGAAATGCGACGTTTTGTTTCCTTATGTAAACTTTTCTTTTCTGTAAGAAATCGCTGAAGATTTCGCCTCCTCGTCTTAAATCTCCTCCACTATCCTCACCCATATCTCCCCCACATTATCCTACCCCTCTCTTCTTCCCCCATCTCCTTGCGCTCATTCTTCTCCTCCCTTTTTTCTCGTGATTCCTTTAAACTCACGTTGGATATAAACTCGCTACAGGTGACAGCTTGTTAATTAACGAGCAAAATGTAAAATAATTATTTTCTCTCACGGATGAAGCTATGAGCTTTGTCCCGGCATCAAAATTTTACAGACCTCTATCCTTTCTTTGATCTTCATATACCTATTTTACCATTAGGTTTGCATTTGCGAGCTTTTCTTTTTTGATAATCCTCCATCTTTGTCTTAATATCTTCCATATTTTTGTAGTTCTTTTCAATAGCGATGGGGGCACGGTTTAGCCAGAAGCAGAAAAGCGTTCCCTCAGATCGACAAAAATTTGCATTAGAAAAGACAAATTAAAAATATTGAACTAGGGGATGATTAGAAATACAAGACTAATTCCAGGGAATAACGCAAAATATGAAAAAAACGAATATCCCTCGTTGAATGGCTGGAATATGTAAAAATGTTAATATTTATTAAAATTGCAACAGATATCCCTAGTGCCGCCGCTGGGTTGGGATACATGCTTGCCATTGTTTTTTTAATTATCGTTTCACCCTCACAAATACTCCTCGACTTTATAGCGTACCTTTGCTGGAAAAAAACAACGTGATGCAATTATTGCCTTTCCATTTATTCCAGAGTTGTCGTATGTACTTCAATCGCTTCGAATTGGAAAATAGAGCGTAACGTTCGTTTTCAATATGTTGTTTTTATTTATTCTTCAAAACGATGTATTGCCTGGCTAGATTGTAGGGATTATTTTTCTGGTATTAGGTCGAATTGCGTACTCAATGAACTAAATTGTGACTTATTTCTGAGTCGGTGTATCATTTACGTAATATCAAAAACAATGAGCCCTACCTGTATGTATATGTAGTTGAGGAGGGTAATATTGCCAGCATCGCGTCGTCACCAGTCTTTCAATTTCAGGACACGATCTCTGTGGAGACCGAGAAAAATCTGCCTGAATTCTTGGTAGTTTTATCATACATTTAAAATGTTCTGTGGTTAATTACTTTTTTTCCAGGTCAGAAAACGTTCCTGTTAGTTCCTAATAGGTTTTTAATAACCTTCTCAGTGAAGGTAATTGAGGAGCCTTATATCTGCGCCAAATTGTAGCTCTGCAACGTTGTCTTTGTGCGTCTGAAGGAGCCTTTGGATGAAAAAAATATGCAACAATTTCCGAGTGTAAAAATCATTCGCCTTGACTGGGATTCGAACCCAGATCCCTCAATATCCGGTCGGGTGCTTTAGCCACTTAAGCTATCGAGGCGTTCTCTGAAACTCTGAAATTTTGGGGCTTTTAAAAGCACTAATTAACATTAATTAGTGCTTTTAAAAGCCCCAACATTAATTATTAAGTGAGCTCACTTCGAATTTAGTTGTCGTGACAATTACCCTTCAGTACGCTGAAGAGGGCTACTTTGTGGCCGAAATGCGCGTATTCGTATTCACCTTTCTTATCCTTTCCTTTTTTCTTTTTACCCCTCCTTGACTTGTGGCGTTAGCCAACTAATGTCATTTGTACTTTGTTTAGAAAGGTAAACTGTTTACGGCTATTGGAGTTTTACATTCATTCAATACTACTAGCCGTAAGAGCTTAATTCTATCAATAATGATTGAATTGATGAACGGAAATTTAATCTCAGGAATTGTGCCATAGTTCTATATTATTGTAGATTACACAAAATATTTCCTGTTCGCCGAATTTCACTCAAGATAATACTTTAATCAAATGCGTGATGGTCACATACGGATATAATTGAAAGAAATATTGATATCTTTAGCATTAGCCGTAAAAATTAAAATTTAATGGATATTGATGATTAATTTGAAGGAAACTGCTGTAATTTATGTTTTTATTATCGAAGAACCTGAGCCCTCCTTATCACCACCTAATCACCACTTATTGACGCATTTGCGCAGAATATCAACTTGGGTTGAAAAAAATAATAATTGTGCAATGTACTTTTTTGTTTCAACTTTTATTTCAGATTTGGGTTGTTAAAAACTTTTGTGCCAATTTGGCTCTCAAGTTTTGGCCCTGAATAGGTTGGATCCAATAATATTACTGACGAGAGAAAAATAGCTTGGATTAATTTCTCGATATACTATCGTTAGCTTTCGACTTTTTTCCCAACGAGTCATTGATGGATGATTTTGGTGAGGCTTGTATTTTTCAAAGTAGAAATTCCATGTCACGCGTATCAGGTTTTGGTTGCTTTGAAAACGTGTAGGGTGATTCGTAATAATAATTTTAAAATCTTCAACAGAAGGACAGTTTACTCATCGGTAACTGCGTGAAGTTATATGATTTGTTTGGTTATCCATTGCAAATGAGCTAACTGGCGAGAACAAGATAGTAATTTGCACGCTAATTGAAAAAATGCGTTTTGAATTAATTGTCAAGTTAAAGTTAGAGAGAGAATCTGCTGAGTATTCACAGCACGAAGGATAGCTATGGATGTGTGACCATTCTTTCTTTGTTTACCTTGATCCCTAATATAAAGAACTGTTGACTTATTCGTGACTTTAAAACCATACAGGAGATAAAGCTCAACAGAAGTTGAGGTGAAAACAAATACAGGACTCGAGATCATTCAAACATGATATGCAAAAGGAAAAGTTCTCGGAATGATAAATATAAATTTTAAAACCTTGGATAAAAGTCGCCGTCTGGAAAACTCACACGTTTTTGCTCCTCTTCTAAAATATGCCAATCACCTCCGAAACAGGAAATGAATGGCCGTTCTCGGTTTTGGGTCAGTCAACCCACACCGCAATCCAATAAAAAGAAGTGGGCTTAAGCCTTTTAGCGATTGTACCGTACTTGGGATGAATTATAAAACCATTGGCCCGGTGCCATGGTGGCAAAAAGTTGTCCTTTTATTGTTTGTTGCTTCGGTCGAAATGTTTATCGCGGCCATTTTATCTTTTCTTGCGTGCCTTTCGGCGCATAACAGGAAAAAATATCCGAACCCTTATGATACTATCCGCTCTTCCATTTTTTATCGGCCTTAAATTATTCTGTCGCATCCTAGCGTCTATGGCTGGGGTTGGGTGGCAAATGGTGGTTATCAGGTCGGGTGAGAATAATTTTAGGACAAAGGCGTTAATATATAAGGTATTTTTTTCAAGTTTCTATTAGACCTTTATTTAAGGTAGGTCTCCTTAAAATGTCGTCCCCAATTATCATCATAACTTCCCCGAGCCAGCAAACGTTGTTGAATTTGCATGTTTTATAGATAACCTTATAGTGCTTGATGCGTGATTGATGTAATGCCCAGTATAAGCGCATGATAGGGGACAGCGGACGTGTTCATCCCTAATTTAACTCTCCCATTGTCGTTGTCATTGATTTTTTATGCCTATTACCGATAACTGCCGTATTGCTATCGTCTCGGAATCTAGTTTTTCCCCAAACTAGGAGTCTTGATGACTTCTTAGTGTTCTCAGCTTTTTGTAAATTTTATAATAATATTATATCTTGCAATATTTATTGCCATTATTAAAAATTGCATTATTTGTTATAACATTATTTCCGGGGATCGAGATGGTGGCTAACGCGCTGGCTTCCCAACGAGAGGGCCCGGGTTCGGATTCCAGGTGCGGCAGATATTTTTCAGTGGTATCCCGATCCCTACTTGAGGTCCTTGTGGAAGGAACTTCGTGGAGGGCGTGCGCCGTCCGTCGGATGGGACGTTAAACTGCGGACCCCTTGGTGCCTTTTGTTAAGAGTAGGCTAATACCGACGCCGGGTTTTTCTCCACCCTTCCTTTCCCATCATCCCCTAATGGTGCAAATGACCTCAGCTGTCGATCGCCTCCCCTAAAAACTACTCCTGACATTATTTTCTTTGATTAATACATTTTTAGTGATTTCTTGTCCAAAAAATTAGCTTTATCGACCATAATTTATTGAAAATTATTTTTCTTGCTGAAAAATTCATCTTAGTCATTCATTTTAGTCAAGTACGTTCAAAGAAACTGCGGAAGATACCGCAGACTGCAACTTTCAACGGTGTCATCCGCTAATGCGCATTATAATGAAAAAATTTCGCTTGTGATTTTTACTCTTTGAAATTCTTGCATTGTTTTAGTCATCTACTATAATATAATTTAAAATAAAATGGATAGACATTTAAAAATGACAGAACATGAGACTAGGAGTAAGAGCAGAATAGCTTAGGCAAAAAAGTGCTCTATCTGGGGTAATATTTATTGGCGGTAAATAGATAGTCCATCAATTAATAAAGTGTTTACTCTTAAACGGCTGTGAGTCATGTTTGTTATTGATGGTAGTCTACCGGTTAGGATGGGCTTCTCATGAACCAGGGATCTAACCACTGGTACACTTATAAGATTCGCCTAACACGGCCCTGTACCACGTAACAGCTTACATTGCGATAAGCCATTCTTTAACTCGGCACACTTTCTGCTTCCCACTATTCTGTTCAAGATTTCTTGTATTTTTCTCTCCCTACCTCGCTTACCTAAGTGTTGAAGGATTAGCTGAAAGTAAGAATATTATGAGGAATAAAAATGTGGTTGGGCAGAAGATTAATGGAAATGAAATGCACCAACAGAATAACGAGTAACGAAGCGCTTCGAAGAGAAGTAAAATAAAAAATTCCTGCGGAGGAAGAAGACTGGATGAGGAGAGAAACTAATTGGGCACATCCTGAGGTTCGGTGGTTACCGAAGACCATGATTGAAGAAATCCTACTTGGGAAGAATTAAAGAGGAAACTCAAGGATGAATTACGTAAATCCGTTAATACAAGTCTAAAATGTATGTACGATGAAGGGTCGAAGAGATTGTTATAGAAGGGAAAAGCTCCGGGAGTGCTGCTGTAAACCAATTCAAATTTACGATGATGACTATAACCATTCTTGCTTCTACTTAATAGTCAATTTAGAGATTGTTAAATGCATGGTGTATCTTAGGACACATCAAAACGAATTTCGTAGTAATTACCAAAATGTGCGAAGCAGGTCGGATCGTAGTCCAATTGGAAATGAGCCGATGGCAGGGACATAGCGAAGGAGGAAGGTGCTTAAGAGTTAGAATTTCATCTTTAGTAATGAGGAAAAAATGTGCTGCGAAGGAGTGCGAAGCCAAGGTTCTCGAGGAAGCGGCCGGGAGGAGCCCCGACGGCGCGTAGCGGTAGTCCATCCTCGGCGTGTCTCTCTGTCCATTCCCATCACCCGCTCGTGTTTTGTCCCCTCGCCGCTTTTTGCTTTTCTTTCAATTTCACCCGCGGTCGTCTTGATGGCCCTCGGAAGTTGCTGTGCCTCGGGGCGGCTCTCATGCAAATGAGACCTTCGCCAAGCGGGAAGGAGGGAGGACGAGTGCACGGCCGCCGCCGTCTCCTCCTCCGCCGAGATCTCACCTCGTGGCTCGCGCGATCCTCTCTGAAAGGCCTCGCTGGTTGCCGCTCTCCAACTCGCTCGATAAGGACGGCCCACCTCCCTGCGTCTCCCCTCCGTACCCTCCCGTGACCCTCCCCACCTCTCGAACCAACCCCCTTTCCGCCCCTTTCCCCCTTTTCTCTTCCGATCCCGTGTGAGTCGTTCCCTCGCTCAACTCTCCTCCCCTTCCGCAGTTGGAAGGGAGGAGGGGAATACGTGACCCCCCCCTCTTCCCATCGGGTTTCCCCTTCTCCCCCCCTTTCCTCCCACCATTTCTCTCGTTCGGTGCCACACAGACTGGTGTTGTAGTCCTCCGCTCTCCCGCTAGGCCTGCTAGTCGCGACTGAAGTGTCGCTCGGTGTGGAGGGTGGTGTGCTTGCTTGGTCGGTTCGCAAGGCTGTGCTCGCGAGGGTTGGACCCTTGTGTTGGTGGCTCGAGTGATTTTTTTTGTTGTCGTCTGTTGGGGTGCCTGCCTTGTAGGGAACCTTCCCGTCCGCCAAGTTCGAAGTGGGAGGGGGAGCTTTGTAACTTTCTTTCATACCGGTGAATGGGTGTATCGTTGTCCCCTTGTTTTGTTTCTGCTTGCCGTACAAGTTTCCAAAAGTGACACCTGCTTTTTGCCGCCCCAGTCCCTCGGTCAGGATACTCTTGCTTCGCGGTCGTTTTCTTCAAGGTGCTCTCGAAGTCCTCCGTGAAACCTGGACTGAATCTCATCCTTGGGGTTATTTCTTATTTTCTTCGAAGGTGGACTCAGTGTGAGCGGGTTTTGCAGTCCGATCACAGTCATCTCTTGAGTGTTTTACGAGTACAGTGCCTCAATTACACGTGTACACCGCGCTTGCGTTCGATTCGGAAAAAAATCAACGTCATAAGCCCGCGTTTGAAACCTGTGCAAGCACACGAGGAAAAGATCCGCGGCGTTGTTCGATTGCGTACGATTCGTGTCGCTCGGAAAGCAATCCGGCTTTTCAATCCGCCCTAGCCCCTCGCCAAACATCAACAGATCGATGACAATCACCACTCTCCGGCGTGAGCGAGCGAGCGAGTGTTGATGCGGACGATCGCCGACCGAGTGCGCCGAGTCGCTCTTCAAGTGTTTGTCGGCTGATATTCCCGCGAATTGACGTCACACGACACCGCAAGTACGAACAAAAACATCCCCCGCGCTCAGTCCTTTTGGTGTAAATTGAATCCGAGAAGGGGTTCGGTTCATCCCAATCCCCTCGATGAATCACCGCCAAAAAGTGAAGTGAGCCCACGACATTGAAGGAGTCCCGTCTTCTCCCGCGTCTCCATCCCCAAGTCCCCGTGGGCCGTGAGGGGAGACATTCTCTTCCTTCCCTATCTCTTGGCTCCGACGGGAGGGAAAAGTGTTCCAGCCGCCCCCTTTCCACGAGTGATCGACTTCGGAGAGGCCGAACCGGCTCCGAAAGCGATACTACGGCAGTGAGGGAGGTCTCATTTTTTCCTTTGTGTACGTTTCATTGGTGGGCGGTGGTGCAAAGGGTGTCGCCGGTGTTGTCTTCCACGCCGGTGCCATGGGCAATGACTGCTGTTAGATGCACCGTCGGAGGCACAGGTGGGGGCTCGGTGGAGGCGGCAGCGCCCAGACCGAGACCGAGACAGCATTCGAGGCCTGCAGTTACTTCGTGGACGACATCGCGGACGGAGGCGAGTGTCATTAGGGGGAGCCGCCACGGTCTTCGGACCGCGAGGGGAGGGAGGGAATCTGGACTTACGACTCCGATGGGCACACATAAATAATCTCGGAGTCGTAATACGGGTTAAAATTTGAGTCTTAAAATCAATTGCAAATCCGAGACTCGAACTAGATATCTATCACTTCCCTGACGGATGCTATTTTTCTGATTTTGTTTCATTTTTACCATAGTAATCCGCCGGGTGAAATTCACGCATCGGGGTATGGGGAGTCCCTTATTCCCTGTGTCCCCAGAAAGATTGTTAGCCGAAATATCTCACACATTTGGTGAAGGTGATGGTGCCCATTAGTAACACCTGGAATCGAATCCGGGCCGTCCGGTCAGTGTCCTAGCGCTCCACCCATTGGACTACCGCGCCCCCTCCTGTTTTTGCGGTGTAGAATCAGTGGTTGGAAAACAAACCGAGGGATGAAAGATCATTGGTTCGAATCCCGTGCTCGACATCTCCGTTTTCATTCTGATGAATGCGTGAGCCGTCTTGGCATAATCTTAGTGTGGACATGTTGTGGTTGGACGGCAGCGTGTATGATAATGAGCCCAACATCGCTCTCCACTCATTTCTTTCGAATAAATTAAGCATGGGGACCCCGGTTATGCTCCTGTCTTGAGACCCCGAGACTTATCTCATCGGTGATCCTCGCCGGTTTACTTAATGTCATTCCGTTTAAAGGAGAGTTGGACATATTATACTGTCTGGTAAAGGTTGCAGGCGTTCATTATGAAGGGAACCAACCGGCGGAGTGGTTTCTCGGGCTTGTTTGTTGGCATTCCTCGGGATTAATAAGCGATTGCTGCGGTAGATAAATGTGGATTCCCACGTAGTAAAGGATGGGGGTTTCAAACCGGAAATGGAATTTTTAGTGTGCTTGCGGCTCCTACTTACGGGACGCGCGAATGCCTTAAAGTGCAATAATTCGTCCGTTGGTAGGGACGTTAAACTGTTACTCTTTTTGTGCCTCACGCTTGGAATGGGTTAATACCAACCTCACCAGGCTTTTCCATCCACTCCATAAAACCCTGCCAACCGCAAGTTACTTAAATACACATGCATTTATGTATATAGTCATGCATTTATGCACACATGCCTCGTATACCATTCACACCGTTCCATTTCGTGGTAGATAAAGTGAAATGCGCTTTGTTTAAGATATTTCGGTTAACTTACTCCATTTCTTAATTTTTCTCCCTAAATACCCTATCCTTGCATAATTTATTTTTCTCATTATTATATTCATGAATTATTTCATAGGGTCATCTTCCTATTGTTTTAAGGAACCGATTATTAATTAGCTGGGATTAGATTGAAGAAGGGACTGCAACAGTCTCAATCTCGCCCGAATAAAGCCGAATTATTATTATTATGTTATTATTATTAATGTCGTGTAATTACCGATTGGTGTTAATTGGTATGATGTAATACCTTAGAAATCGTGATATGTAGGATATTTACGATAAAGAAGGTTTCATCGATATTGAAGATAAAATCGACAGGAAATATTGGGTGTATTGTCGAATGACAATATAGTTGATATTTTGGATCACAGTGTGGCGATCCTCGGTAGATATGTGTATTATGGTTGATAATTCGATATATCATAAAGTGATCGGTCATCTATGTAATGCTTATTCGATATTTCATCATCATCTTCCGTGTTTGAATCTTAAGATTGGTTCACTGAAGCCCTCCAATCTTCACAATTCACTGTTAATGCTCTCACCTCCTGAGAGTTTCACTGTTTTACGTCCTATTTAATTTGTCCTGTGTACTTGTCTCTTGGTATTTCTCGCGTAATATTCACTCATGACCTCCCCATTCCTTGTAATCCAATCATTTTTTCACTTGTAACCGTATTTAGTAATGGTGTTTTTACTGTCCCTGATAATTCAAGTCGTGCATAGACTTCGCCTTTTCCAAGATCTGCGAATGCTCTATTAACTTGGCAATGAGGAAATGATCGACAAGGCTGAGTGAAACATCGTCGATGAGTGGTTTCGTCATTTGCCCATCAAATCCACGCAGATTTATTCATCTTCGCCTAAATTTGGATCATGCTACACGAAATGTCTGAATTTCAGTCAGCTATTTTCCCAGGCATTTTAGTCATTTCGTTAGTTTTACCCTGGCACTCCAATCAGGAAGTTAAATGATGCGGATTCAAAAGAAGCTGTGGGCAAAAGGAAAAATAGGAGCGGAGAGAAAATGCTTTCATTTTTTAAGTAATTTCAGCGGTTACCAAAAGAGTCTGTAGCCGTAAGAGTTCCCGAGGTTAGAGCAATGAAGTCCAAGCACTCATTCATCTACATCTACATAATACCCCGCAAGCCGCCGCAAGGGCGTGTGGCGGGGAGTGTTAGGTCACCAACCGTAAAAAGGAACAATACCTCATGCAAAACGACAGCATGGAAAATTGCACCCACAGCAGCGCACACACGCATGCAAAAATACCTTCATCCAACACTCATGCAAACACATACCGCAAACCAACAAAAAACTGCACCCCTGGATGCAGCACGAAAGCCATCCAACAACACGCAAGCCAGGACACAACAAGCAAGAATGTAAAACACCACCACCACATGAACATACAACACAAAACACTCCACCCCCCGAGGAGACTGTGAAAGGCACTCATTCAGGTAATAGGCGTCCGTAGCAAAGCTGTATTTCCTCTACAACCTTGCGGTGGAGATTACGCTGAAATATTCGCTGAAAATTTTTATTTTTGAAAGCTTAAGAGAACGTTTATTTGCTATCAGGCAATTTTGGCTTTTCTCCCAAGCATAGTTTCCGCGGGAGTCTGTAAATATTTGTCCGGCCACGCCACGTGACATCCCTCAGAGGATAACACAATCTTCTCTTGTGTTTTATAAGCTTCGCATCGTTTGACTTAATATTTTTTATTATACTGTAATGTAATCCCAATGAATTATCATAATGTTTGACTTTGCGTTGTGCTTAATTGTAGCGACTTTGAAGGTTGGCGTGACAAAGTTTTCAGAGGATTTCAAAACTGAAATAGCACGCGGTGATCCGAAAAGAAGTAAATCTCGTTCCCTACCTAATGAAGGACTTCTAATACCTTTAAATGTTGAAAATATCCGTTTGTACTTATATTTAGAAGTCATGACGTATCTTGGCAAATTATACGCGTGGAAGAGCGGAAGCAAGTCGCGTCGTCGAGAAATGCCCGAAAAAAAAATCTATCAGTGACAACAAGCACTTGTTCATTTCCCTCTTTCGATCTAAGAGGGACAGGGAAGGACTTAAGAGTTTTCTTTGGAGTACACGCCGACTATACCAGTAACGCGAACATCTCTCCGGGTGGAATGTTTTTTGACCTATGTTTTGGCCTTCGATCATATATACTTAGTAGTATATGTAAGTATCTCTTAGTAGAAGTATATTTTAGAAGTTCCTTTTAGAAGTATATTTTAGAAGTATCTTTATAAGTATAGCATATATACAAGTATCTTTTCAAACCTCCTTTCCATCGAGTACTTATCCTTCCGTCGAGGAAAACGTATGAACTCACGCGAACGCCCAATGCGATTCTGGATTTCGGAGGGAAATCATGCCGAGATGACTTTATCGTAAAGGCTTATTGAACCCGCGGGAGGAAGTGTTTTAAGGTTGATACGGAGGGTCGAAATAATTGGCGATCGTTAGATACTCTGTTCATACCCAAACCGTGTTTCTCAGCACGTAGGAGGTACCATTTTCAACTTAGAATGACCTATCATCTTATTTTAACCCAAATTTGTCTCGTGAAAATGGTTACATAATCTAAGATACCCGTTTATGGGGCTGCCTCACTCTTCGCGCCGGTCAAGTGTTCCGGCACGCCTGTTCTAGACTCAATTGTCTCTGTGGTTGTGTGCTGCAATAACGTTTTCCCTCTTCCCTCGTAGTTCAAGAGCGAATCGGCGATAGCAAATAATAGCTGTGCTTCGGTTCAAATGTGTACTTGAATTTTGGTTGAATAGCAATTTTTAAGAGTGTACTCGTGATGTTTTAAGCGTATCATTTGAATGAAATGGGAAAAGAGGCGTTAAAAATGAATTAGATTTGAGGATGTTCAAGCTTTAGTTTTCCAGTCAGCCTAGTGGTTATAAGCATTGCTGAGCGTATTAGAGTATATGTATGTCTCAAGCGAGGCATGAGATGAGGGTTAATGCAAACCAAACAGAGGTTATGTGGTTTTCGAGAAAGAGGAAGGCTAAGATAACGTAGGAAACTAAAATAAAACTAGAACAGTTAATCTATCTTGGAAGTAATGAAATAAGGACAATTTGCACTTTTCCACAGTTTATTTATTTCCACAGTCCCTGTCAGGGTCTCTCACTGCCCACTACCACCGGTCATCATATTTTCCAAGAATTAACTAGCGCACTTCCCCCCCCCTTCCCCCCCCTCGCAGCACGTGGCTCATCCCTTCCACTAAAACCAGCAGTGGGCTCTGCTTCCCAGAAAGTTACCTGTTTAACCCATCTTCCCCCCCCCCCACTATCTCCTACTGATAATTCCTTCCCTATGTCCTTAAGCCTTTAACCCCCTGCTATACAACAACCCGCTCCCGATACTCCAGCCCCTTGTCCCCCACTTTGCGGTTTTTCCTGTCATTAACCCCCCATTTTTCGCTCTTTATAACCTCTCCGCCTCTCCTCCCCCCCCTCCTCCTCTCCCCTACACGACTCTCCCTCCCCAACCATATCTTCTGTACATATAAATAAGGTCTCCTTACTATTTAGTTTGTCTTGTACCTGATGATGACTCTGTGAGTTGAAACGCGTCGTACGTTAAATAAACTGTGGAAAAGTGCAAATTGTCCTTATTTCATTATGATGAACTTCCACGACCTCAAGCCTGAATCTGTTGAACTTATCTTGGAAGTGTTTTGGTCTAACATTTTCAAAGTATAAGGGGCATATAAAAAGAGGGAGAAAAGTGTATTTTGCCAAAAATTTTTCACGTGGAGAATATGGATATGACAGCAATGTTAAGTAAGGATGTTAAGTGAAGACTCGTTGTTGCTGTGTAGAAGGTTGGAAAATATGAAATGAACAGAAAGGAAAACTAGGAGGAAGTGCTAGGCATGATGGAAAAGGAGAGGAAATTGTTGGAAGAAAAGATTGATTCAGAGCATTTCGATTGGTGATGGAATGTTGAAGGCTGTGATAGAGGGGAGAACGTTAGGCAAACCAAGGTGGGGTACGCAAAGGGGAAGAATGTTGGGCGGAATGGAGGAAGGAAGTATGCAGAATTGAAGAAGGGTTTATTATTGCGTCTGACATCCGGTTGTGATTCCTTTGGAGAGGCTAAGAAATTTAACCATGTTCATCTGTGTCCATCCGAAATCTGCCTTAAATAGTAGAATGTCAATAATAATAATTGGGATTACGAAACTTTTATTAAGTCTGCAGTACACCTTTACTTTTCAGCATGCCTTTTTCCTTTTTTTCTTAAAGTATTTTTACATCGTCTAGCGCAAAAATGTCAGATACAAGTACCACCTACCCGGAATAGCCACTCACGTTCAACATCAGCAAACGTCTGCAAGGAAGCTTAGAATCTCATTCTTAGTAGGAGTCACTAGGGTAGGCGACGGACAGCAGAGGTCATGTATGCCATTAGAGATAGGTGGGTAACCTGGTAGGGCGATAACATCCAGCGATAACATCCACATTAACCTACTCTTAACGTAGGCTAATGTCGATGTTATCTAATGTTAAATAAAATTGCCCGCACTGGTGTTATAGCCATAGCGTAGCGTGGTACGATTTCTACGTATGCATGTGATTTCTGCCACTGCATGGAAGCGTCTTTGGCCGGTATACGGTCCGAAGCTCCGTTATCCTTGCGTCATTGCAACAGATGCAGTGTTAGAATGTTATCATTTCTCAATCAATACAATTTTTCACGCATTTTCTCTTAATTCTGGTATTGATGACGTTAATGTACTCACCCTTCTTTTAATTATGCGTAATATCGTACATATTTTTTGCTAATCGTTTAGTCGTAAATACAATTCAGTCGTTCAATAGAAAAACACCTCCCATCCCTGAATCACCTTGCTCCATCACCGTTCTTTGGATGCACCCACCTTTTTTTCCACAGACGAACTTTAATGTATGTTATGTAGTTTTTTACCCTCTGTTAAATCACCTAAAGGTGGCTGCAGAGGAATTTAATTGGCGATGGAATGTTGGAGAGTAATGGAGGGGAAAATGCTTGGCAGGTGAGGAAGGGGTAGGAAAATAATAGGCATGTTGGAAGACAGCTAGGAAGTATGCGAAAATGAAGAACAGTTAATGGAAACATGGGGTGTCAGATTGTGTCTTTTAGACACAATCTGACAAAATGAAGATCACGTCTCTTGCATTTCTGAAGAAATGCAAGAGACGTGATCTGTGGTCATCCAAAACCTACCTTAAACGGTTGACTTCCCATTATGATGAATTAATAAATAGCAATAAAATGGCGAAAGCTTAAAATATCCTGCTGCGAACGACTAATGGAAAATGTGTTAAGGATAAAATGTAGTTTTCTAAAGGATCTTTTTTTTTATTATGACCTAGGTTTCGACGTTTTTAATGTCATTCATAAATTTTATTTTTCATTATTCACTCTGTTTCAGTTCTATCGCATCCAGTCGGAATATTCTCCATTTGTTCAGTTAAATGAGCTATAGACTACGAGCGATGGTCGAATATCATTCAGAAATTGATTACCTTTGAAAGAAATCTCACAGGCTGAAATGACAACGGTAAAGAAATGCAAAAATAGCTGTGGAAATATTCGTGGTAAAAGTTAAATAGATGGCAACCTCATACCAACAGTAAAGGGATAATCAATTTAAATGATATTACAATTATGTTCAAGATTTCTATTTATTTTTTTACGAAAATTAAATGCTCCTCAATGGAAAAACTATTGACGAATTAAGTAATAGAGGGGAGAATGCTAGGCAAACGAGGAAAGGGCAGTAATAGGATAGGGATGCTTGTTTAGATAGATATTTTAGTGCCCTGCAAACCACCGCTAGGGTGTGGCAGAGGGTGAGTACACACCAGACTAATTTTGACCCGAATATGACCCTACCGCAGTCGGACAATATTATCCTGATCCCTTATCGTTCGTCGAAAAAAATGACATCGTAAAATCTATCTGTTTTATACTTAATCTCTCTCTAATTTTATTGACTAGATATCTTCTACCGTAGTTCGATGGGAATGATAATACATTTTCAACATCACTGCTGAAGGGGCATCATTCCAATTTGTTATGTTGGACGGAATGGAGGGAGGAAGGAAGTATACGGATTAGAAGAGAGGCTTCTTGTAGAGTAGGGTTTTGGGTCGTGTTTTGTAGGGAGAAACAAGATATTTATTTGATAGTTGTGTTCATCCACAACCTACATTAACCGGTAGATTACCTAATAATAAATAATGTATCGAATTATATGTAAATACTTCGCGGTATTCCTTGCGTATTTTCGTTCAAGTTTCCCGTCTTAATACGCCACTGTTAAACAATATGATTACGAAACAAGTTAGATTGAATATCATGGGACGGCATATATTCATCTCTCAGGCAGAAATTAAATTGGCTACCTTTCGGTAAACCTGCAAATCTATTAACAATCAGACTAACTTGACGCTTAAAATTATTCTGCTGACTTTGGTGAAGTGTTCTCATTAATGCGATTAAAATTTTCCTTAATTAACTGGTTGTTTGCATGAAATGTTTGTTTTCTCTTTGCTCTTATTTTTTTAATTAGAGAGGAGGAGAAAGACAATCCAATTTCTAGTGATGCTGTTTATTCTTTTTTGAACATATTTTCTCCTAAAGCTACGGTTAATTGGATTTCATAGGCAAACAGATGACGGAAATTAATATCTAGATTTCAAAATCTGAATTGATTTTCTATTCTGCCTGGAAGGGATGTGACATTTTTTCAAATTTGGACGTGTAGACAACCGAAACTTGACATTTGGATTCCCCTCTTAAAAAATATAATTTGCGTTATAAGCGAGAGGAAAACTAAACCTAGAAGTCTCTTCGGCTATTTTTTTTGTCATTCTTTAGTTTTTAAAATTTGATATCTTTGTGGTTAGATCGACTGGATCAAAATACCCAAGAGAAGTCGACGGTATCAATGAGGAAATAGAAAAATTGAAAAGTGCTATTGGGGTCAAAGGACTAGGAAGGGGAAATAGAAAATGACATGCGCAAATGATAGAATTGTTGAGCAAAAGCAAAATTTTCGAATATTTTGCTGTGAGAAAAATGTAGGAATAATTTGGTATATTTTAAGTTCGTGTAATAAGTTTATGCAAATCTAAACACTTTTACAAAACTACATTTTATTTCCTCCGTTTTCCCCGCATTCATTTTTCAAACGTAACTAATCTGCGCTTATCCTCTTGCCATAACGGCCAAGTTTCCGTGCCGTTCAAAACCACGCTACTCATCAAAGTTTTCGATATGCTTTCCCTAACATTCTCACTCAAAGACCCTGTCATCAACTCCCTCCTTATAAAAGCTTCTTTATTGGAATACCTCTTCCTATGTACGCGCTACTTTGACCATCATCGTCCTGAAAACTTCGTAAATCGGTGAACTCGTCTAGTTGGTTCTGTCGTAGTAATGTGGTGGCTAGCTTCCTGTATCGCAAAACCTCATTCCTTTTGTTTCATTTACATTTATTCTCATATATTGGTATTCTACCATTATATGTACTTGAAACTCATAAAATTGAAAATGCACTGAAATGTTTGCGTTAATATTACAGTGTCTCATGCATGTTAATTTTGTGTTTATGTATCTGAAGGGCGTTCGTATGCTCTTAGTGGTGTTTGACAGTCGACATTTCTGCAAAATGGCTTTGCACAAATTATTAGGAAAGGCGTCGCGTATGAAATCGAATTTTTACCAACGATTCTGGGGTGGTTCACTTCTTTTTTATTTATCTTTTCGGGATTCCATGTTTTTATTTCCTTCCCCCGAAGGAGCGGCCGGCCTAAAACGTCTTAATCTCGACACGACCTTGATATTATAATGAAAAACATTCAGAGCTGTCTGTTGGTGGACGAAGAGCGATTTTCGGCTGAGGTGGCGGATCGCAATGGTAAGACCCGAAGGCCGCCTTGTTGATGGGTGTCAAGTTGGTGGATTTCAAACGCAGATAAAAGAGTTGATCCCTCAGAAGAAAATGGTCAAAACCTTCCGTGAACCTATGACGTTTAATACATATTATTATTACTTGACATTTCAAAGTATTGCCATGGTTTAGTGTAGGAAAGTTGTACTACTCCTAATTACTCACTAAAAGCAGCGATTAAACATTTTCTTCAAACAATGGGTTGAACAACAAATATTTTCCAATAATTGCGAAAATATTTGTTGTACGACCCATTGTTTGAGCAACCCATTGTAGAAAGTATAGAAATTGTTGGTGGATTTGAATTATTTTATTTCATTTGTAGGTGTATTGAGTAATTATGAAACAATCCTCTTAGATCATATTGAAAAGACGAAATGATTAAAATTATCGAAAAGTAACGAAATTATAATGTGAAATTTCAATTAGCTTTGAAGTTTTAGGAAAATGAACGTCCGCGGTCGCATGAAAAGCATTGGCGGATTGTGTACCACTGCTCTAGAATGTAATTGGTAGTGCGTGAAGTCATTGGTGCTTCATTTCGTTGATTGTTTGACTGCAGCTCTGCATCATTCTATGCTAAATGATAATTCTCTTGCACCCCGCTTCTTTAATAAATTTCTCTACATTTTGGTCTCCCTCTGTCACCGCCGGCCATCCCTTCAATGCTCTTCCTAATAAGTAATTGAGTTTCAAGGGCAGTCCACTTGTGGTTTTTGTTTCCCAGTGGTACTCCATATGCCATTTTTGTCTTCTACCCTTTTATTAACTTCCTCTTTTCATTTTATCAATCAATTTCATCTTCAGCATCCGCCTCCAGAATCAAAGGGACCTCTTCTCGTGTCTGCTATACCAATGATACGTGTACGTACCTAAGTTGCTGCATTTGACACACCAAGTAATGTTGTTACTGTACAGATCATTTAATGCATGGCATTAATTTAATTTTGACCCGGGGATGGTCTTGGAAAAATGGTTGGTATTAATTTTACTTCGGTGTCACATGTATTGAATATTATTGAACAACCACGTGTTCAATTGAGGTCACGTTCAGCCTGATAGCGATTTTTTGTGCATCCTTGTGTATCTATGCTGCCTTTATTGATTCTCGTCAGCGTTTTCTACCTGTTATCTTGTGGCACTTAAAATTCGCGAATCGCCTAAAAATGAGTAGTTTAGGTGAGTCACGAGTGGCATATTGCGATCTCGGAATTGAAAGCGTTTCTGTGAGAGGTGATTGTTTCTTTATGGCGAGGTTTTTAGAATAGTGTGCAAACAAACAAGAGAAGTCGTAAAACATATAGTCTTATAAGAGGTAAAAAACATGTTAAGTGGATCGCGTGTGCTTCAAATATTGTGTGTGTGTACAATAGGTGTGGGGAAAAGATAAAATGGATTGAAAGGGAAACAAACGTAGAAGTTGTAAGCGTTGTGGCGTAGGGATAAAATGGTTAGTGGAAATCCAAAGGAAGCGGGAAAGATGGATGGAGATGATTTTGATTGGCGATGGAATGCGTTAGACAGGCGAGGCAGGTGGATATACGCGCGTTGTACGGAATGAAGAAAGGAAGGAAGAAAGGTTGCGGAATTGAAGAAGGGTTTATGAAGGAGGGTGTTGGTTGTCAAGCTGTCTCGTGAGGCGAAGCTAAGAAATGTTGCCATGATGGATGAGTCGATTTAAAACCCAACTTTATACAACATTAGTTAAACATCCATAGAATAAGTTTGAACAATTCGTAACTGTAATTCGTCCCCTATGGCCCACGGACTGTTTCCATTAGGCTCACCATGTGTTGGAAATTAACTTTGGCTGTTGAATATCGTATTTTTCCACCCTGGATGGACAATTTCAAGAGCATGCGATCCCTTAGAATTCGAGTCTAATGCTAAGAAAAAATGTTATTGACTTCTAGTATCTATTTTTCTAATACTAAAAAAGTCTCTCGAAATGCTGAGCGTATCCCTATTCTGGCATTCCGTCAAACTGATGTTACTATTTATATCTTCATCCACTGCAACTCTTTTTCCTGTTATTGCTCTCCTGTGTACTTGAAGCCGGATGTATCTCGCATTCAATTGAAGGGTCGCGTGCAGTAAGTGCCCACCGTGCGATGGTAATATGACGTGACTTAACTTTCTAATGAGCGCAGCCCTTCGATTTTCCTAAGAGGACGTCAACTTTGGATTTTCTTTTGTTTTGTTATTGATCAAGCGTACGGTTTAATTTTCATTAGAAACTTTCTCACGTCCTTTAGAACACTATTCATTTCTAAGCTATGCGGGTCTGCAGAGCATATGGTATATTATTCATTGTTCAATTCTGTGCCCTGATAGAAGGCCCATGTTCGTCCTGATAACGATATGATACATGGTATGCCCTGCGTTATTTGATGGAAAATTGTACCAATTGCCATAATTTACGTCGCACCTCATTCCCATTACTTCTAATTCTCTACTTTTAAACTTTTCCTGTAGCCCTTAGATAAGAGATGTGAGGGAAGGAAATGATGAGGCATTTTGCACGTCAAGGAGAGGGGCAGAAAGTGTGCGGAATTGAAGACAGGTTTATTGTAGCTTAGGGTGTTACTTTGCTTCGTTGGAGGAGTCTTAAAATAGTAGCCAAGTCATCTGTCTCCGTCAAAAGACTGCCGTAACCGGTAGACTACCATTAATTTTATAGCCGAAGAAGAGTAAACCGCTTCCTTATGAGTCGACTATTTGCCGTTTGTGGTTTTTTTCCTCTTACTAGTAGCTTTTTTTTATTTCTTACTACGCTCTTGTGCTCCCTACCTCCATCTTGCTTCTTACATTCCTAACTTGTTGCTTAAAGAGCAAAAATCTTCCAATAATTCCGTTGTATTTTATCCTAGTCTTATTTGAAAATGTTGTTCCTTATGATGATAAAAGACACTTTGCTTTTCCCCATAGAATTTTTTTATTACGACCTAGGTTTCGTTACAGCTTAAAATCTTCAGGTCCGTTACGCTGTAACGAAACCTAGGTCGTAATAAAAAAATTCTATGTGCAAAGTGTCTTCTTTCATCATTAAGGTTTTCCACCATGTTATGCCTGAAACTGTCCCATTTGTTGTTCCTTACTTGGGTTTTAGAGTAATACCCGTATTTTACTTTTATTCTTGTTGTTTTAGATATTTCCAGTTTCCATCCTCTCCTCTGCATGTCGTTCAAAAATATTTATAATTTCCATGCTCCCGCACGCCGCCTTTTTATCTTTTCCTTGATATCATTAATTGACACCAATGTGCTCATTAAAGGTCAAGGACGATAAAATGAGCAGCTCTTGACTTTTGGATTATTTTATTTTAGCGTATATTTGCTTTTGTCTCATTTTAAATAGATATTTCGTTAGTTGGTACGTGAAAATATTAGATTCACAGTCAACATCGGATGCGGACAAATTTTGGTGTGATCGTATCAGAGGGTCGTAATTGTGAGACAGCTGATCCCAGCTTGCCAGACAATCTTTCCGCGTGGGACTCCTAATTTGCCTTTTTCGTCCATATACATGCAGACCCTGAGAAAATACATATTACCGCGGGGATAATAAAACGACTTTTGTTATAACCTACTTCTATTCTGTCTTCATGTTCAAGCCGGGTTTTAAATATGCATGTCGCATTTAATTTGTCACGCAGACAAAAATGCAAATCTTTAAAAAAGCATTTGTTGCAGCTTTGGATTGGGTGTTTATTGTTCGTGGTTTAAGTCATGAGGACGGCGATGTAGAAGTTTAAATTGCCGTTGGACCTAGGCCATCTTATTTTCCTCCGAGTGGTAGGATCGCGTGTCGCATTTGTCGGTTGCTGGAGCAAAAACTGTCGGCCTTCGGGTGGCTATGCGTGATGTCGAGAGCACTCTATTACCTACCGAGTCTGCCATACCTGTCGAGTTGGAAACGGCTGGAAGACTATAGCGACCAAAGATAATGCGAGTGTATCCCAATGAGGCTTATAAAACGATTCCGTGGTCTTCCGTCTTTCGCTCCAGTTCGCGTCGTCACTTCAGAAAATTTGAAGTCGATATCTAATCCCTTAGCGAGAAAAAGAGTCCTCCCCTTCTTCTCTTCGCTGCTATCGCCTCCGTGTCTCCCTCAGCTGTCAGGAATGACATTCGGCGTGAGAAATCCCCTCTCTCTCTCCTTTCACGTTATCTTTTCTGTTTGAAACATCTGTCTATGGGTCCCCCAAGCGATTATTGTTCTACTACGTTAAAAATATCACATAGTAAAGTACTCTTGTAAAATTTAATGTAGAGTACTATACTCAATATTAAGATCATTCGGGAATAATACGTTCCGCAAAAGGGGTGATAAACGATAGCGAAATTAAAAAAAAATATCTAATTGTATTTTCAAATCCTTTCATTTGTGTGTGCAGCCAGTTTTTTGGATCTTTTTCGCGTATATTTAAGTCTATACCTTGAAATGCTTATTCTGATGATCTTGCGAAACAAGTTGTTGTCACTTGGTTTTATCGGGGATCGAAATGGTGCGGGGGCTAACGTACTGGCTTCCCACCCAGAGGGCCCGGGTCCAAATCCCGGCGGTGTTGATAATTTTTCAGAGGTATCTCGATTCCTACTTGAGGTGCTTTGTGGAGGGCACTTTGAGTGAGGACGCCGTCCGTCGGATGGGACGTTAAGCTGCGGACCCCTTGGCGTCTTTCGTAAAGAGTAGGCTAATGGCGACGCCGGGTTTCTCTCCACCCTTCATTCTTTTCTTTCCATCCCAAATGGCGCAAATGACCTCCTGTCGGTCGCCTCCCCTCAAAACTACTACTACCAAAATTACGGAAATTTTATAAAATATTTTGGATAGCACCAAAAGCTCAACATTTTCTGTTCGTTCAGTCTTTATAGAAAAACTATAATTTGTTTCTTCAGTCAGGAACTTTAAAATTTAGAGCAAACGTTGCTATACCAGACTGCTATATGTAAATTTGTATGCATAATCGTATATTCCAATTGTGCATCGCTATTGAAAATATTGCTTTGAAATTAAGGATGCGTAGCGATTGGCCTAGTTCAGAATAAAGTAATATTGGCAAATTAAAAAGATATTTCTTAGCTGTCGGTCGCCTCCCCTAAATACTACTACTACTTGGTTTTATCACAGAATGGGAAGCATTTTTCGTACCTAGTTGATCCGAGGCACTTAAACGTAGTTTGATCGCTTGAGTTTTTCCGCCAAGCGGAAGGTGAATATTAGCAAAGTTAGCAAAGATCCGCAATCGAACTTCAGCCAAGCGAAGTTCCAGTTTTTATTAAAATGCTTAATTTATGATTGGCAAATTTCTTTCAATGGCTTTCTCTTATCTTTATATTGTTATTTTCTCTCGCGCAGATATTTCCTGTCTCTTCCGGAACAACGTTTACCCACTTTTCCTCGTTACGAATTATCCGAGCATATAAGCGTCCCATTCTTTAGCGTTATTTCTATCGTGTATGGTAGATGCGGTTGATACAATAGCCATTTTACTTGCAAATTTGATTAACATTCATGAAAGAAAGTTTCAGGTTTAAAGTTGTTCATTCCGCGATTACATATATGAATGCATAACAGTAACAAGAACTGATAACACTATACAACAAAACAGCAATCGCGTTCCAATTCTTTGCCGAACAAAACTAAAGGATTTTATTTTTTACCTTGATTCGATAGGGAAAACACGTGCGTCTTAATATTTTAATTCGAAAAAACGCTTCGGTTATTGTTTGCCGGAGAGAATTAAGGTAATTGATTCTTAATTAGTTTGATAAGTTAAGGCTGAGCTCGTCTGATGCAAAGCGCCAAAAATTCGCTTTCAGGATGTTGGGGCAGTTTAGTGCTATCTTTCGGTTTTTATAAATATCTGGTCCCGGAAAAATGAGACGAATAAGAAAAAGCCGGGCAGTGGGTGTCCCGAGGTGTCACCGGTATTTAAAACCAGGCCCTCCACTTTTTCCCCGAGCACTTTACCGATTTGGCTAACAAGCCGTTAAAAATTATCACGTTTCAGCGAAAATTCGTTCGCCATAACCTCAGAATGCAGTTTTTTTTGCCTTTTTTGCAATCGTTATACGCTTTGGAAAGTAGATTCTTGTTCGGAGTACAGAATTTAACTTGGCTGAAATTTTATTGAATTTACAATTCCTCATGGCAAAGATCTTCGCCTTCCACTTAATGGGTAGCAGTTATGTTATTGGTTTTCGTTGAGCCTGGCGATAGAATTTGAATTTGCACTCGCTTCATTTCGTTCTGCCTTGCCAGTTATTTAAGCCCTTAAAGCAGTCGTCCCAACCTTTCACCTCTCTTATCATTGAGTTTTACAGCATTTGAAGTCGCGGAAGTCATCGAAGCGTTTAAATTATAGCTGGTCACACTTCTCGCCCCAGAAATAACATTTAGAAGAGCAAGAAAGACGATGAACATATTTCTGCATGCATTTCAGTTTTTCAATTTTTTTTTTGTTTTCCATCCAATTTTTTCAATTAACTTTTATATGTGCGATTTTTTATTTCATCTATCTATAATAATTGCATCCGTGAGTGAAGTAACTTAGTCCACGACCTCTCGAAACATTTTAATCCTCGCCATAAAAAAATGGAAATTGTGGTCGGTTAATGAGTTCAACGGATAAAAAAATACGAATTTGATATCTTAATTACTCGAAAATCGGAGCGTTATCCGTTACAATATCTGGGTCAGCTCCTTTATAAAAGTGTACATTTTGTGGGGGTTATTTTGTTGGAAATATTTCGTCGTACACCTATATACTGAACTTGGTGAAAGTCCTCATCATAATCCCATTTGCTGGCCTCAAAATGCCTTCTCGCCTTCATCCCCTCGTACTCGAGAACTGAGGATATTCATAAAAATAATTTTATTATTTTTTGCGGTCTCTTTCATTGGATATCAATTCACGAACCTTACACGACATAATTAAATTCAAGGAATAAAATTTGTGCGAAGGCTTTCAACACAGTTCTATGAGTACCGACTTTCCACGCTGAGGTTCCAGGTTCAATCCTTTAAGGCGGCCGATTTTTTGTTCTCATTACAATTCCTACCAGTTTACTTTCCTATCGGAATTACCTTTTACATAGGACATTTTGACATTTAGCAGCCATTTTCATTACATCTTCTATTCCATGGAGGTAATAGAATCACAGCTAAACACACCCATACACGTACTCACTCAGTCATACCCATGGCCACACTCAGTATACGAGTTGAAACTCCTGAAGTTGAAAATTCATTTCAATGGATTAAATTAATATTTCTCTAGTTCAATCTAATTAAACTTTCCAATGAAAGTCCAATAATAAGTACATATATACCAGGGTCTGAAAATTTTCCGACCTAACAAAGATAAAAGACTTTTTTCTGAAATTTTCTGAGTCGGAAACTTTTCAGACCACCCATGTATGTACCTTCCCATGATCTGGTATTTAATTAAAATGTAGATATTTCTGCCAAAGCAGATGTGTTTGGTGCTTTGTACTGACCTAGGTCACCGTGAAAATGCATATAAATTCTTGAAGCTATGGTATTCTGCCCCTGCTTTACAGTCACAGTTCAAGTGCAATTCTTTTTTCGTCGTATTGTACGTTTTGGATCCCTTTGTGGTAGATTTTAAATAATTCCCTAAATAATATTGGATTGCACACAGAATTTGGAGTTATTTTTACCAACAGTTGAGGTCAGACAGGTAAATGAAAACGCTTCGTTTCCATCGAGTGGCGTCATTAACTGAGGACAACCATAAAGTGGTGAATCCATGGCCGCAGAACAGGAAAAATAATTTGTAGAATTTCAGTGTTTTTGTTTTTCTATGCGATGGAAAAATTTCACCTAGTAACTGCTCAAACTGTTTCATAAGCTGAGCCCATATGAGCAATTATAACAGACTGGTGAGTTAGTGATATTCATGAATACTGGGAGCATGAGAAAACAGAAAAACTTACGTTAATAGTAAGCCAATGTAAGACAGTTTTTTCTATTTTCTAACGCTCCTAGCAATTCTGAATACTAATTAACTCGCCTGCAGTAATTAAGCGAATGACCTCAGTTATTGGATATGATCACTCCAAATATTTTCTACAATGCAATTACATTTTGGCCATTACTTAAACATTTTGCGTAAGTGCCCGATTCCACTGCCTGGCCACTTGGTTACAATCTCGGCTTAAGTCTTTACTGCCGTTTAACCACTCTTGTAAGTATCTAGTGGGTGTGGTGGTCATATCGGAGGAAATTCTTGTTAACAGAATTGTTTAGTCATTCTGTACCTCGGTGTAAAGGAGAGAGTAAAACTTTTGCTGTCATCTTAAAGTAAGTAAATCATGTTCGAGTTTATTTCGAGGTATTTTTCATGAGAGTTCGGCGATGACAAAGTCCGCAGGGCGGGAGCATGTCCCCCATTGCCGTAACTGATTGCGCACCCTCGTGGAAATCGGGGAGTAGTTTTAACGTCAGTTCTCTTTTATATTTATTCTCTTGGATTGCACTCCGCGTCGATTGAGCTGCGAACATTCGAAGTCCTTGTCAGAGAACTCCGATTCAAGAATAAAAAATATGAAGCGTCTCACAATCAGTACAAAATTAAGGATGGGAATCTCTAGAAACACGAAGATTGGAGGATAGCGTAAAGTTTTTGTAATAACATGAGCCATTCAAATTCGATGACGACATCGAGTAAATATTTCAAATCCCCATTACATGCGCAATAATACCAAGACAATAGTATCTCAAAGAGGGGTATGCTGCCGATCTGTCCTGAATAAGGATTCGATTTCCCCTCGTATTGTTCATGACCACCACGCTAACAGACGGAAATGCTAACATATTAAAGCCTTACCCTTTAACGATTCCTTCCCCACCTTTTTAACGATTTGCATCCTAAAACCCCTTGCATTTTCGGCGTCTTGCGTCGTATTATCTCGATTGAGACATAGCAGATGTCTAGGGTTAATATCCTTATCAGCTGTGGCACGGTTGTCCGTCATTCAACGTTTATAATTTCAGTTAAGGATTTTATCCCGGAAATACGCTCTCAGGGGCCAAAATAGCAGGAGTATTCAATATTTCTTCCGGTCTCTGTCCTCACGCGTCTGGATTAAATTCTTTACGACTTCCGGCGGGATGACAGGGAGTGACATATCGGTTTTTCACGTGCTTCATTACTGTGTACGTTGACTGGGACGTTATATTGTCCCCGTGGTACCATTTTTCCAAAGTCTATCCATGCCCGCCTATTGTTTTCCTCCGTTTCACTGTCCTGGATCATTCTAGCATTGGAATTCTACGACCGCCCTCATGATTCCAACGACATCGGCCTTCGAGTATTCGCCGTGGCTGTTACTTAGCGGTTTGTAATATTCAAAATCATTTTTTAGCCGACAAGTCTCCTCAGGTTGTCAATCTTAATGTTGATTTGAAGCAACCTTTCAACATTTCATGTTCTTCGCATGCCTTCTAATTTCTTCACGGTTACTTGCGCTGATGTCTTACGTCTTCTCTTTGTCCTCCGTCCACTATTTCTCCTCTTCTCCGCCTTTTTCTTGTTTCGCTTTCCATTGTTCTTATTTGATCATCCTCCTCATTTTTTCTTCCCATCTACGGTCACTTCCTTTACAATTTTCGGCGTGCCGTGAAATTCAGAAAGTGCGCAGATTAATTTTTTTCTCGTGTTCTTGCCTACTATGCATCCCACTCACTCTTTGGAGAACTTCTTCGATAGTTATTCGATCCAAATATTTTACTTTCGTATTTTTTCTGTGGTTACATTTACGTCACCTCAAATAGAAAATTATCTGATAGTCCAAGTCTCACGGCAATAGAAACTTAGGTTCGTGTATGGGTTTTAATAAACCCTTTCTTGATGTGTGGTTCAGTGTTATTTGCAATTATTGATTGCATTCTCCACTAAAGCCGTTTATTAATCGCTAATACCGTATTTCTAATGATAGTAAGTTCTTGATCTGCGTTATTTTGTATTTGATTCCCACTTGTTACTTACATCGTTGTAATTCTGTTGCCTAAGTTGCTAATTGTTGCAATTGTTCACATTGGCCTTGCCCTAGTTAATTTTACATTTTTCTTCGGCTAAATATCAGTATCGTTATTTTGTGTGTCATTTTAACCGTGTTGGCTAGTAGTAGCTATTTTATTACTATGCATAGTATATAGATATAGTAGCACATAGATTGAGCAAAATATCGTAATCAGGGGGTATATTATAGTACTCTTCTCTTTGCAAGTTTCTAGCGCACACTGTTGCTGATTTTTCGCCTCATAGGGTTTTGCGCTAGAATCAGAATTGTTTACAGAAGATTAGCGACAAGAACGGACCTCATTTCAGGCGATCCCCGTCGAGAACAAATATTCCCCAGTAGATACCGACGTTTTTGTTTTTTTTCGCGACTGTCACGCTGCGTGTGTGGAATCTATATTGATCTTATTTAAGCTACACATCACACGTGTTAGATCTTGTGATTTTACTTCCTCCTGCGTGCACCAATTGACGTCTGGCGAGTTAAAGCTGTTCACGGTGACTAATCCTCGTTGCGCCTGGCGACCCGCAACCCCGCGGAGAAAGTTATATCCCGGGAGCGTCGACACCTCTCCTCCGCGGGACGATCCATTCCTTGGCCCTAGGGTCCGCCGCTTCGGTCTCCCGCGATCTGCGACACATCGCCATCTGCAAGCGCAGCGTTCACTGCACTCACCGCAGGAGTCGAAGATTTGTTTTATTAAGAGTTCGTTCCGAAGGATCGACATCTTCCGTTCCTCCATCCTTCGCGGTATCATTTCTCTCCCCCTCTAACAGACGCTCGCTCCCCACCTCCGCCTCTGCGGTCTCACTTCCTCACGGTCTTGCGAGACGTTGCTTCGAAGTTTCATGTTTACCTTGCCTCTTCACCCCGCGGCTGAGCTGATGCCCATCAATGTCTTTGGATTCGAGACTATTTTGCTCCACTAAAGGTTTAAACAGCGATGTAGTTCATTCATTCGAACGTTAAATACATATAAATCGATTCATGGGAGAAAAATTATTTAAATTCACTATCATTAATATTAATAATTCCAATTAACAGCAGAGGAGCTGTTATTAACTGCGACCGGAGAGCATTGGCCGTTTCGAGGAAACCCATACAGTTTTTAAATGCTTATTTATTTTAATGTGCATCCGAATAGATGTTAAAATTGCTGTGGACGTGAATATTAATTGCTACAGTTAAAGGTTGAGTAATAAGTTTAATGCATTTTCCGTCAAATTGGAGTTTTGCTTGATAAAGCCACAGTTATTAACCCGAAGGTCGGTGTGATTGGTCAAGTCATTGGAGGTGTTTGGAGCTAACCCAGTACTAAGCCCAACGGCATGTGAAATACACAAATCAGGGTAGGAAAGCCAGTTCCTCTCCTTGTGCCGGATATGGTTTCCCAGGAATATATGGTACCCGAAAACTCACCCGGCTTGGGTAAAGCTAAGGGCGTCCGGAGGCGTGCAGCCGGGAATCAAACCTGGGCTCTCCGCACAGCAGTCCGACTTTCTACCCACTGGACTATTTATCACATATATGTATGTACGGTTGTGTTGTAATTAGTTTCAAATCATTTCATGTTGTGATGAATCATTTCGTCAAGCGATTGGGGAAACTTTTGGATAATTGCGCTGTTTAAGGTGACAGTGAAGGAGCCCATTTCATTTTATCGGGCAAACGAGGAGGTAATATCTACTAATAAAGGTATGCTTGACGACTGGCCATTAAAATAAATTAAAATTGCTTGCCAATCACGGTAGTTCAAAACTGCTGGCTCGAAATTGGTCACTTAATTGTTCGTCCTTTTTCTTCCTTCGACTTGTCTTTCGGGATAGAAGAACGAATGTTGATCACGAAAACTAATGATGCTTGAGGAAAATGCACCAGATAATATCGATGTATGAGTTAGCGGAAAACGTAGATTATTGGCAAAGAGCCATGCATATTCTAAACATTGAACGATTCTTTTGTGTTGGCCTACCGATTCAGGTAGGTGAAAAAGACGTGAATGACATGAGTTCGCTCCATTGCTGGCTTGCGGGCTGCTCCCTGATGATTTTAACGACCCTCGACGAAGCATCAACCACCGTGCAATTCTCAATGCGAAATTGGCTCTTGCCTCTCTGCATGCCCCAATTTTTTTAATGCACTCTCCGAATCCCGCTGCACATATAATATTGGTGCAGTATTCCCTACTTCTGAAATGATTGGGAGATTTTAAATTACGCATTGATTTCAGTAGAATGCGGCAAATGTATTCCCGAAAACCTTATATAAGATTAAAAGTAAACCGGCTTACTTTGCATAAATTAAAAAATTAAAGGTTCAAAAGAAAAGTCAGCCAGTGGGATTAATGTATATGCGATATTTTGTTGCTTAATTAAAACCCTTTTCATTGAGATTTAACCAAAATTTGATTTGATGATACATTTTATTAGTGTCAGTAAAAACCAACTCTGGAATAGATGTCTCACAACAAGAAATCCTAGCGCGATAAGAATGGTGCTAAGAATGTTCATGCAACAGCAAATTTAAAAGAATGAATTTCAAATAATTACATGATTATTTTGAAATACGGAATGCCTTAAAAACTATGTAGGCATAAATAATCTTTTTTCAAACAAAGCAGATTGTATCATATTGGCATAATGTAGAGACAGTACTTATTTGATATACGATATAGTATTTGAAATATTTATATATATTCTATATTTCCAGTAGGTTATGGTCACTTTGTCACCTTAGGCTTTTTTCGACTAGGTTTCGGGTAGGTTTTTGGCAGTCGGAGTGCTTATTACTGCATATCTTCTTGAGCCTCATAGCCTACACTCTCGTTTGTCCCGAATTATTTTGTTCTTCAGTTTTTACACCCTCTTTCGTCCTTCTTGCTGTTCAAAATTTTCCTATCTTCTTCTGTCATCCCCTGCTGCCCACCCTTCTCTCCTCTTTCACTTCTGCCATCCTTCTTCTTGTCATTATCTCCTCTTATCCATCCAATTTTTATGCCTTCAATTCATTCAAGGTATTCTACCTATTTAAAGGTAGGTTTTGGATGGTTCTTATTTGCTATTTACTGCTAAGTATTCCAAGAACTTCCTCTTCCTTTGCCCTGCATAATTTTTTGTGACGTTCGTCTGCCTTCATGCTGTCGAAAAAGCCTGCTCTCCTCCTTCATCTACTCCTCTTGTCCAGCGTTCTTTCTTCTTTCACGACCTTGCAACATCCCGCTGCCCGTCAGTATTTCCTCCATCCACTTTTTCCGCCTTTTTCGGATTTCCCCCAATAACTTCATCTCTTCCCTCACCCTTTTTTAAAACCTCGGCGAATGTCTTACTCCCTGTTCAACTTATTTTCTGCATTCCCCGCCACACACCCACGTCTCAAAAGCATCCAATCCACTCTCACCCCTTGCTTCAAAGGCTAGCTCTCAAAACCAAATTCAAATGAAAGTACTTTTTCGATATTGGTATAATGCGCCTTATATCGGCAGATCACATTTTCTTTTAAATCTACGTTCTTTTCCTGTCTTAATTTTCGTATAATCCCATATAAAACAAAATTGTGTTTTGTTTTCAAATTTTTTGTGGTTACATCACAGTCGGGGTGAACTTTTAACGAACGCAGAAGTTAAAAATTTAGTTTATACGGCTTCATAAATGAGTACCATGGGGTATCGTAGTGAGTTCAGTTCATCGGAAGTTCCGGGTTCAAATTATGGCGCTTTTCTGATATCCTCAGGAGAGAAATCGCCCCCCCCCCCACGCCTATTGTTGCCCTGATATGTGAATTCCAAAAGCCCTAGAGCAAGGGTTTAAGATGACCTCTAACCTCATATCTCAAGCCAACCACCGGGTTGATTTAATGCGTTTGGTGGAAGTATAAATTACCAAAAATATGGTGTTTATTCTCATATATCTTCAGCATTCGAATTAAAATATTTTTTTTACATTTTTAGGTTGCCTTATAAAAAAATATATGAGTCAATAGCTGTTAACGACGAGCTATTACCGCTCCTTCGTTCTAAAAGGTTTCAGCCGTTAAAAGTTTTGAGGGTCGTTACCATGTCGTGGGGTTGATGGATGAAGTTTGCCATGAGGCACGACTTCTATCTAATCTTTGCCTCCTCTTACTCCTATTAATTCTACCCTTCATGCGCCTGCCATCGGTAAGTCTTCAAAGCAATGCAGAGCATATGGGTCGCATTTTTATCATATTCACAGCGTTGAGAGGTAGCGATTGACGTAGGATCGTCAAGTACGTAATTTCAGTAGTTTTCTAAGTTCAGCGGCCAAGGTGGGGGAATATAACTACGAAGTTTCCTTCTAGTTACGATAAAAGTGATGAACGATAGGTAATTCACCTGTCGACCCGAAAAAGCTGTATTCATTTTAGACAAATTCGTTTGAAAATAATGAAATGGCTCAAAATGTCACCCTAGCATATCTGTGAATACAAGTTTTATCTACCTGGGTAAGTCGATAGATAAGTCGCAAACGTCAGGTTACCTTATGCCTTGTTTGAATGACGTAAGGACATTTTGTCAGCAGATAGTAGCGTGTGTATGCTTGTCGAAGAGGCTGCGTGACATCTCGCGGTCAGTCAGTCGGCCAGTGGCAACCAGTGCAAGATGACGGATGTGTTGCATGCGTGTATGTGAGATGAGCAGCATACAAAAGAGTACACGAGAAGAACAGCTGCTACAAACATTCAATAGAGAACGCTTGGAACATCCACTTTACATTCCCGACTGCGGCCCCGGTGATTTTCATCTGTTTGGGCCCATGAAAAATAATCTGTACGCCCGTAGGCCGTAGAGATTACGCGTTGGCTGCGACAGAAAACAAAAGACATCTTTTAAAAGAAAGCTGCCGGCTATCAAAGACATTTAAAGAGATGGGGTGAGTGTCTGAATGTACAGGGTGAATATGTAGGAAAGGGAAATAAATTTCTGGAAGTTACTTTGATCATTATTGCCTACGCCTCTATCCAGTTTTGCGAGTTAATTATTGGTTAGCCTTCCTTAAAAATATGTACAGAGGACACCATACAAGGGTGTTTTACCCTTGCTCGGTGAAATGGAAAATTACTCTTGCGTAGAAGTAACTAGCGAGGGTCTAGTCGATTCACATAGCGCGGGTAGGTGAACTGCAGGTCACGGCATCGTTGACTCAATTTTTCTGTTCGCTGGTTTTATTCATTCGTTAAACGACGACGCGTGCATTGGAGGAGGAAGGTGAATATTTTAAATTTATAGGGTAAAGGAAGTGCGACATGTTTCAGATCACAAGAAATGGAGTTAAGCGTATCATTATTTTATACTTTATAAATCTCACGTGCCTGTTAGGAAATGGAAAGCATTGACGCATGACTTGATTTTCTAATTTTGTTTTTTTATTATTAGGTGTCGGGTGCCTGTAAATTCGATTTCGTTATTATAGATTCACGGCACAATTAAGACGCATAAATAATTGAATTTTATCATCTAGAGACACTGAATGATGGAGAAAGAATCGTTTTCATACAACATGCGATTAAGCTATGGTGAATATTTTTTGCGAGTGATACCCGACATGCTTAAATGGGTAATCGAACCATTTAACATCTATTTTCAAACATGCACCGCCATTTTAAAATCGGTTGACAAAACAGAGGACACCATTTCCTATACATTTAGAAATCTGAGCTGTACTTGACTGTGTGTTCAATGATACAACCGTTCAATAAACTGTACATATATTACCTAATGACAACAATAATTGATATATTTTAATTGAGAAGCATTAGTTTGGTTCTTTGCTGTTATTTACGTTTATAACTCTTCAGGTTTCATTTATTCTATTCGTCTTCATTAGTGAATATTACAATAAAAATAAATAGGACTGTTCCGTACGCTATCTGTCGCTATTTTTAATTGCAAGTCCTTGCGGATTTCAATCGATATTATAAGGTCATCTAATGGCGCAAGTGACCTTAGCTGTCGGTCGCCTCACATAAAACTACTATTACTACCGAATGACCTCCGTATCAATTGCCTTCTGCACGTGCCAATCACACCCGAGTGCGGATCTATAGTCTCCCTGCTAGTCGTCCATTTTGGGTGTAAAATATTTCGTCATTGCGGGCTTAGACGAGTAAAATTCCCGTTTGCGCATGTTCGATATCAAGCAAGACGGTCCCACTGGTATCGCGTGATCCCACGCGACTTATAGCCTCGGCTTTCGGGCTCACATTTTCTTTTTAATTCTGTAGCGTCTGCTCGAATGAACATTCGCGTCCCCATTGTTGTCTGCAGCGGGGAAGATGCAGTTTTTTAACCATTCTCTCTGACCGAGTTACGAAATAAGGCTATTCACCTTCATTACTCGACCGAGAATTTTGTCCATATTGCCTGGTAATTCCAACTCCTTAAAATGAAACGCTCTCGACCAGGACTTCTAGGAAGATAAATCGCCAACTTTTGGATTTGGGAAGTCTTTTTTCGCGTGCGAATGACATTTTTTTGTTGTCTTACGCGAAAATATTGCATCCTTTTTGCTTTCCAAGTAAGACAAGTATCCCGAGGGAGCGAGCAAGGAGGGAAGATGGCGTCGGCAGGTTAAAATGCTTTTAAAGGGATTGGATTCCGGGAATAGGGGCGTGGAAATCCAGTGGGTGGAACGTTGTTGAGGTCCCAGGTTGGAATCCCAGTGCTTTTGGCTGACTTTGCGCAAGGAGTGTGGTTTATTTTATGCCAAATCTCTCTAGGAAACCGCAGGCCGCTTCGTGACGGTAACTGTCCCCCACCCTGATGTGTGAAAAGGCTAATTTCGTATTTTTTCTTATTCCCCCCCCCCACCCCACGATTGTTGTATTACGTGAGATATGAACCCCCGTTTCCCCCATCTTAAGTAAATTTCGGTGCTATATCAATAATGAAACAAATATTCTGAGATGATTTCCAGGAGGACGTAGGCTAAGTTAAACTTTAAAATTTGTGGGGAAAAACTAGAGTAAGTGGTAGTAGGTAGTAGTTTACCTATCTTGGTAGTATTTTAGCCAATGAAGGTTTTAGAATAATGGACGTAAGAAGAATAATTGCAAAGGAGCTTTCGCAAGAAGAAGGGAATTGGTGACAGGGACGTTGAGTAAGGATATTAAGAAAAGGCTCCTTTGAAATTTTGATGCGGAGCGTCTTTTGTGGGGATCGGGATGGTGCAGTAGCTAACGTACAGGCTTCCCACTGAGAGGGCCCGGGTTCAAATCCTAGAGACAACACATATTTTTCAGTGGTATTCCGATCCCTACTACTTGAGGTGCTTTGTGGAGAGCACTTTGAGTGACAATGACGACGAGCGTCCGTCGGATGGGACGTTAAACTGCGCCCTTGGCGCCTTTCGTTAAGAGTAGCTAATGCCGACGTCGGGTTTCTCTCCACCCTTCCTTTCCCATAATTCCCCAATGGCGCAAATGGCCTTAGCAAATGATCGCCTCCCCTAAAAACTACTACTAACATTATTTTCTTTGATTCATACATTTTTTTAGTAATTTTATGTCCAAAAAAATAGCTTAATCGACCATAATTGATTTAAATTGTTTTTCTTGCTGAAAAATTTATCGTAGTCATTCATTTAGGGGTATGCAGGGGTCCGCAGTTTAACGTCCCATCCGACGGACGGTGTACTCACTCAAAGTGCACTCCACAACGCACGTCAAGTAGGGATCGAAATACCGAATATTCTACACCGGTGGGATTTGAACCCGGGTCCTCTGGGTGGGAAGCCAGTACGTTAGCCCCCGCACCATCTCGATCCCCGCTATTCTAGTGAACACGCACAGACCTCATAAGCCGTAAGGTGACAGTTTCGAGTTCCACCTTTGGAACCAGCGCTGTTTGAACTATGGTGGTGAGCGCGCCCAGGTTACACGCGAGAACTCGCTGCATCCCAGCTGGCGAAAGGAATTAACCTGAATTAGTATTAGGTGAGCGGAAGAAATCGATATCTCTTCTGTTCTGGTACTAAATAGAGTGGAATGTAAATCTACCTCCGTTGAACGAATCCACTCGAGACGAAATCGCGTTTGCAATTTTCCATCGATGATTTATTACGATTAATTTCACATCAAAAAGTACTTTCTATGATGGGAAGGAGAGAGGATATTTTGGAGAAATCCAAAAGAGGCAGGTAATGTGGATTCAGAGCATTTTGGTTGTCGATGAAATGTTGAAGCCTTTGACAGAGGGGAGAACGTCAGGCAGGCGAGGTCGGTGGAGGAACTGGGTAGGAATGTTGGATGGAATGAAGGGAGGTAGAAAATATGCGGAATCGAAGAATAGTTTAGTTTCAGGTTGTGCTTTGTTAGACGAAGATACGAAATGTAGGTCTATCCGAAACCTATATTTGACGGCAGACTAGCCAAAAAATATTGTGTGTGGGATCTTTTTGACTTGAAATTGGTACAATTTGTCGGAAATAGTCGTCGTAACAAAATATTAGTGGAAAATTGCAGACGTGATTTTGTCAATATGGAAACTTTCCGCCACATCAGTCCTGTTAATATTTTATGAATTTGACTAAACCATGTTCGCCGTGGTGTATTGTGTAAAATAGATAACTCGGTTAGTGCTGTTCTGATTGTTTATTAGAATACTGGGCGCTAAGAAAACGCCTAGGTGTCATCATGAGGTAAACTTATCTCAAGAAAATTACTCCTGATTATTACACCATCAAGTATACTAATCTCCAGAGAAAATACCTGAAGATGAGCAGCAGCAGTTGAAACGCGCGTAGTATTCTCATAAACGGGTGGGTAACCATCAGCAAATTCTATGTGTGTGCAAATTCTCGAAGTGTAGCCTTTGGTGAAGAGTATAAACTGTGTTCTTTATTTGACATTTTTAATGGATCTTCGGGCAAAGAGCTTTTTTTCCAATATGCAGATATGCATTCAACTTCCTCTGTAAAATTAGAAATGTTTTTACGATTGTGGTATTAGTAATTTTCACTGAAACGAGCAGCAGGTCGAGACATATCAAGGCGGTTTTTTGTCCTTGGGGTATTTGGAGTATCTTTGGGTAAAAAGGTATTATTAAAAGTTTTACGGCGATTAAAGATAGATTTTGGATGGTCCTGGACAACCATTTTGTATTGAATGGGCTTCACTGTGCTTAAACTCTTCGTTTGACCTGCAATATTTCCTTCCGCAACCCCACCTACCCAACATCCTTCCCTCTATCACGCTCTTCAGCCTGCCATTCCCACGGATTGCGCAGTTTCAGGCGTGATGCTATTGGAGCATATAATTGACCAAATAGTAGAACTTTACCGCCGGTAAAACATTTTAATACCGACCACTTTTTGATTAATTAAACTATCTTCAGGTGTGATTATTACGTGGAGGTGATTGCGTGCATAGAAACAACTTGATATAATATTTGTAATTAGTCGAAAAGTGCAACTCTTTGGGAATTAATACCATTACCATATCTTTTCCACTTTCTTTTTCTGCCACCTTTGAATTTCACCCAGTATCATCCCTTGTACCCACAATTATGTAGGCACAGCGGATGAAACGATGAAATTTAAAACTTCATCGTGAATCTGTCTCTTCGTCCAAGTTATTTTCTCCATCCAATAACTATCGCCAGGTACCCCATCTTGATCCGTAATCCCCTTTCCCATAAAAATGAGTCATGGACGTATCCCCTTTTGAAAATTTTCAAAAATATTTCCTGCGAAAATTATATCCCTAAGGTTGACGAAGGTAGAAAAAGAAACTCTGCACTTCCACATGAAGATTTAATACTTAACACGACCATGGTTTCGCTTCTGCACATCATCATCAGATGATTTACGTGGAAGTGCAAAGTTTCTTTATTTACCCTCATCATGAGGGAATTCCACAAAGTTAAGCCTGAAACTGTTATGTTCCTAAGGTTGAATTTCCATTTCTGCTATCTGAGGCATGGCTTCAGAAAACTTTAATGAGACAATTAATACCCTACGAACACGGTAGCAAACTTTAATACAAGCTCCTTTCCTTTGAATTTAAGCCTAGGTATGGAATTAGAATGGACGACACCTGGTTTACGCCCTCATATCCCATGGATGTCTCTGCTTGCCTGCTGGAAAAATGAAAATAAATCACTCCTGTTCGTTATCCAGTCACGTGCGAGGAACCCTTCCGGTGAGGCGACATGCTGTACGCTTTCAGATTCGTTTCCCTTGATCGAGCTGTCGGGATGAATGGGATCCCCGCCGCAGATGCCGTCTTCAGTGCCAGTCCGGCCGTCATTCCTACCTATTAATATTCGGGAAACCATTCCTCTTGCGCGCCCGCTGAGAAATAAGCGACTCAAGAATGTCGTACTGCATAAGATATTTTCAAGAAGATATTCAAATGAAGTTTCACGTGCATATCTTTCGTTCGAATAAACACAGTCTTCTATTTTTGAATCTCAGACCTTTTAGCTTAGTCCACCACTTTTACTTCGTCAATTCTATGTGAGAGTAAAATGTCCCTTCAGCTAATAGTGAGAAGATTTCAATTCCCGAAGGAAAGTTGCCTGCGCGAAAATTCTTTTCAGCCGGTACTTATAAAAAATACACCCGAGTATTTGCATTCTAATTAGAAGCCCTAGGAATGAGGTTATACATGTTAACATGGTTATGCTTATATTCTAAGAGGGAGTATTTTAATATGACTTACATGAGATGTTAATGTTATTGTGTATGTTAATGCTGAAAGTAAGTAAACTGTCGTCCTTTTATGCGTTATAATTGAATATCTCAGCCATTACCGATAGCTAAGTTTTGGCTCTAGAATTTTTCTCCTCGCCTAAGATTCAGCTCTCTGCTGACCGATTTTCCCTCTGAAAAATGAAGATGTAGCGCTTACGCATATCGGTTCAATTGAGGCAGTCGAATACATTTTTAGAGAAATTTCAAAATAGAACATCCTGGAAATAATATATATCTGTATACTTTTTGTTATCTTTGTTTTCAAGCCGTCTGGATAATTATCGCCAGTTTCTCTCGAATGGGATATGGGCAAGATCATCATTGGGCGGATATTTTATTTGAAGTAAACAAAATCCCAAGTGGAGGAAAACCCACGTAGGCGGGATTCGAACCTGCAACGGCTGGAATAACAGGCGAGGGCGTTACCCCGCCACCGCCGGGTCCCGGAGTGCTTAGCACCTTTTCGATTAATGGTGTCCACCCTTAACATCTCTCGTTTCTCGGCGGACGTACATTTTGCAGAGTATTCCCCATGGACTTGTGTGATCGACTGTGTTACTCTGGCACGGATGCCCGCATGAGCCGTCTTTTTTCCGAGAAATTCTCAGTTATTTTCCATTTTCTATGTCGAAAAACCGTGTAACTCGCGTGAATACGAAAACAGTGGAATTTGTGTTTGCAATATCTGGCTGTCAATCCTTGTTAGCACTTTCTCGTTTTATTTTCTCGGTGTCGTACAACCTTCGCAAGGCATGATTAAAACACATCACGTTTTTTTGTCAATCTGATCTGCTGCATGCTTATCACTGCGCTGTCTTGCGTGCCCAGTCTGCCTTTCGAGGTGCAAGTCGTAGCTTTCCTGTCACGTGTTGTTTTAAGGTGATTTTTATCTTGTCATTCCTACGTATGAGTGTGAACGAGATGAGACGCTGTCCATGTACTTGTTCAGCCAAAAACTAGAAAATTTGAAATGATAACCCACGAGGTTTACTACCCTCTGTCTATGTATAATATAATTCCCGAGGGCATGTTGATGAAACCTTCCCTGACCATTTTTTTAATATATTACGCTTTTCTTCGAAATTGCGGATACTTTTCGACGGTACACCCCCTCCTCCGCTTAAAAAAGCAGTAAATAAAATGCCGCGTAGCCTCAAACACTCACGCAACCCGCAAATAACTTGATATTCCTTTTCGTACAGATTACAGATGTTACCGTAATAAATAGCGTTGTTGGACTGACGTCAAAAATGTAATGCAAGAACAAATTCCTTTCCCTCAATCCTAGTTTATCTCCACGATACAGGTTCGCATGAAATAACAGTCTCCGCTTTGTGTCGGTACGTTTTTCGTCATTCCAAACATCCGTCAGATACGATGTTGCACCAAAGATTCTTTATTCAGTCACCATGCTAATTTTGTAATTGACGAATTTCTCTTTTCAATTGTCCTATCATCAACAATTGATACTTCTTCGACGACAGATGATAACTCAAAATAAAACCCTGATAAGATTAGTGTAAGCTTTAATGTAGCGTCGGGCATCATGGTTCACAAACCTAATTCTTCAGGAAAGAGAGGGTATTGGAAAAGAGTGGGGGAGAAATTGAACCAAGAGGAGGAAAAATGACGAAGTTTTGCCGCCTGTTGGGGTAAGTTGCCGGCCATAATTCGAAAAAGGCGGAAGAGGTGGATACGTACAGGATAGATACGATACGTACTCGATATTTAGAGGTAACGTGATGTTGAAATCTTGGTGAAAGGGACGATGTTGAGGAAGGAGAAAGAATAACTTTTTGGATGGCTGGGCATAGAAAAGCTGAAGAAGGAAATAATGCAGGGTTACAATGATTATGTCGAGGCGAAAGTGCTCACAAGTTTAAGTTTCTCGTTTAGTGTTTTCGGGAAACTTCCTCATCTGTATCTTTTCTAACTGTAGAATTTTTATCTGTCGACTTTCAGTGATCATGATGATGATAAAACTCGCTCCTTTTAGATTTTGTGGTATTCCATGAGACTGTATTGCTAGATAACGTTTGCACAACAGTGAAAACGTCCCACACGACCCAGGTTTCGATAAATTAGCATCATCAGGTGAGCCAACAACTCTCAAACTCGTATGTTTTCAGGAGGGAGCAGTGGGGAAAATAACCTTATTTTAAACCTTGGCAATAACAGTGATTTTAATGTGAACAGTTCACACTTGACTGGCGATCGACGCAAGTTTAACGCTCTAGAGAAATTGTAAATTTTAAAAATAATTCGCTCTGGATTGACCATTGTGAATGAATGCTCATATCCCGCCTTTTTCCCCATCCTTGCCGCAGTCACACATTAGAGCATCTCCTCCCCTCTTCACGCACTCCTCCTCCTCATTTTCCGCCCCTCCTAGCTGAATATGTTAGAGGTTTTCGTTTTCATACCTCACCAGACGGAGATGATGCTAATACAATGAAACCCAGGTCGCATATGAACTCTAAATTGTGGTTTGGAAAGGTTTTTCAGTAATAAATTGATAATTTTGATGCATTTCTTAGGTGTATACGCAATGAAATCAAATAGAGAGATCAAAAATAAAATAGGAAAATTACGTGCATTTTGTTATTGAAATATTCAAGACAACGAACTGAAATTATTAAATGAACTGAAAGTAACCAGCTTGGATTTTGCGCTTTCGTTTTTCGCCTGTTTATTTTCCGCCAGTTTGTTTTCCGCCATTTAGTTTTCCACCCGTTCGTTTTCTGCTGCAGGTTTCGCAAACATACCCTAAAGTCAAAGTGGAGACGACTGACCGTATTGCTTGAGATGATAATTTTTGCGGATGCGAATTTTGCAGCGGATATCCGCTGTAAAATTGCCATCGGAACACAATTAGCGTCGAGGACTCGGGCCCTGGTTCCCCCAAGTCACTTCAATCCGCATGGATAGGTTCCCCGCTGCGTGGACATAAAATACTTGTGACTAGAAAGGCTGCGTCTGCGGCGGATGTCGCGATCTCGTTCCACCGCATGGGCATTTCGTCCTCCCGCGCACGTGCCCAGGAGGTAATTCCAATAAAAATGAAAATGAAGAAAGTTGTTACGCGGATAAAAACAAGCTTGATTCCTTTCTGCAAAAGTCTCCCGTATATTTCGATTATACCTCCTCACTTTCGCAATTTTCGAGCGGAAATACATTCCGGAGTTTACAGTGCGATCATGGCAGACCACCGGTTTCACTGCGCAGGATGTTTGCCTCGCAATTCGGTCTCATACTTTTCATTTTCACTGATGTGGCTAATGAAATTAACGTGAAAAATAATACATCCTGCTGCTACGTCGTGATTGCGTTTTTTTTTTAAATTTTCATTTCTTAATTAAAGAAGGCAAGAGTTTTTCATTAAGATTGAGTGATCATCGTGCTAAATAATGATATTTGAGTGAAATTTGCTCTTCTTCTCATTTTTTCCTCGTTAAATCTCTTCATTATTTCTCGTCTCGTTTCTTGAGCTCATTAAGCGCAAATATGGATCGCTTCCGGTGAAATTGGCAGTTACCATTCGATCATGTGAAAATTAAAATATCTACTTAGTACTGTTCGCAATGACACTTGATTGATTTCGCAAAGCAATTAGAATCGCAATTTCGCCGATTCCTTAATGAGATACTTGGATATTTAATAGATAGATTGGGAATGTGTAATTCATCGCTCAAATTTGCACAGAAAATAATTTGATAAAAAAACGGAAACTTGAATTTTTTTACGCCACACCATAGCTTTTCTTATTTTTTGAAATTTTATTTTTACTATCTTTGCTAGTATCTCCGAAATTAATTCAATCAGAAGCATTTTTTCCTCGATAGTAGTAGTATTTAGGGGAGGCGACCGACAACTGAGGTCATTTGCGCCATTAGGGATGGACAGGAAAGGATGAAGGGTGGAGAGAAACCCGGCGTCGGCATTAGCCTACTCTTTACGAAAGGCGCCAAGGGGTCCGCAGCGTAACGTCCCATCCGACGGACGGCGTACTCACTCAAAGTGCCCTCCACAAAGAACCTCAAGTAGGGATCAAGATACCTCTGAAAAATATTCAATACCGCCGGGATTTGAACCCGAGCCCCCTGGGTGGGAAGCCAATACGATAGCCACCGCACCAATCCCGATCCCCCTTTTCGCCTCGGTACCATAATGTTCACATCTTTTGGAATTCATTTTTTGATACTTCATGTTAACTTTGGAAATTTCTCCGTTGCTATTTGTAATGTTCGTTTCGTATTATTTTTAACATCATCGAAGCATAAAAATTGTCGTGCTTAACGCTTTTCCTTCGTTTAAGTTGATGTTCCCTATCGACCAGTTTGATTTCTTTATTAAATCCGTGTTGTCGGTAACTTCCATATTAATTAACGATTAGCCGCACTATTTCTTGAGAATATCAGTATCTTCGCTATTCTCATCCCATGCCTATCACATTGATGGTGCAACGCGCTGAGTAATGATTGCAATCCGTTGTCTGTCTGGCTAACTAACGCTTGATCATGCGAAAACCTAACTGATTTGAAGGCTTCCCCACCTACTTCCACTCCAGCCCTTTCCAAGCCTCTCTTACAATTTCCTCCGCGTGTGTGTGTGTATATATATATATATATATATATATATATATATATATTTATTTATTTATTTATATACACACATATATATAATTATATATACATATATATACATGTACATTTTTATATAATTATACAGGGTTCGTCCGGAAAATAAGTTTACTGATTTTTTCCCGCCGCTCCAGGCGCGCCCAGCATCGCTCTGACGGGCTGCGATTGGAGGGGGGTATGTTGGCAAGCGACGCTGAAAAAGGCAGTCGGCTCTGAGCTGTGGTGTAGTGAGGAGCTCTGTTAACGCGAACCTCCACGCTCGACCCACGTCACGGAACGCGATGCCGAAGTTTTTGGAGCAGCGTTATTCCATCAAATTTGCGGTAAATCTTGGGAAATCGTCTACCAAAACTGTCGGTATGATTAACCAGGCTTACGGGGAGTCAGCCATGTCCAGAAACATGATCTTTCGGTGGCACAAGATGTTCGTGGAGGGCAGAGAAGAGGTCGACGACGAACCACGGCCTGGACGCCCATCAACGACACTCACCGACGAAAATGTGCGAAAAGTTCGCGATGTACTGAACTCTGATCGTCGTCTTAGTGTTCGGATGATAGCAGAGCAGTGTAATGTGCCAAAAACAATAGTACACGAAATTATTAGGGAGCAATTACAGATGCGAAAAATTTGTGCAAAGTTGGTGCCGAAAGTGCTCAGTGATGATCAAAGACTCAATCGTTTGGAAATCGCGACACAACTTGCGGATCACTGCAAAAATGATCCACATTTTTTAGAGAACGTTGTTTCGGGTGACGAGACGTGGATCTTTGAGTACGACCCGGAGTCGAAGAGACTAAGTGCGGAGTGGCACACCCCATCATCACCCCGTCAAAAGAAAGCTCGCATGAGCAAATCTCGGATCAAGGCGATGCTCATTGTCTTTTTTGACAAAAGGGGAGTCGTCCACTACGAATTTGTACCTGAACGACAAACTGTAAATGCTGCATTTTACGTCCAAGTGCTCGACAGGCTTCGAAAACGAGTCGCCCGCGTCCGGCCAGCGATCAAAAACATCTGGCGGCTGCATCACGACAATGCGCCGTCTCACACCGCGCTTGTCGTGTCGGACTTCTTGGCCAAGCACGGCGTGGCAACGCTGCCGCACCCGCCCTACAGCCCGGACTTGGCACCACCGGACTTCTTTCTGTTCCCGAAGATAAAGAGGAGTTTGAAAGGAACGCGATACGGGACTTTGGACGCCGTCAAAGAGGCCGTGACGACGTGTCTTCGAGAGGTTCCCGATGATGCCTTCGCGGGAGCGTTCCAGGAATGGGAACGCCGCTGGAACAAGTGCATCGACTCACAAGGGTCCTATTTTGAGGAATATTAGCTTAAGATATGTAAAAGTGTAATAATTTTTTTTTCCTAAGCTCAGTACACTTATTTTCCGGACGAACCCTGTATATACATATATATGTATATATATATTGAAAATAACAGGTAATGATGTACTACTGTCATACATTACTGTATATCTTATTGTAATGAGCTAGAAAGTCGAGTGTTTTCATATATAAGTGTGCTATAACATCAGATAAGAGGTTATTGGCATATCGACGTGTTACAGTGTGTTTGTTTTCCGTACTAGAAATATATTAATATTCTAATTGTGTGTTTCGCAGCAGGTATTTTACGGTTTGCGAGGAAATTCGTTCTCTGTCAGCGAGAGCCGAACCGTTGGGCGCCTCGAAAGCGAAGAGAAATGGCGCCATTTCCGCCAGGCAATGCCAAGAGTAACAAACTTGTCCGTTTGCTTATTCAGGAGATGGTCTTGGTCGCGAGGTCCGAGGGTAGTTCTCACGGTGACCCACTTGCCGGCTGGCTTGATACGGATGTAGTGGCACCCGCAGAGGGTGAAAATAATGTAACGAGCGTATCGGATCTACTTCCGTACGAATGGATCGATAATGGTGGTGTCGTGTCTAAACGAGCGTACTTAACGTGGTGACGGGATCTTTATTTTAGTAAGAAGAATCAACGATAATGTTACTTATCTTAAGTGAAGTTTTGGAACGTGTGTCATTTTGTTACTTATGTAAAACTCAAGAGGAAGCTCGTGTATTATGGAAATCGCTCCGGCATAATACTATCAGATAATGTATCACCTGGTGGCTATGTTATACGTAAAATTACGAGTCGTTTAAAAAAATCCTTTTCGTATTCTTGAACAGACGTATACTAAGGCATTAATTCGAAAGTTCCGTACCCTTATGGCATCTAAATTTCGTAAGATATCTGGTTTCATTTTTTTTAATTATGTACTTATAATTCAATTGGAAATTTCAGGAAGAGGTCCCTAGACGATATTAGAAATCACAGGGTATTTTATTTCCCATTTCCATCGCAAAATGTGATTAATTTTGAAAATTGTTAAATAAACTGTTACATTGTAAGCCATCGATTTTAGCACTGGCAACATCGCATTAGTCAATTACTTAATTTAATGATTACGCCGATATTAAAAAGCATTTTGTGTGATTCCGTGCACTCAATAGCATGTATTGTGGTTAGTGCATCCCAACTCTTCTCTCTAATGAGTTCCCATGCCCTAACCCTTAACTGTCTGGTTAAATCCTGTGTATAAGGCACTAACCGTTGTTTTGTTATATACCAACTTCTTTATATTTTTCACATCGGTTCATTCGTAGCCGACGGAGAAACTTGAGATCCGGTTTGAGAGCATTGGGCTACCAAAAGTTACATTTGACCAATTCCCACTTACCAACCTTCATCTGGAAAATGCGAAATTTAAAAAAAGTCGGGTAAATTCACAATTCCAGACCCGTAGAAACCCTACTTTTGCAGTTAGGGTATCATTATAAGCCATTATGAATTTTTTTACTTATTTTGCATTTTTAATTATTTGTAGCTGTAATCTACCGTGTAGATTTAGGTTTTGGGTGTCCCATGAAAACTGCTACACGCCTTCGTGAACACTAGTACAATATGTGAATGGATGGAAATTCATTCACCTCATCGGCTCGTTTTTATTTCCCTCTCTTCCTCCATCTTGACGTCCAAAATGTCTTCTCTTTCCTACCTCTGCGTAATTAAAATTCTTCATCCTGCCTCAGCCTTCCACGTAGCCTTCTACTTCTCAATGTCTCCTCCACCCACAATTTTCTCTCGTTGCCAATATCTTTCCCCCTCTCCCTTTCCAATACTCCTTCGACATCTTCCCCGTCCAACTCCTTCCCAACATTATTGTAATTACAATTTTTGTGAGAAAATGAAAGCAATTTTTTCTGATTATTCAATCAGTATCTTGAATTAAATATGCTCCAAGTTCTCGGTGATAAATCCAGTGTTTTACAACATCATGAATATTGAGTGTGGTAATGGTAATCCGGTGGGTAGAGCGCTGGTCTACTGACCTGAAGACTCGGGTTCGATTCCGAGTGGTGCCTTTGAGCACCCTTAGCTTTGCTTAGTTTTATGATTTATCGGGCGCCAGATCTTCCTGGGAAACTACAGGCGTCGCAGAGAAAAGATCTGGCCCCCACTATCCTGACTTATGAATTTCACATGCCGTTACGAGCTTAGTACTAAGCTCTATCCTCACCTATTAAATCAACCTTCGGGTTAATTACTTTTCTCAAGAAAATATCAGATTCCACAACGCTTCCTTAAACATGACAAGATCAACCGACTTAGACATAACTTGGCGGAAATTACGAAAATTGTGTCCAAATGACTTCACCCTTTTCAACTAATTTCTTTTTATTTCTCAACCCGATTTCAACAAAACAATGTCCACATAAGGAGTACTTATGAACATTTCTAGTTTAGACTGGTTGTGGAATAAAAAATTAATGGTTGAAATGGTCACAAAGACAAGTTTATCCAATATACTATATACTTTACGACATAAATTGTTTTACGACCCCCATAATCTATGCGACACTTCTTACATTCTTCAGGGTTGATGTATGCTAATTCTGAATAAACAAGCTTCAGCCATTTTGAAGATTCGGTAATTGAGAAAATTATATAACGATTGTATAAAATATTAGTTTTAAGAAAGATTCGAAAAATGCCCAAAATCATTTACATATGGGTTGTATAAGTGCGTTGATCTCCTTGTTTAGAGTTTAAGATTTATTACAAGCCGTAATAAATGACTCGACGCTGGTAAAATGTGCAATAATGAGCGAAAACACGATTTGACGCACTGATTTTCGCAAAAAATGGGGTACATATAAAACTGAATCTCGTAAATCAGAAAAATAGGTTTAAATCGTTTGTTGATTTTGGATGGATACGACACACGTGCGAATAAATGAGAGCTATGATTTTAATTCAACTCTTCCCTTCGTCCGTTTCAGATGAGAAAGAGAGGAGGCGGCAGGAGTCGCATGCCGCGCTCCGCAATGCCTGCGCCCAGGGTGAGCCCCCATCGGTGATCCGGGGCATGGTGCAGGCCCTCGGCGAGGAGGCCGAGCTGATCGTCAACATGGCCCCGAATGGAAGCAACACCTTGCTGTTCACGTAAGTGGCTCACCTCTCGCTTCCCGGAAGAAACGTTCTTCCCCGTCGTTTCTCGTTTCTTGGAAAGAAATCGGTATTATATAATCATAGTAACGGTGTCTGGCATTTTATTTCCAAATGATCAAATATCATGTGATTGCAAGTGCATTTTGCCTTGTTTGATTTTTAATTTTACATTCTTCGCCTTCTTTTCACTGTTAAAACTTGCGTGTGAAATACAGAATGGCGTCTTCAGTTGGCGGCGAAATATTTTAAAAGATCAATTCTTCTAAATACAAATCCTGCACCCTCAACTCCAGTCGATACATCGTATCAAAATCTGGAATATAAATGTTTTCTATCACCTGTTCAGTATTTGTGGTGCTAGAGGAAAGTGTTCCATAGGAACCCATGATAAAAGCGCCAAATTTATTGAAGGATTATGCAAATAATCAGCGAATCCCAATTTATAATCGTCCCAGACGATAAAACTGACTACAGAGATGCCATATGAAATGTTCAGAAAATATGGAATACTCTTCAGGCCAAGAGCCTCATCAAAGTTACTTAATTATTGTTTCCTTCCCACTACTTTGACATTGGCCTGAAAGATTAGATATGCACTCATTGAACTGGTTATCACAACCTCCTTGACAATGCTGTTGTTGGGTCGTTGGCAGTGGAATAGCCGAGTGCCCCACTGACCTCTCATGTGCCGAGGATGTCTGCCACTTCTTCTCGGACGGGCCATAAAAAGAAGATCGATTTACATCACACCGTATCGTATCGATGCATTCATGTTTCTTGGCATTCAGTTTTATTCATTTTACTTGTGTATAATCGGTGTCAGGTCTTCATCATCAGTAATTTCCGTTGTGTACGATTTAAAATTAAATTTAGGGTGTGGCTTTTTCTGGTTTTGAAAAAAATACATTCCCCAGGAAAGAAAATATGAGGTCTAATATATTATTTGAATTTGGATTGAGATCCAGTGGACTAATGCCTTAAGAGAATTTAACGTGGAATTCAATCTTATGGTGTATTGGTTTTTATTCAGGAGGGGCGTCTCGACCTGAAAATCCGGAAAAGGCCAGGAAAATCGCAGGATACGGGAAAACTAGATTAAGTTAGGAAACTTTGTGGAAATTTTGGATTTTTTTCAAGGAACGTATAAAAATTATTTTTCAATCATTGTTTCCATTCTGAACGACGAAGACTTGCAAAAAATTGCAATTCTGACGGGAGAATGGCCATGTGCAGCCTATGTCGTTGCACTAAAGAATACTGGCGACATCCAGAGATGGGCTCTGTTAATATCATTTATCTTTATTTTAAGTCTAAATTAATTTTCGAAACCTTTATTGCAACCTTGTAATTTTCTTAATTTAAGCAGTGGGCAAATAATAGATGTTTCTTTCTCCAAGAACGAAATATTTGGAAGCGAAATTAAAATTGAAATTAAATTTAAAATACTTCGCCTTTCCACATAAATTTACACATATATTTATGTGGAAAGGCGAAGTATTTTAAATTTAATTTCAATATGAAGAATTTCCACCAAGTGACGCCAGAAACTGTTTCATTTATTTGGAAGCGATTCAAATCTGAGGGATTCCTGCCCCAGGCTTGTTCGTTATTTCTGCTAGAAACCTTTCGAATAGTTTCAAAGCGATGCGTGTTAGCTTCAGGCAGTCCTACATAAGGAACCTCCCCCATGCGTCCATCATGTTAATAAAACCCAGTTTTTGCTAATACCATACATAATAAAAATGAATCAGGGAAATTTAATGCCATATCTGAGTATTTAGTGACGGTTATTTAAGTCAGGCAACTTTTGGACTAACCTGTAAATTACAGGGAATTAAGTGGTTGAATTTCGCTTGTCAACCTGCTATAACGTCAACACGACTAATCTCAATAAAAGCATTTTGAATTAAAATTCAATATAAATTTTGTACATGCCATCTGAGGTTTAATTTTCATTCTCCTTATACGTTAAAGATTGCTCAACCATCCTCTCGTCGATATCATTGTGCTGTTCTTCCGAAGTTGGCAAAGGGCGGAAATGGAAAAGCCAACGTTCGAAAGAATAAGGATATTTTGACTCACGAGGAACTTTTCGAGGAAGATTTCACTTGAGTGTTTGGGCGCTTACCAAGTGCCATAAGCGAATTATTTTCCCTAACAAAAAAATTACGTAAAAATAAATGACTCTGGAATATTTTGGATTTGCAATTTTAGAAAAGGCGATGGAATGTTGAAAATCTGTTAATGATCGGTAAAATTTTCCTTTCCTCATCAAACCCAATGTTATTAATAGTGAGTGAAAATTAATAACAAAGTTAAAATTTTTAAGTCAAGTAATTTTCCTTGTGTTAAGCGCGTTGTAATTATCATGATTTTAATTTTATAATTCTTCACAATCGATTTCCATGGAATCTGATGCCTGACTTTCAATCCCCTAGTGGTGATACTGCTGTGGCCATGGGGGTGCCCGCTACCCCTTCGGTTTTATGGCAGAATTTTGGACTTTATCGCGATTTTTTTCGTTTTCTGTGCAAATTTGTTTCGTATGTTCGCACTTAATAAACTTTTTGCTCGGAAAGGTTTATACATGTAACCATGAAAGTTATTGGCGCAAGAATAGCTGAGGGCTGGTACTATTTTTCATCTTTTTTCATCATGAGAGCACACCTCAGCCACCACTCATTTGTCAAGAGAATAGTGTTAGTTTATTAGTTTTCCAGGCAATGGAGGCTGTGTTTTCACAATTAATTTCAGAAAGAATATGTTGTGCAATAATATTTGATTAGACAACACCTTGGCTATATTTTTCCATTTGTAAGTTCATGTATAGTATTAAGTTTATCCTTTATAATTATAATGTTTTAAACTTTCAGGGCATGCGAGGCTGGTCAAAAGGAGACTGTCAAAGTTTTGCTGGCGAATGAAGCAGACGGAAGAATCCATCCCGTCACCAAATACTCACCTCTCTACATAGCATGTTATTATGGCCGGAAGGATATAGTTGAACTTTTGTTAAAGGTACGATAAACTAAGTTTATATACCCTTCTCTTGCTTAATATTGGAATTTTTTTTGTAAATTTCTAAATTCATTGGAAGTTTTATTCGTTTAATTTCTCGTTTCATACTCGAAAGTCAATGAAAAACGAAATTAAAATAATACTTTAACTTAATACTTTAACTTAATTTCACAACAGTATTCGACTGAATATTAATTCAATCGAATACTGTTGTGAAATTAAGTCATCTTAGGGTAGATTCAGTCTCATGAAAATATTAGAAAAAGCGATCAATTTAAAGCGCGGGAAGCCATGATGTCTTTCGCGACTGTTATAAATCTTGATTGGAAGCGTTCGGATATAAGCCTCCTTCTTTTCCTATTGTGTCTGCCACTGATTAAGTCGATTCCATGAGACATTACTGAGAGAGATTTTTGCCAGTCGCAGTGGTTATAAGCCGACCAAAGCTATCCTAAAGCCCATTAAAGCCATAGCATTCTTCGAGGTTCATTAGGGAAACACGCAGATTTAAAACGAGCGAAATTGACCAGTTTTTTCCTTGCCTTCTCGGGAAGACGGAAAGAGAATATTTTTTAATCCCATCATTTCGCATTCGAATTCATTTTAGCGGTAAGTACGATATTACTCAAACAGCCAGCTATCGCTCAAGATTACGACATAAATGGTTCCTGACGCAGAGTGCATAAAAAATTTCTTTTGTTTGAGGCGAGTGTCCGAATATAGTCGTTTTAGTAAGCGTTTTAAGTTGAAATATTCCTACACTTGGAAATATTGTCCATATTTGTCATTGAAAATCTCTTCGTAGGGTACATCCTTTACCATCCGAAGTACTGAGTAATTTACGTGTTTCGAAGTAGGAAGTTAGAAATGTAGATTTTTTTGGCTTTCATCTTTATTTATTTGTTTGATAGAAATTCTTGTCTTCAGTTGATCTGGTATTTACATCGTTGAAAATGTTTTGAGCATGCGTTTAAATGTCGTATGTTGTTTAAACGCATGATGTTTATAATGAACTTGTTTTGGCCTACCCAGGGTGGTTTCGAGCAAACAATTAGGATGGTTTTATGCTCCCACACAAGGGATAGCTCATATAAATATGTGCTTTAAGAAAGTAATGGGCCTCCTAACACTAATGAAAAATGATTTTGTTATTCTCAATAAACGCTTAGAATGAAAAAGACTAATTCAATGGAGGGAAAACTACATAAGTGAACTTACGTTGATTCTATTGTACGTAATTTCTTGGTGGTAAATGTTGGCAGGTGGCACAGCGTTAGGAATTCAGTGAACTTATCTGATGCCTTTTATGCCACAGTCAAAACAAGGCAGTTTCCCAAGTATATGCTTGTCTAAATAATCTGCTCCCTTTCATTGCTTTTCGCACCTGCCCAGCACATTGTCACTATGAAGGAATTATTATTTCGCGACGTCATTCGCATGCTTCTCCATTTTTCAACCTCGTAAGCGAGCAGTCTCGGAAGTATATTTTATTTAATTATGTTAACGTGCTAAAGTCATAATTTGGCTCGTGAAAATTATAAAGCTTTTTATGTTCACATATGTTTATTTACCTGAGCCATTCAATTGCGTTCTTAAAATGACTCTCCGTATCCAAGGAGGGTTATTTTAAGAAAAGTGAAAAATTAATCATGTCAAGGACGGCGACTACGAAATGTTCTCGGACAAGTCCCGAGCCCTTATGCCACGAGCAGCAGACTACAACTACTACTACTCTGCTAACGGAAACATTTAGTGATGCCTTTTACTGGAGCCATTCAAATGAATTCAAAACGAACGCGGGAAGCGTGATAATGCCGAATCTTGTCACCCTTATGTGCTGCCCTAATTGTACTCAAAGTTTGATTACTTTTTGGTGTACATTTTTGAGACTTAACTGGTTATATTAACTAAACCCACACGTAATCAAAGAGAATGAGTGATTAATATTTTATTATCCCATAAAATATTATCGTAAGTCGACTTTTTATACGTTTTATGTCTTGGATAAATGTACAAAATCGTCTCCATAAATTTGTTAATGGTTGCATAACTCTATTATTTCGAGTTCAGATATTAGAAGAATCGAATATCTTCCATCTGTTGGTATTAATTACAGCACTGAAGTATGATGATGTCATTGTAAGATTATTGATACATAAATACAAAATCAAGATGAAGTGATCATGAAGTTGTCATCATGCTTCATTTCTACTTATAATTTGATAGGTACCTCCCCTCTGTGTGCATGCAACTGTGACTAATCTGTGCAGAAAACCTCTTTCTAATTGACATGCATAACATGACACCCTAATTTCAAATTTCCCTAGATTTTCAATTGTGCCAAGTACTTCTTTACCTTTTTATTGTATTCATTAATGAATTCATAGAAATCTTTGACTTGCTCACGAATGTTTTAGGTACCCATTAAGGTGACCTGTTTTTTCCTTTGCTGCGTCTCATCCTGTATCCTAAATTATTTTCAGCTTCACAAGATAAAAAACATTTCCTTTTGTATAATCATGTTAATAATTTGTTGTTTCTCTAAAATTTAGATTCCGTACACCTGCAATAATTTCTTTGAAAAAACAGTCCCTTTGAATACAATTGATTTTACTTATTTCTAAAGCCCAAAGCTTTTTGAACTGTAGATAAGAAAAGATTCAGATTATTTTTTGTATGATATATATTTTAAGTAAAAAAGGAAAGTGATTTATTAATATCAAAAAGCATGTTTAATCAGTATAAATCGTATGCAAAGAACAGATTTTTGGAGAGGAATTTGTGACAGTCCTAGCAGTATAATTACCTGTCTTCTTCATTTATATTCTCATAATTATTTAATTATAAAATGGCTGTACCTGACTTCAAGTGGGTAGGAATTAAGCCACTGATTGGAGTACCTCAGGATCAAATCTGGGTATTGTCTCTGGCCATCCTGTACTATATCCTAGCTCTGTGACATAAGTAGTGCCAGATCTTTCTAGGAAATTAAATAAGGAGCAGGAATTTGTCGAGGCTGGTCATGGCTGTTGGGAGAGGGTGGGACCATGGTTCCTGTATAGAATTTTACTTTTCTTGTACATTTCTGATTAAGCTTGATTGATATATTCTACTCAGCCAATTATGCCTACCAAGAATGTGTGATTGAAGAATATTACATTCCTGGAAAGAAATTAGATGATGGGAAAGGGAAGGCTTTAATTAATGAGGAAGTTTGTGAGGTTGGTCTTTCATCACTTTCCCCTTCTAGATTCCAACTGCTGGGCACTTATAGCTTTGTTGGTGAAATAGCATTGGGAAGTGAATGCCTTCATTCCAAGATTTCTTGCCTGCAGTTTCCAAGACATTTCATTCCATTAATTCTAGCAGTGTCTTAAATTAAAGCTCAAGTTATGTCCAGCTTAAGGATTTATTTAGAAATATATTGAAGTGCATATAATTTTATATTGTAACAATTTCAGAGTGTAAAAATCATTTGCCTTGACGGAGATTCAAACCCAGATCCCTTGATATCCAGCCGACTGCTTTGGCCAGTTAAGCTATCGAGGCATCCTCTTGCACTCCCAAATTTTGGGGGCTTTAAAGGAACAAGATTTTGTGATGAAATATTGTGTACACAATGTCACAGGCATTCGTAGTCGTGCACTAAGCACCACAGTCCACGAAGTTAAAGCCAACTTTAAACACTTTGGTTGTTTTGCCTTTGGCCAACTCCAAGAAACTGCGGAAGATGCCGCAGCACTAACACAACATGACTATGAATGTCTGTGACATTGTATGTATGGCATTTCATCACATCTTGTACCTTTAAAGCCCCCAAAATTTCGGAGTGCTAGAGGATGCTTCGATAGTTTAACAGGCTAAAGCACTCAGCTGGGCATCGAGGGATCTGGGTTTGAATCCCAGTCAAGGAGAATGATTTTTACACTCTGAAATTTTTGCATTGTAATGCATATTAGCGGGTGACTCCGTCGAAAGTTACTGCTACAGCATCTCCCTCAGTTTCTTGGAATTTGCTCATAATTTTCTTGAAATAAATGTGACAACCCTAACATATCTATTTACTTTGCAATTTATCATCAATTTAAGTTTATCTCTCCTCACTTGGGATAGGTCTTTCATTCCATTGCAAAAAGTGATGAACACTATCCTCCTTTTATATCATATCATAAATTAATGTTAAGAAAAGCCAAAATTTAAAGTGAACACAAATTGTCTCTTTATTTTTCTCATAGTCTTTTAAAAAAAGAATGATATCATAATGAATTAATTACATTTTTTCAGAAATTTCCTGAACTTGTGCAGCAGCAAACTGTTGAAAGGTGGCTACCAATTCATGCATGCTGCATTAATGGCCATGTTACCGTGGCTGAGCAGCTTCTTCGATATTCATATCCCCCACAAATAATGCAGAAATTTGTGTAAGTGGACATATTATTAGCAAAATGACTCTTTCTAGCTCTTAATTTCCTTAGGATCCAGTGCTATTATAACATCCTCTGAAGTCGTGTTCAAATATTTTACGCCATTACATTGCTAAATATTGTATGAAACAAGATGGTAATTAGATGAAATACTGTAGCCAAATACCAAGTGGAATAGACTAAGAACCAATTTTTCTGATTTTCTCTCTCTCGCCAGTGCTATTACACTGAAATGTTGACTATTCAGTTATTTAATATGCACTTCAGTGCATATTGAATAGCTGAATGGAAGACAGTAAAAGTGCAGGCGATATGTACATTTTTATTGTCTTCCATATTAGTATTCGGAGTGGATTTTTAAATATTTCTGTTGTACATGTATACAGATTTGCATATCTAGGATTTCATCCAAGGATTCATTTCTCGTGTCAGCTCTTGGTTGAGCTAAAGAGCTAATGCAATGAAGTAATCACCACCATCACATCCTGAAAATTTTCCTCATTCTTCTTTTAGTAAAATTATCCATAACTTACTTTTTTCCTTAAAAGTGTGTAATGAATTTCCATTAATTACTTTCAATGGATGAGTAATGTATGACTTAACTGAAAATCGAGTGTATTAAGAATTAAGGTAAATTTTTATGAGACAATTATTTTGAAAAATACAATCTTGAGTGCTTTGTTAATGGCATTAGTGGACATTTTTATCAAGGCTAATGTGGGAACTCTTAAGCAAAAACTAAATAAACATTTCAAGCCAAGAAATGAAACCTTTTTTTTGTTATGTGTCAACCATTGTTGTGTTTGTTGACCTTTGATCGACAGGATCTTAGGGTTCTTTCAATGGCAAATGCTTGTATCCTTGCCAGTATAAATAGCTGATTTGCTTTGGGTCTGTTTCCAATTCTATTTATAGCATGTTTTAGCTTCTCAAACATTCCTCCCCTCCACATCTCTCATGCCTCTCCCTCTCTCAAATGTTCCTTTTGTGCTTCAGTGATCCTTCTGGCCAGTGGGAGTATGAGCTTCCTTTTGATATCAACCACAAGGATGTTACGGGCCAAACTGTTCTCTACCAAGCTTGCTATTTAGGAAACAAGAAACTGGTTGACTTGCTGCTCAAATATAAAGTGAAGGCTTTTAGAATTAAGGTAAGTAGTTTCAGGATATTTTCTCCTTGCAACTTGTTCTTTACTTGGTTTTAGTTTTAACTTTTCTGCTTTGGGCAGTTGGCATTATCAAAAGTTTAGGTATCTTGAATTTGCCTCCATATGTGTACTAGATTTTAGATTTTGTGAATGATTTTAGTACATATTTTTATTTGATAGTTTAGTTTAGTACATGTTATTTTGAATATTTTAGATGATAGCTGAAAGGGATACTTGATTCACTAACTTGCTGATGATTTAGTCTAATGCTGTTACAATATTTATCTTTTTGAGATAAGAAAGTTAGCTTTTACTCTCTTTTGCCCTTATACCATTTGGAATAAATTGATGAATGTCACTAACAATTGAAGTGTGAGGGTTGCTGTTAAGTATGGACTTTGAAACTGAAAGTGCATTTCAGTAATTGTTCATCTTTTCTTGGTAGTTTCTCTGAATTTATAACATGCTGAATATTTGCACTGTAGGGTGAAGTTTTCCTATTTCCATTTACATAGAGAGGAAATGCACTGAATGGTTGAGGCCTTAACTTTGTAGAATTCCATTATTAACTTAGGAGAAAAAAACACACAATTTATCTTTGCTTTTCTACAGAATAGACTTTACTCGTCGACTAGTTTCGTTTACACAATAAACATCATCAGTCACTAGTCCTGATGATGTTTATTGTGTAAACGAAACTAGTCGACGAGTAAAGTCTATTCTGTAGAAAAGCAAAGATAAATTGTGTGTTTTTTTCTCCTAAGTTAGAGAGGAAATGTTAGGTGAAGTTTTGTGTTTATTTCATGGGAACTTTTGACTGCTGTGTGTGCATGAATTATATACATACAGTGAATTATGTACATACTTACCTGTGTGTGCATGATATACATTTTCAAATTACATATCTGATAGTCCAGCAAAGAAAGGTGCAATGCAGGAATCGTAGAATTTTGCGGTAGGTCATGGAATAGTTATTAATCCCTTCAGAGAAGCTATCTTGATACAGTGTGAGGCTGTGCTCTTTCTACGGAACTAAAATATTTGGAGGTTATCAAAGTGTGATATAATCGCGGTGAAATTTTCATCTTTGTGCTTGTAAGAATATTTTTTGTTGAGTCCACAACCATGATTCAATTATCAGGTAAAAACTGCACATTAATGATTGAAGGTCGTTGATGTATGCATGTACATATGGGTGTGGCACTGGAAAGGAGTGAATTCATTGATGTTGGATTTATCTTGAGTTTTCCCAAGCAATGAAGTAACGTAAAGATTCATAGATTTGAGGAATTCAATGTGTAATTACTGTAATGTCTCCCTGTAGTACATCAGACTGCGAAGCACCTAACTTAACAGTAGCCTGGCTTAGGTTAACTTATGTCATTCATAACCATATGAATCCAGTGATTCTGCCCCTTAACTGAAATGTCAATCTATAAATAATAGCGTAACATGTTGATTGTATTTGATGTATTGTTAAGATTAGAAATATGGCCTCCTTTGCCATGACACAATTTTCATTCTCTCTCCTCCTCTCTTTTTGGTGCAGACTGAAGAAAAAGAGAGTACCCCAGTGACAGAGGACGCTGAAGAAGCGAGGATCGAAAATGGATATGATGCTGTGAGCCCCACTCGTCGGAAAATCTCAGATGGAATCCAGTCCATTATGTCCAAACTGAACTTGAGCAGTAGTACTGTTGGTGACCCATGGGAGAGTTCCGAAGTCAGCTGGCGTGCGGGACGCCGGGGTTCAAATGCGAAAGAGCGCATGATAAGCCCTCTGCATGTTAACGTCCACTGTAATAATGGTGCGGAGACATCTCTTCATGCTGCAGTGCGTGGTGGTCACCATTTAATCGTTAGTGCTCTATTGACTGTAGCCAGTGCTGATCCAAATATGCCCATCCGTGCCGATCCCGGTTCACAATCTTCGGTTTCGATGGACGAAATGGAAGATGATAATTCTCATTCTTCTTCACGATCAAGATCCGGCACTACATCCAGTCAGTCGGCCTCTGCTACCAGGGATGGAGTGTCGACAGCTTTGACGGAAGCATGCACTAATAGGTAATTGAATACATGCATGAATATGTTTATGATAAGTGATCAAAGGTCATCTCTCCACTTAATGATATTAATCCAATTCTTGGGACTAATGTTATTGTGAAAGTTTCATAAAGTGAGCCCATAAATGCGATGATTTATGGCAATACATTCTGGAAGCTCTATTAGGCTATATGGGCATGTATATGCAAACATTTGGTATCAATTTATTACTAAATGTCGCATGATAAAAACTGCATATGTTTACTGGACACATCTCAACTCTAATGATTACTAAAGAGTGATTCCATATTGCCTCACCACAAGCCGAACACTTGCCAACAAGTTGCTCACCTAGTTTAGCAGCAAGGGATAACTGCTCTCATGCCCTCAGGGTTTCATCATCAGGCACTCACTGTTGACTGTGGGGATTTCCCTACACTTCCTAAGTACCCTAAATCTACTTATCTTTAGTGCATTTCCTCTTAATGAAAACAGAAAATGCACTTGAATGAACTTCTTTATCTTCTGTGCTCTTTGTGCCAATGCTTGACTAAATTTATTTCTTTCATGTTATCCCTTAAATAATTCTTGCGATTTTATTATCTAATAAAATGTTTTGTTTTAAATCAATATTTAAGGTTTAGATTTTCCGTTTTTTCTTCTTCACTATAAATTCGTTGAATGGTTTACTAATATGGGACTAAAAACTCCTTAAAATAATCAAGCTTAGTGCATCAACAAGATATCAATGAAGTTTAAATCACTAACTGCTCCTTTGTTAGTTATTTGAAAAAATGAGTTTAATTTTATTTCAGAGATTTTTGGGAAAACTTGGGCTCATATGAGGTGCCATACATCACCTTTGATCTATATATTGAGCATAGTTTTAATCCTATCCAAGTGAAATATTTGAAAGATTTTTTCATTTCCGAATGCATTCATATATTCTAAGAAACTGTGACAAATGCCACTACAGTAGTTTCAGCAGTCACTTGCTGATGTGCATACTAATGAGGGAAATTTGACTGTGTAAAAGTTATTTGCCTAGTCAAGGATTCAAACCTGGATCCCTCAATCTTCAGCTGAGTGCAATAGCCAGTGAATCTAATGGCTTATCTTCTTACAATTGTGAATCATGAAGGACTTCAGTGTAGCAAGATGTTTCTAAAGTTTAAAAATTGGCTTGAACCTCATGAACGTCAGCAGTGTGTACTTGAATATGATTAATCCATGTCATTGTTGGCATGATAATTTGTCAGAGTGCCTTGTTCCTTTAAAGCCCTTCAAAATGCATGATTTTCATGGGCATCTTGATTGCTTAACTGACTAAAGCAAACAGCTGGAAATCCAAAGATCCAAATTGAAGTCCTAGGTGAATGATTTTTCCACTGTGAGGTTTGCTACATTTACATTCATATAGTATACGTATATTAATGTCAGTGAAATAACTATTCTAAAATAAATAAATTCTAATTCAAATTTGCATTGAATAAAATTTATTATGATTACATAAATGTCATTCATAGGAAGAATCCAGGATTTGAGGAGGGTGGGCAAAGCATAATTGAAAACTTCTTGGGAATTTATAAATAACACTGAAAGAAAACTAGTGCATTGGGAAGTTTATGAGAATTCTTGAAAAATATTAAATAAAAATGGATCAAATATCTATTTAGACCAATGGACTCTCTAGAAATAACACCGGAAGGAAGTTAAAATATCCAATAAAAGAGATACTGCTCACCTATTCTAATGCCTTTAGAATCCTCAATGCATACTTACATACCTTGATCAAAATGTGAACATCCACCTTCTATCATGGTATTCATTATCCAGGGTATTAATTTGAAAAAACGTCCCTCCATATGTGAATGTATGTTAAAAATAGTGCTGCAATATTACATAAATCACCCCCTTTCATTCTGCCAACAGGGACATACCAATGGTTGAGCTGCTCCTGCGGCACTCTGCGAGGGATGACCGCTGTCAGGCTCTAAGGGTCGCCCTTGCCAACGGTGATGAAGGTTTGGTGGCTCTCCTCCTGGCAACGAAAGCCCACCGCGATCCAGAATACAGAGTCAACCCAGAAAACAGTGCGAACAATGGTGCTCGTGATGCCAAAAGTGCTTCAGGGGGACGGTCTGGGGGCCTAACCTTTTCCACTCTCTCCGCACTGGGGATCCAGTCAAATGGCAACGGAAGTGGTCAGTCCCCCCCATCTCAAACTCCTGTGATGATAAACTGGCACAGCCAACGCGATCTCATGAGACTTCGCACTCAGTGGCTGGTGGACGCAGCATTTAGCCTCAATCCCAGCCTAAGGGGATCGCGCCCTCAGCTGGGGCCTCCTGGGAAGATTAATTCCATGCGATATCTTCCAGCGTTGAACACCATCACGAGGTTGGATGTGTCAGACAACTCACTTCGATCTCTTCCACTCATCATTTTCTCACTGCACAGTTTAAGGTAAGGAAATGTTCATCAGATTTTTAAACTAACATTTTGGGTACAGGTTTGCTTCAACATCATCCCTTGTCATTCAATTAAATGTTACCTGTTACCCAGAGCAGGGTGTGATCGTTTGTGCACTTCATAGGAAACACTGGTGTTATGGTTTTCATTGTACTTGCCTCATAATTCTATTCAGTTACGTAACAAATCATATGATTCCTGTACATGATCCTTACATTTGGGCTTGATGTAGGGCCAGAGGGTATTAAGCTTTTGGTATACGGGATACGTTTAGTTGACCAATGAGGTTTAATGTGCCAAAATTGAAATTTAATTGAATGGTTCTTGCTATTCCCAAATGTCTTTGTGTTCCATTAGTGCTCAGGATTGTGAAATATATTATAGTTCAAATCATACACTGTAGTTCAAATCATTATCCATTCCACCGGGGAAAGGTGACCACACTCTTATTTTTTCTTTGTGGAAATATTCTAAAATAATCAAGTATTCTGAGTAAAACTTCCATGTAAAATGCTTTCACTTTCTCAAAAGGCAGTATATTTAATAAATTGCCATATATTTGAATTTATTTTGAACCCATATATTCTTCTTAATTCAAAAAGACCTCTATTTAAATATATTTTCTTTTTCATTTCCAAAACCACATTTATTTTAGTATTAAAACTTTATGCATGTGCATATGGCTCCAGAGAGTGGCTTACTGTATGTAGGACCTGAGGATATCACAGTAATGTTCAGTACATATAGAAGAAGAGTATAAAAATAAACCAGTGGATACAATACTAATTACTGTAAATTAGGATGGAAGAATGAACATTATGAAATTGTATCTGAAACACTTAAAAACTGCTTCCTTTTTGGTCAGATAAATATTATAATATTTTACATATTTTTTTTGCAGAGGCTGTAAGTCATTTGATTGGGTCACAATGGAAGGTATAAAGATTGATCAGTCAGTCTTAATAAAAAAGATGAGTTCAAAATCAGTCACATTAGAAATTAATTTTATAATGAATACAGTTATTCTTAGCCGTAGACCTAAATGTCTATTATTAGTCATTAGATAACTTCCAATGGCATTCTCGTACACTGTTGCCAGAGTCATTAACCTAGATGTCTAAGAGTTGGTCTTTATCAATTTCCTCAGCAATCAGTGTCAGTGTTGCCTTACTAGAATGGACATTACCATTGCCAAGATTGGTTTAGAAGCACACTCAGCTAAAAAAGAAATAATCAAAAGATGAAGAAATAAATTGGATGTTATGGGCTTTGCATTACAGTAGAGTAAGCACTCCACAAGCAAGTTCATTTGCCTTACTATTGCAAACTCCTTCAGTTGATTTGAAATTTTCATGGGTGGAAAAATATAGTTTATTTTTCTGTTTTTAACGAAAGGTTCTACTCCATCAGCAGAATTTAGCAGCAGTTCTTTGTTGGCTCTTTTTCCTAATTATTTTAATTATTTAGTAATGAATTTGTTCATGCCTATTCATTCCAGGTACCTGAATGTGGCACAAAACAAAATTGAGAAACTTCCATGCAGGCAGCAACCTCGCATTGGTGAAGAGGATGACCTTGGTAAAGCAGGATTGGTTGCTGCTGAAGGAGAGTCACAGTTCATGTACACAGCCCCTGTACTTGAAGAGATACTCTTACAGGTTAGGATAGGACACAGATTGAATTATTCCACTGCATATGGCTTTGATAACCTCAAAGATTTCACTACATATGTCCTTGTGGTTATCAAAGTCATTCTGGTTATTATATGCATGCTTTACACGTATTTTATAAATATTATATACTCTCTGTTCCTAATGAATGAAGCTCAAAGTGAACTCTTCATTAGCCACCTTTCAGAATTTAAGTGATAGTAGCTTTATCTTTGGTTAGGCAGAAGCTTTATGCATAGCTCTAAGCTCAAGCAGAGGTAAAGGAAGGCAATGGTTTGACTAAATCCTGAATGTCTCAAAATAAATTTACTCTGCAAGGCTTTGCATCATGGTTTCTCATTTCAGTTCCTTAAGGAAATGTCATATAGCGCAGTGTTTTTACTTCTTTGTTGGAATCCCCTTGTCTCCCAAAATTTCTGCCCATTATCTGTGGTACAGTTAACCATTGATCCTCCCACATGTTAATGTGGAAAGGGAGCCTACTTTCTAGTCCTTTGACATGTTGGTTGTACCAAACTTGGGTGCTTTCCATGTGACATCATACTGCATGGATTTGTTTCCCAGACTTTGCCAGATCCGAAACCCTCCTCTTGTGTGACTTCATATTTGGACTTCCCTAAGGTGTATCTCGTTTGAATGATATATTTTTAATGTGATTGCATGCTATTGCCCCCATGATTCAGGGTATTGCTGTAAATACAGTTGCACTCAATCATGAATAACCAATGATTATCAGTTTTAATTGGTTTTGGCATAAGAGATAGGATGATTCCTCTGCACATTCCTTTTCAGGTACCTATTTATAGATCTGTGCATTTTCAATAGCTATTTTTAGTGGCAAGCATTTGATGCAGTAGCTTCATTTGAAGTTTCATACTCTAATAATCCTTTTAATGACAATAAAAAATGTATGTCTGACTTTAAAAATCACTTTTTGTTTCTGGCTAGGGTAGATCTCATTCCAAGCCAAGTCTTTAGGCATGTGAAATACATGTTCAGGGTAGTAACCTGTTAATTTCCTTAAAAATGCTCATATCAACCTATAAATTGATAGGTGAGCTTAATCTAAATCATTGAAATGATTTTGAAATTTTCATGTAATAAAGTAATACTTTATTTCCCATAAAATCTGCTCTTTAAGTTATTAGCTATTTTCCTGTCGTTAAGATTTTGACACCAGTGATATTCTATGTGAAAATTCTGATGAAAAATGCTCATGCCTTACATCCTGTCTTTTCCCTTTCCAGAATAACCGCCTAGAAGAGCTGCCTGAGGAATTATTCCTCCTTCCTGCATTAATTTCCCTGGATGTCTCAAACAACAAACTCCAGGTTCTTCCCCATGCCCTGTGGCAGGCACCAAAGCTCAAAGAATTGAACATAGCCTTCAACCTTCTCAGGGACCTGCCTCTGGCCACCCCTCCCATTCTGACTTCTCCCACTTCTGTGATAGACGTTGACACATGTCCAATCCTCTCAGCCCACTCTTCATTGTCTTCCTTGGTGTCGGTTGAGGAAGGCACAGCAGCTGGAGACTCCAACTCATCATCCTCTGAAGTTCCTTCGCAGTCATCTGATGCATCAAAAGGATTGCTCATCCAGGCTGGTGCTCTTCACATGGCCACTCAAAAAGCTAAGGCTGTCAGGTTGGTACCAATCACAGTTTTTCATTACAGAGAGTCATATATTTCACTTACCTGTAGTAAGAAATAATTAGCTCTACGGCCTCTCAATTAAATAAGGGCCGCACTCAAATTTTGAGTGTGTGTTTCTTGAGTGCTTGTGTGTGTGATTGGTCTGTACCAGTCACAAAGTGTGTGCTTGAGAATATCCTGGAATCTTGAACGGGGTCTACTCTACAGCCTCGTGAAGGATTCCATCTCCATCTGAAATTCTTTAACAGGGTCTCACAGCCTTGTGAAGGATTTCAGTCAGGATAGTGTGCGTGTGGCTGTGTGTTGGTCCCTGACACGGATTAATTTCCCGTAAACCACCACAGAGGGTATTCTGGTCGAGAGGTTGTGGTTGGTCCCTGACGTGATTCCCGTCACACCAACACAACAATTGGTCTGACAAGAGATTGGCAACTAATTTTTACGGCCATTGGAGTTTTCTTCCCCTTTCTTATTCTCTTACCTGTGCTTAAAATAGTTGTAAAAAACCATTGCCAGTGAAATTATTTAGCTAACTATGGTAGATAACTGCTCTTTTTCTCCCAGCATATCCAAGTTTGTGGACTTTGAAGTTTGTGAAAGTGAAATATTTATTACATATTTTGTGAATATCGTTGGCAAAAAACAGGTTCACTTAATATATGCTGTTGGACACCTTAGTTACAAAATTGTATTCATTTTTCAAATGAAATATTAGATCTCTTTGGAAATATAGAAATTTCCTCATTCAAAATGCAGATATTTCATGGAACTTGTTGTGCGATATGTAGTTTTGAACATTTTTTCTAAACAAAATAAATTTTGTACATCCTGCTTATATTTTATCTTGCAAACTTCGAAATAAACTCTGACTCTTAAATTTCACGTACTTGATTAAGCTGTTTTCCATGTCTTGTTTGGTGATTTCATTAATTTTTTGAGTGCTCTATGTACACTCTTTAAATTTTGATAATTTAGCTGACATGACACTTCTTGTATAATTTGAAATCCTGAACATTCACCACCTAATAAAAAATAATGCACCTAAGGCATTGCATTCAATAGTCTTGTACAAATAATGTTTTATTTATGTTAATAATTATTATTATTGGTGGTTGATCATACAAGGTACAATGTATCTTATCAAGGAGCATGTTTACCCGTAGCTTATACTTTGTAGATTAATTCGTTTATTATCAGCTGTAGTTATACCAGCCGTACATTTTACTATATACCAAACCATAGGCAGCACATTGGTAGGAATATGTATTTCTGCACTGGAGGATGTATTTAACTGTCATGGAACTTTGTTCTACCCTTAGCTATTAAAGCATTTAGTTATGAGGTTACTTTACTTCTTTATACTTATTAATGGTTTCTTGTACTCCATGGAAGATTATAGCACCAAGGACAAAAATTAGTGACACTCTTAGAAAAATAGTTAGTGATGATTAATTTTCGTTTTTGTGGCTAGTTTTTTATGATTGAATTGATGTTGTAAATGTAAAACGTACTGGAGTCAAACAAAAAATTAAAAGGCCATAAACATGGCTCAAAAATTTTATAACCGTGTTGGGCTTTGAAGTGACCTATCGCACATTGACTGATAATGGTGAGGGGTATTTCCGTCAAAGGTTACGTCTCTGCCATGTTATATGTGGATAATATTCCTTTGGTTGATTGGCTTTAAAATCCAGTGGTAGTAGATGGGTATCAAGTGCATTGGTGAAATTTTGTTGTAAATTTTTTATTTTTATACCTGTAACATGATCTACATTTTAAACGTTGTAGGCATTTGGAACTGAGGCATCACACCGTCTGGAGGAGAAGTGTTGAGGTCAGCGAGCAAGTGCATTGTGGGCTAGGGAGTGATGATGGGGATGAGGGCACTCCCACTGGATCCAGAGTCTCCCAGTTGTCTGCCCTCAATTTGGCCCATAATGCTTTCACCCGCATTCCACATGCATTGCCATGCCTTGCTGTCAACTTGACCCGGCTGAATTTAAGCTACAACAAGTAAGAAATTGTTTAGTTATTTTTTCATTTTACAATGATGTTCCACATGACTTTCCGCTTCCTCCATGTATCCCTTCTCTAATGTTCCACTTATTAACCCATTCCTACTTACTCATATAACATACCATGAAGGACACTATTATTGCTCTTTAAAAAATGCATAAGTCAAAATCTTTAGGAATGATTCTTTTCTTTGCAAGTATCAAACCAATGTCTTCTGAGCCGATTGTATTTTCCTATGAGGTGTATATATTATGTGAACTTATCGTTTTGATCAGGTTAGAATTTCAGTTCCGCTAAGTTAAAATTGCAATCCTACTCAATTTTATTCTTTTCATTAAAATTGGTAATTGTTTTAAAACTTTTAATTATTAATTTGTAGAATGTGAGAAGAACTTATCTATTCTGAATCATCTTTCATGTATTTTCTATGCCATTTGATAAGCCATCACACAGTTTCCGATTGATAAATTGCATTTCCCCTCAGCTTAAGGAGTATGGGTCACATTACGTCCTACCCGGGATCTTTGAAGCAGCTGGACCTCTCCCACAACCAAATATGTTGCTGGCCTAGTTTACCGCAGCTGGTTGGGGGCCCACTTGGAAGCAGTCACTCTGGAGGGATCATTGGTGCAGAGGGCGTTGATCCCTTGGCCTCCATTGCTTGCTATGCCCCCCTTGGTCCTGGGCAGTCTTCTGGTCCAGATGGACCACCCGTTCCATTGCTCACATCACCAACGTCAGACATTCCCATTGTTGCTGGGAAGATCCCTGCAATAATTGCTGGTATGTTTAATTTTTTTCTTATTCTTGCTTTTAAAAAAGTTATGCAATAAATTTTTATATTCATTATATGAGCTGGAACCTCATGTTTACTGAGTTATGAAGGGTGTGTTGTTTTATTCATAAGCATTTTTTTCAAAATTCACGTCATCCTTACAGCATGGAAACATGATTATTGAAGCAAAGATAAAGGTAGATTGGATGATTTTGAAAAGTGAGTGTGGAGAAATATGGAAAAGGTAAATGGATGGAAAGAAAAATAAGCTCTTCATTAATAATAATAAACAATTTTTATTGCTCTGGGAGCAAAGTCCCTTGGAGCAGAATACATGTTACATGAGGTTTTGAAACCTATGGAGTGAAACAGGTTTACATAATGCATAGAATAAGGTAATTAAACCAGTCACAAAACACAATTTAACATCATTTGAACGAAACATATAGTACAATACATACATACAAATACAAAGAACAAAAGTTAAATATTTAGCCTGATAGAACAGTAATAGGTTATTTTGGTAGTGTGGTAGACAGATATTCAAACATTTTCCTGTTGAATTAGGATGTGTTCCTGGATAATTTTACTTTATTAGTCAAGCAGTACCATAGTTTACAGGATGAAATACTGAATGACTTTTCATATATAGCTGTGCGGTATTTGGGAAGATGGAATGTTTTTGTAATGCGGGTTGATCTCTTTGTCGTAAGTGAATTGAATATAAAATTACATATAAGTAAGAAGGGGTTTTAGAATTCAGCACTTTAAATAATTGTGAGGCCTTTTGAAGCCTTCTCCTCTGTTCGAGTTTTAGCCAATTCAACATTTTATAGTAAGGAGTTACACGTTCATTAAAACGCATATTAAAAATGAATCGCAGACAAGAATTTTGGAGCATTTGTAATTTTGTACTTAGCTCCTTGTTCACATCAGTGTAGACAACTGAGCAATAGTCGAGATGTGGTAATACTAACGTTTGAACAAGCTTCTGGTGTAATGTTATAGGGATTAGGTGTCTGAAATGCTTCATTGTGTAAAGAGTTTTGTGAACTTTATTAGAAATGGCATTTACTTGCTCGCGCCAGGTTAAGGTGCTGCTTAGATAAACTCCTAGGCTTTTCACTGTATTTTAGTAGTCAATTTGAATATTTAAAACACTTATTTTAGGGAGATCACTTGCAAGCAGCATATGTACATTGGTGGTGCTTCCAAAGATTATCGACTTCGACTATCGACTTCATTAGGCATGATGGAGGAGGTGAGAGGGTTGTTAGGAGAAATTTAAAGGAGACTTTAAAGGGTGGATGGAGAGCATTTTGATTGGCAGTGGGATGTCGAGGACTGTAATTGAGAGGATAATGTTTTGCGAACAAGGAAGGGGTAGAAATAGGATAGACATGTTAGATGGAATGAAAGGAGAAAGGAAGTACCTGTATGCATAATTGAAGAAGAATTTACTGTAGTGTCAGATGCCTGGTTGCTTTATTAGAAGAGGTAAAAAAATCTGTTATTGTTCAGTCTGTGTCCATCCAAAATCTACCCTAAACAGTAGACTACCTAATAATAATAACAATGTTATACATATCTTTTGAGTCCATAATGCTCTGCCAACTACTCCACCACTCTACTGCCAACCTTTTGAAAATATATTCAGTTATTTTTTCATTCATAAATATAAATGCTTAGATGTGTAAAGGTTGTTGTGTAAGAACATCAGATGTATAGAATTTTTATATGGGAAAAAATTATATGGATACCTTATTGGTGAGCATACAAGCAGATTTTTAATTTCGAATAGTGATGCTAGGGTTTTTAAGGATGAACCCAAAAATATCCCATCTAAATTGAGTATTGCATATATCCTCTTTAAGTGATGCATTAAAAACGAATTTTATATGGTAAAATTTTTAAACTAAGTGAAAGCAACATGTTGACTTAAATTATGCATATTCCTGAATGCATGATTATGATACTACATAATCAGGTATAGTGCATCAGAAATATTTCTCGGACTACATCTGCATATTTTTAAGCAGTGAGTAAAGCAGGGGTACACTATGTACTGTAAACTATAATTAATTCATAAGTTGATGCTCCAAATATTTTTTTCATGAAAGTTCCCCATCTGCCATTTTGAGACGCATTCAAGATATGATACTGATTCGTGCCTAGATATTTTTGTTTTTTTCATAGCCCTTTCCGTGCTTGACCCCTCATCGTGGGAGAATATAATAAAACTGCACAAATGTTGTGCTCGGTATTTTGTGTGAAAATTAAGACCTGTGTATTTTGTTTTTAGGTAATTTTTATATTTTGTTTTATGTTTTATTTTGTCCTTCATACAATAGTATCTGTTAATTAATGATTTTTTCCTAAGAGGAAATGACACTGCCTTTGCCATCAACATTCTTTTTTAGATGTACCATACTTCACAATTTTTTTTAGAATATCACTTTCATTTTCTTAGAAATTCATGTTCCTCTTAAGGAAGGTTCCCACTGTCAATAACTTGCAATCTTTAGAACATTTCTCACCAGGATGGTGTGCAGGCTCAGTATTATTCACAAATTCACGTATACAGCAAGGTGTCATGCTATGTGGCCAAAATCACAGTTATCCTACAAACTATTCTTAATCATTTCTGAAATATGCATTAAATTAAAATTTGCACATGACCAGTATTTGCTCAAAGTTGAACTTGCTTGGTGAAGAGGGTAATCTTGGAAAACTTGGAGAATTTCTTGATAGTTGGATGGTGAATACTTAAATGTATCTGTGAATTCTACACACTATATTTATATATATTATTTTATATTTTTTTTATTTTTAACTATTGTTAGATATCTTCCACTTGAATTTTAGAGCATCATTTACTTGAATAAATGATAACTCTTGTAATTTTAGTCAGCATGAAATGGCTATTTCTTTTAATAATATTTTTGTATAGATCTGAATCTTAACCTTTGTGTCTGACTGCATTGGATGGCAGTATAGAAGCTGCATTCTTCTCTCTCTCTCTCTTCTCTGTTTTCTTTTTCTTTAGAGTAATTAAACATTTTTTCAGATACTCGCTGGCGGTATACTTCAGCTTGCTTACAAAAATGGAGTAAGTTGATTGTGTGTTGCTTCAAAAGGATGCTGTAGTATTTAGTAAAATACTTTGACTATTTTTATTCAGCTTCTATTGAGCATTATTTGTCTCCTGAATCACCCAAAATTTTCATGATGATATTCAGTGAGTCTTCCCACATCAGTTGCTTTTCATTTCCCTAAGAGGTGCTAAATTGCACATGTGCCTACAAAACATTTTGGATCACTTCGAGTCATTTTCCCACTGTCTGAAAACTTCCTGTGTAGTATGCAATAGTGGTAGTCTGTACCATCAGTTCAGTAATGGATTGTTTTTAAGCTCACTAATGTCAATTATTGATAGATTGTCTTCTCACTCTGTGTATAGAACTTTTAATAGCACCTTACTGTTAACCTTAGCTTTGAGTTTATCATCGACACATTCTTCCACACTCTAGTTTTGCTCTAAGATATGGATTATTTTTCAACTAGTTTCTTCTATTTTTCTTCATTTTCATGACTAAAAGACTTATTACCATCTTATTAATATGTTTGGGTAATTGATAAGATGCCTTTTTTCTTTGTTTTGTCTTTGCTTGCGCCCATCTACCAAAGTGATTTAAATATGACAATAAGGTTTAATTTTTTTTTTGAGATTTGGAATTTTTATCTTTGCAATCATAAAATTTGTTTCTAGCATCCAGTAAGAGATACATAATCATTGTTTCTTATTATATCTCAAATGCTCTTACAAAAGCTGATTGTAGAAAAGAATGTTTATTGGCTTTGTGGATCTGATTCTGGTGAAAATTGACTGATAGAATATGCACAGAGTATAATTTACTGGAAAAAATCATAAACATAGTATCCAGATAAGTAAAGCAAGGGGTAAAAAATACAAAACACTTGCAAAAAAAGCATTCATGATGAGATGTAATGGATATAAAATAGAATGATTTTTTAGGTAGAATATTGGAGTTCTGCCATTAAAATGAACTCTAAAAAGTATCTTGCAATACTCTTAACGCTGCTGCCAGTATTATAATAATTGTCATTTTATATGTAAACCATATTTTAAAGGAAAGCTTTGGCTAGAAATCACCCTTCTTCAGTGCCTCTATGCATTTTATATGATCAAATGTAGTACACCAGAATTCCTTGGAAACTGGTAAATGTGTGTAGTATTAAAAATGCTACAATAACAAATATGTGTTGTCATATTAGAAATATTGTAATTGAGAATATATCCATGATTTAAGCATTATAGTCTCATGATTTTAGGACCAAGTTTTGTGAAATCCTTTATTTTTTGCTTAGGACATATGCATCTAAAGATTATTCTGTTATATCCTTCAAAGTATGGTAGAAAGAAATTTTTTGTTTCCCCAAATCTATTTCTTCTATGCTTTGTTTTTTTGGTTTGCAAATTTACATTATGTGAGTTTTAATAACTGTAAAATCTCAGCATTATTTTAACTACCCTCTTGCAATATTTTCCCTGTCAAAAGATAAGCTAGTATTTTTGCAATTTTAGGGAGGCGAGCTGGTGCAGTTTTGGCTGCTGGAGGTTCGCGATCCATAAGAAGTGCTATTTTAAATGCTGTGTGTGTGCATAGAAGGCACCTGAGATTGGACAATCTCAGGACCCTAATCCTGGCTGACAATATGCTCTCTCGTATTCAACTTTCCACGGATGATGATGGTGGCAGCAGTGGTCAAAATTCAGCAAACCCATCCCCATGCCATATGGCACTACCCTCAGATGAAGATGACTTGGGCGGTTCAGATGATGCAGTAAGTAGAGTAAAATTTTTGTGTTCTCCAGCTGATACAGTTGGTTGTATTTGAGAAATATAATTATAAATGAATCTATTAAACTATTATTAACTGAGAACATTCAGTTATTTTAAAAATGTTTATTTTTAAAAATTTAGAGTACCAAATGGCAATCTTATTACTTATGTGAAATTATAATAATATCCATAACATAAAGCATACATTTTCATTGTTGGATGCCAAAAAATTTCCCTTGTTATGTAAATATTTTCATGGAATATACATAGTTAGGAGAGGCAAGGAAATGTATCTATCGGCTGGGTCCATCCAAAACATATCCTTAGCCAGTAGAATACTAATAATAATAATAATTTTCTTGTACAGTTTATTATTTGGATGTTTGTTTTTTATGAAGCTAAGTTGAATTCCATCTTGCTAAATCTCCTTTGAAAACAGTCCAATCTTCTAGTTATTTAGGTATGTGAAAGGAAAAAGTGCTAAGATCACTAATAATTGTATATCCATGATATATCATTGGGTAAAAAGAACTTATTGCAAAATCATGGATTTAAGTGATAAATGTGTCTTGTACATTCTTGTTTATTGCTTGGTAATATCTTACTGAATGAAACAAAATATAGAAGATGCGCACATTCCAGTGTTACTTCTTACAATTTCAGGATTTGACGTTGAGCCCATTGTTAAGTGGAGCAAAGGCACGTCTCATGTTTCCTAACTTAAGTATGCTGGATATAAGCAACAACCACCTGAGAGAGATTCCTCTCAACATCCATGAGTTGAACAATCTTTCTGTGCTGAATCTTAGTGGAAATCCAGGTAAGATTGTGATACAACAAAATCAATCTTCTTTTCCTTTGGGGAACAAATACTCAAACCTTCTGCTAAATTATACGGTAAGCTAAATAAAATCAAATAATGTCAAAATGCTCCATCAAATCTTATCTCTGAAACTTATGAAAGGCATAGCTTTATAATAATGTAAATTTTTTTAAAAGTGAATAGTTGTATGAACATTGCCCAATAATGCTGACATTGTATTAATTGGAGGTTGTACCCTTTCTGTATTTCTATCTATATATTTTATTTCTATCAATAGGGATTTCAATTTTTCATTCAAAATTATTTTCATTGACCAAATCAAACAAAACATGCTTAGTACTACAATGTCAATCTTGAATAATCATAATGCTTAACTAATTTTGCAGACAATGCAACAATTTCAAAGTGTAAAAAGCATTTTCTTGACTGAAATTAGAACTCAAATCACTCAATGTCAGACTGAGTGTTTTTAGTCAGTTAAGCTACCAAGGCATCCTCTAAACTGCAAAATTCCTGATGCTGAATTTGTCAAAATAGGTAAACACCTAAAAGTTGGCTTTAGCCTTGTGGGCTGTGGCGCAATGCACACTACCACAAATACCTGTGACAATGTATGTATGGTGATTCGTTATAACAACTTGTTTCTTTAAAGTCCCCAAAATTTTGGAGTGTAATAGGATGCCTTGTTAGCTCAACTGGCCAAAGCACTTGGCCAGACATTGTGGGATCCGGGTTCGAATCCCAGTCAAGGCAAATGATTTTTACACTTTGAAATTGTTGCATTGTAATGTGCATTAGCAGTTGACTCCATTAAAAGTTACTCCTGCGGCATCTTCGGTAGCTTCTTTGAATTTGTCATTTTACCAATATTTAATGTATAGAACGCATCTTATAAGTAAATATGTGTAATCATTGAAATCTCCAAATGGTGGGCACTCATGGTGGCATAAAAATAGTTCACTTTTGGAAGGTGTCTGTGAATTCAGTGAAGGGAAGGGATTCAGTGAATTAATGAATGTATGTACCTAACCATATTCCATGGTTTTATGATGTTTCATTTTTTGTTAGCTAATCATATTAATAAAACAAAGGTTATGCGATTTTCTAGAAAGAAAAAGGCTAAGCTTAACATTAAAATAGGAGGGCAAAAACTAGAGCAGGTAGAACAGTTTACGTATCTCGGTAGTGTTTTGGACCAACACGGTCAAAGTAGTAGGGACGTAAGGAGAAGAATTGCGCTAGGCAAAGAGGCTCTCACAAGGAGGAGGGAGTTGAAGACAGGGACGTTGGGTAAAGATGTTAAGAAAAGACTCGTAAAAACTTTGATATCGAGCGTTGCTATGTACGGTGCGGAAACATGGTCATTGAAGCAGGAGGATAGACGTAGACTGGAGGCTTTTGAAATGTGGGTATGGAGAAGAATGGAGAAGGTGATATGGACCGAGAAGAAAACAAATGAGGAAGTACTCGGTATGGGGGGCGAAGAGAGGGGTTTGTTGGGAGCAATCCTATGGAGGCAGGAAAAGTGGATGAAGGGGGTATTGACCGGCAGTGGGATGTTGAAGACTGTAATAGAGGGGAGAATGTTAGGCAAACGAGGAAAGGGAAGGAACAGGATAGGGATGTTGGACGGGATGAAGGGAGGAAGAAAGTACTCTGAGATGAAGAGGGACCTGATATAGAGTAGGATAATGGATTTTGTGTTTTGTTGGGAGTAATGAAATGTTTGTTTGGTAGTTGTGTCCATCCAAAAACCTACCTTAACCGGTAGATTACCTTAAAAAAAAAAATCATTCCAAAAGGCCTTTCTTCCCATTCTTAAATGCTAAACAGTGCCTATCGTACTTCCAGGTATATGTGAGCTCCCCCCTCAGATGGGACTCCTATCCCGTTTGTGGAATTTGAGCACACGTGGTTGCAGCTTGCAGGAGCCGCTTCGCTCCATGATTGACTCGAAAAAGTACAAAACGATGGATGTGGTGGGGTACCTCAAGTCCGTTTTAGAGGATGCCAGGCCATATGCTCGGATGAAACTGATGATAGTTGGTGTCCAAGGGATTGGCAAGACATCTCTATTGGAACAGCTTCGGCAGGAGGGAAGTGGAGCGAGCACGGGAGGGGGGGCCATAGTGGGAGCGGGTGGTAGTGGGGCTGGAGGGCCTGGATTCAAGAAAAAACCTGCTGAGGTAAGAATGAAACTGCATCTGCCTGAATAGAAGCTGACCCCAAATTTAACTCTCCCCCTCCACTTAAACAATATCATCATCATCCTCCACAGCTCTACAGCCTTTGGTGGGCCTTGACATCCTCTATTATAGAGGATGTCGCCATGGCCTTTCCATTCCAATCTTCTTCTTGATTCTTCCTCCATCTTGCAAATCCCATCACCCTCAGATCTTCTCCATAGCATGCATGCAGTCATTGTATCACTAGTCTTCCCATCTTACCGACCCCTTCCATCTTGTATTGAGTAGCCATTCGGGCTTTTGGTGTTCACGCATCCTTTTTATGAGGCCCACCCATATCAGCTGCAGTGACGTGAACCTAACTTTATCTTCCATTCCTAATAATCCATTTATCTCCCAGATCATTGTGACTCTTCATATCCGTCCTTTTTTAACCAATCCTGGAGTGGTCCTTATTGAAAATTCCTTTCAAGTGTCCAAAGTGTTTTTTATTGCTATTGGATAGGACTCATGTCTTAGTTCCATATGTTACAGAAGGTCAATTTTATGTTTCTTGAGAAGAGGTTTAATTGAAGGATAGGTACATTGTCACAATAGGCCTTATTGTCAGATATCACCCTTTGGTTGATCTCATTAATAACCACATTCTCATTATTTAAAATTATTCCTAGATTAATGAACTTTTTGATGCCCTCAAATTCACATTTGCCAATTATTATGTTGTTTAGCATGCAACTGCTCGGTAGAAATGACATTTTTATGTACTTGGCATTTTCTTCATTGGCATTGAGCCATGCCCCAGTAGTATCTCAAAATTATTTTGGAAAAGTGTATTTTTTAAAGATTCAATGCTAAAGCATTCCTGGCATGCATGGGCAATCTAGAATGCTTAATATGTTGAATTTTTGCACAGGTATATTGAGAAGTAGTGGTAATAATAATTGGTGTAAGCATATACCTTTTTTATGACATGGGTCTAACATGCCATACCCTCATTGTATGTAATTGCCGAAACCTGTAAAAGCTGTTGGATTATGTCTGCTGATTCATTTTCAAAAACATTTCAATGGACCATCCCACAGAATGCCCAACACTTTGCTAACATTATATCATCCTCTCCTTCTGTATCATTGTAATAGAATCTGTGTGATATCCTGCACGAGGAAGTGATTCTTTAAGCCATAATAACTGCAAACAATTGCATTGTTAGTGCTCTGATCTTTAAAAGCAATTTGTAATTCCTTTGCAGTTGCTCCTCATATCATTTATTGTAATCATGCATATAAATTGCTGATTCAGGTATGATGTGGAACTGTTCCATAATAACAGAGACAAAGACTATTAAAATTTTCCACTTTATAAAGATTTATTTCCCACTATTTTCGATGCACTACATCATTTGAACTTGAAAATGATGCAGTGCATCGAAACCAGTGGGAAATAAATCTTTATTTATAGGGAAATTGTAGTAGTCTTCGTCTCTGTTATTATTACCTGTTGTATATTTCTGTTCTTTATCAGGAGTTTTAGTTTAAAATGTTGTCCAAATCATTGGATAATCCTTTATATTGGCATTATTGGAATTCAAACGTTTGGACATAGAAATTCATCTGTTCATTATTAGCACACATCTGTTTAGTTAACTTACAAAATTTCAATAGAATCTGGAAATTGGTTAGAAAATACAAACGTAGTTATGAAATTGAAATCGATAGAAACTTCTTTTGAATATAATGAGAAATAATACAGACTTTTACTCTTCATGTTGCATTGCATAGACATGAAAGAATTTTACTGAAGATTCTTCATGATGCATTACATAGGCCTGGAAGAATTTTTCTGAAGCTGGAATTTAAGTTGATGGGTGACTTTTTCATAATAAATTTGAACAAAAAACTTAACATTGTATTTGGGTGAATACAGTATGTTTTAGTGCCCCTTTACTTTACTTCATGTGATGGGCAGGTGACAGGAAGTATATTTAGTTGGAAATAGCTCATGACTGGAAGAGCGTGGGATTCCATATTATAGGCGCTGTGTACTCCATGGTTGCATTGGCTGATTTATTTAATGTAGATTTCCAATATCAGGGTCCAGGTTTTTCATTGTAGGTTGTGTATTGACTTGTAAACTCACTAGTTTTGAATTCAGGAACTGCAAATACTACATATCTGTGTTTATGTGTAGCTAAGTGCACAATTTTCTTGCAGAATGTTTTTTAAGAGAAAAAGCTGAAGAATACTTTCACCCATCAGCCTCTGAAACTCCTGGTAAAATTTATCAGAATTTCATAGACCTGAGTGGAGAGAGTTCCTCTTTATGGACAATTTTGCCAATATTTTCACTCATTCTAACCAGCGTTTTCAAGAAATCATTTTGATATCAAATTACTACTTCATTTACCTTGTATCTCTGTGTATTCTGCCAATGTTACTTTATAATCAACAATTGGATAGTGTGAAAATTTTGTTCAAATTTACCCTTGGTGTTATGCAACCAAAACCTCGTCACTGTAAAGTTGGTTGCATATCCGTGATAAATCTATTGCTAAAAATACCCCGATTTCTTCTCTAAATAAGCATGATATTTTGCCCAAATCATGAAATTTTACTTAGAAAATGTAGCCTGTCCAAAATATTAAAAATAAAAAATTAATTCCCCTATTTAGTCGTGATTCAGTGTGCTGTTTGTACTTAATTTGTATGCTAAAAACAGACAAAATTAAAATTTTATCTAACAACGTCTCAATCTCTGTCCTATAAACATTGTTCTTGATTGCTAATTCACTGTTCGTGAGTTGTAATCAAAAATACATTTGTAATAACTTTTCAAATCCTTTCGTTTGCTCTTTTTTGTATAATTTTATATTAACAATCAACTTAAGCCATCCAATCAAGTGATTCTTGTTTAAAGTCATAGGGCACGCTACATGAATAATTAGCAAGTCACCAATTTAATGGATCAAAGAGTTAATTGATTTTTATCTCATACTTGGCGATTAAAATTTTCAGTGAAATTATTATCATATTTTAAGTAAGGCTTCTATTTTACAGCACTGGGCTAAACGAATGGGAAATAAAAATATCAACGTAAAAACAGCCAAGGGTACAAATATATCTACAGTTGGAGTTGATATATGTGATTGGGTGTATGAGAAGAAGATTCGAGGCCAATCATCCTATGGTGCTGTTGTATTCAGGTAAATTTGTACAGCATTGCTATTCCTTTGAAAACGTATGCTTCATTTTAGATTTTTATTTGAATCTGTGCATAGTGTGTTGTAATTTAAGAGACAAAAGTTTGTATGCATCAAAATGATACATCTTTTTTGTGTGAATTTGATTTTTCACTGATTTTCGTTGAGAATAATGCTCTTATTCTGTATGTATTTTCTATAGGACATGGGACTTTGGTGGTCAGAGGGAATACTATGCCACTCATCAATATTTTCTGTCCAAACGTAGTCTGTATCTTGTTGTGTGGCGAATTCCAGATGGCCAGAGGGGCATTGCAGAAATACTGCAGTGGCTAGTGAACATTCAGGTACTAAATGAATGGAGTTTGAATTGAGAGTGGAATAAGAGCAATACTGAATTTGGTTTTCCTACTGAGGTGTTCTTGTGTTTTCTCTAAAGGCCCGAGCACCAAACTCACCTGTGATAATTGTGGGAACACATTACGATATGATGAGGGAACATTATCCATCATCTATGTCAGAAGATCTCCAGCAGATGATAAGAGACAAGTAATGTTAATAATCTTTATCTGACCTGCTATTCAGTATATGAGAATGACTGCATGGAAGCATTGATTTATTACAATGCATGACAAATTGTTACATGTGAATAAGTTTATATTGCTTGTTTAATATCATACTTGGCAGTCAATTTGAAGGTTTAATGTAAGTATTTTCTCTTTGCAGATTCATCAACATTGTCGATGCTGAGAAGTGTGGTCTCCCTAGGGTGTTAGACACAATAGAAGTGAGCTGCAAAACTAGGCACAACATCAAATTACTTTGCAATCTCATCTATGATACTGTATTCAGCCTAAGACCTCCAGGTTAGAAAATAATTTTCAGTAGGTACCATATCAATTCAGCATCTTCAATTCACTGTAGGGCAAGTCAGAGCCTAATAGAAAAGGGGACTGAATGAATGTTTATCCTATTGAGTTCTTGGTTCATTTCCAGATTCTCATTCTTATAGAATAATTAATAGAGTGGGGTAGATAAGGCAGTCAGGACTTATGCCTACCGTTTATTGTTAACAGTCATAGTATTTTTAGAGCAAAATTTTCATTTACCTGGATTATGGCTCCCATAATTAAGGGGAAAGTACTTAATTTCAGGATATTAATAGCTGCAGAGGTTTTTTTCTTATGCTGATTACATTATATGTTAAAATACTGAAAAAATGTGTCCAGGAATAAACTAGTGTTGTAATGTATGCTTACAACTAGTGTTGTTGTCAATGTATGCTTATTGAAATTTTTAATTATGAATGTGCATTTTTTCAGCAAACCTTCATCCGGAATCAGTTTCAATTGTATGCATTTTATTTAATAATCCAAAAAAATACTGAAATAGAAAAAAATTCATATTTTCACCATACATTTATTATGGTACTACTTGTATAGACAAAATCATCAGGTATAGCATTTGCATCATGTACCAGATGATGACACCTATGCATCCAAACCAGTAGTGCCATATTTAATTTATTGTAATTCACAAATTTGAGCCTGAAATCATTGAGTTAGACCTAGAAGTATATTTGTTTAAAGTTTCAGATATTTCTCTGGAATATAGATTGCATACTTTTTGTTGGGAGAAATTAGAATTTTCCACTGGATCAATTCTTTATCTTTATGTATTCCAATGTTGAGTTATAGTGGATCATACTGGTAGCACAAATTAAATTGGGGTACATTTCCCATATGCTGGAAGACCCAATTACATTCTCGTAATTTGAGCATAAAAGTGTGGCATTTTTCATGTGTCGGCAAGGCATTTTTATTAAGTGGCATGTTGGTTTTCAGGGAGCAAGGAACTGCTCCTGGAGCAGCGAGTTCCAGCGAGCTACTTGGCTTTGGAGGAGGTTGTTGGCCACATAGCGTGGGAGAGGAGAATGGCTGGTGGAGATCCAGTGTTGACTGCAGAGCAGTATAGAGCAGCGGTGACCAGAGAGATGCTGGCACGACATCACCGGACATTCAGAGATACCTCTGAGCTGAATCAAGCTACAGCTTTTCTGCATGAAAATGGTAAATTTTACATATATCCCTAAAACTGAAAGAATGTAGAGAGTAGGTGCTGCTTAAGTGTTTCGTTAAGTAAACTTGACCACGTAACCTTTAGAATTAAAAATGGAACATAATTAAAACCTCAGCAAAATTTATTTGAATGATAAAAATGTGTCCATGAAGCAAATATACATACGATTTTAATTTAATAACTTTCTATATTTTCAAGCCTTAAAAATTAATAGATTACAAAACATTGGTAATATTGAAAAATATATATGAACATTTTTTAATCATTCCTGAGTCTGGATATGATAACATATGAAGCCATTTGTAGATTTGATTGTTGAAGACTTTTCAAGTCTTTTTCTCTGCCTATCTTGTCTGTCCAAATTTTCATAAGTTTCCCCAAATGCACATGCTAACATTTTTTAGTTGAAAAAGATGTAGCTAACCCATACAGCTAATTATTACAATATGGTAGTTAGCTGTTTAGGGTATGTTTGGGATGGGCACAAACTTAATGCTCCTACATTTCTTAACCTCGACTAACAGGACACAACCTTAATACCCACAGTATAACAAATTGTTCTTCAAATCTGTGTATATACTCTATATTCCATCCAACATCCCTATCCTTTTCCACCCGCTCATTCTATCCCTATTATTTTCTTCCAGCCTAACATTCTCTCCATTCCATTGCCAATCGAAATGCCCTGCATCCATCGTTGCTGCCTCCTCTGGGTTTTTCCCAGCAACCCTCACTTCCATCCCACTGTGCCTAGTACTTCTTTGTTTGTTTTCTATTCCATCCAGTCATTTGATTGAGATGATACTGTTTATATAATTTTTCAGTTGATTTGAAATCTAACTCATGGCAGGTTAGCCAAATTGTCTATCATACTTTGGGTTTGAAATAAATCCTCTTCTGGGAGAAAGGTTATATGGCAATAAAGGCTTAATTATGATGCATAGAAAAATAATTTTGAAATTCTGTCCCTTCGTCTGCTACTGATAAACAGTTATTTTATTATTGTATTGTCATAAAATAAATTTTGGTTAAATAAACTATGATTTCATTTCTAGGTGTTCTTCTGCATTACGATGATGCCACTCTAAAAGATCTCTACTTTTTGGATCCACAATGGCTATGTGACATGTTGGCCCATGTGGTTACTATTCGAGAAATTAATCCATTTGCTAGAACTGGCAAGTAGAAAATTTTGATATTTATTAACTGCTTACTTTTTGTTTGCATAAATGGATAATTGCTTCTATTATTTGTATACTAATAATGTAGTTTTATCATTTTAAGCATACTAAAAAACTTGGCCATTAGATTTTTGAGCCATTCATTAATAAAATGATATAGTTAATAAACTCTTGTTTGTGATTCTATTAATCAGTCAAGAGTTTGCTCTGTTAATTTACCTAAATTATCTCTGTTAATGTTTATTTAAGTTAGATCAGAGTGTTAGATTTATGGAAATTTGTGTCCAATGAAAATGTAGGAGTGTATATTAATGAAATATTTATTCTCTGTTTTCTTTCATCTTTCAATTTCTAGTTTATAAATTGACTAACTTCAACCTTATTAACAGCTTTTGATGAAATTTAATATTTAATAAATTCTCTGTTTAGTAAATTACCTTTAAATTGTTGATTTAACAAGCATGAGTAAATTCTAGATATGTTAATTAAAAATTTTAACATTTATAGGTCATGTATAGGTTACGGTTTCATGCACAAATGTATTTAGGCTCCAGTGTTTACTTTTCTTATACTGCTTGAATATTTTTAATTAGCTGGCCAGCTTGGATAGTTCCCTCAGCTGCTAACCATAAGGTTGCGGGTTTTTCATTTCTGCCTTGGGCTTGGGTGTTGCATCTATTCTGGTGGTTTAGTCCCTGGGAAACTGATGGCAGTCCAAGCGTGACTTATCTGGATCTCAGAGACTCACAAATCACCAGAGGTGTCCAGAAAGGAAAAAAAAGTAAATTAGTCCTTTGCTACATGTTAGGGTGTAAATTATTCCTATTTTTTCATTTTTCTTATGAGATAAAACCCTCTTGAATTTGAGAAATCGTTTTTTTCTGCCCTAGCCTTTACATAAGCCGAACTCCAAATGCTCATTTTAACTAGCAATGTATGTAGCAATGTATCTTGAGCACCATGAATAAAAAAGTTTCCTCATTAACTTTTCTACTCAAGGCCTTACTAATGGACAATTCCAAGAGAGGTTTACTCATTTAGTTTTGTATAATACACTTCAATATCCTAATCTTATAGAGTAATATTCTTCTTCAGGTGTCATGAAATTGGATGATCTTAAGCATGTTTTCAAATCATCGTCACCATCTCTCTGTGCAAATGCAAGAGGCTACATTGTGAGTTTGCTCAACAAGTTTGAGGTTGCTTTAACTTGGGATAGCCGAACCTTGCTTATTCCATCATTGCTGCCATCAGAGGAACAAATAAGATCTCCTCATTCAAATCATCTCTTCGTGCGTGTGAAGGTAAACTAATAAAAATCTCTTATGTGTTTTACAATAGCTGATTATGTTAGTTATCATTGTAGCTTCACTGCTGTAGTAATCATGATTGTCATATTTATTTGTGTTAAATTTGTTTCAATTGAAGATCCCTGTGAGAACAAGAGGCTGGACTGGTAGGAACAAGAAAATTCCATTATCAAGTGCATCTACAATAGTTGGGAACTCATCCTTCTACACTCCAAATGAAAAGTTCAAAATACAGAAACCTGTGTTCAAAGGCTCTCCTGGGGCAACAAAAATAAGTGGTTGGTGTTCTTTCCTTGGACAAAGGGAACATTTCTAAGTCTTTTCTTTTTCAGTCCAATTTTCAGTAGAAGAACAATTAAAATTCATAAAGAGGAACAATTTTGAAATTAATATAACAGCAAAAAAAATGTCAATTACAAAAATATGAGAGTGAACCAAGTAAGAGGCTCAGAAATATCATTATGAGCACAAAATCTACTTTTATTGTTTATCATCAAAATACAGAGTAATACTTTTGTATGGAGGAATTTTTTAAACCCTGGACTTACAAGTATTCATTCAATTAATGCATTTTAAGTAATCAGATACCCTTAGCATCAGAATTAACAGAAAAATGATTCAAATTGTTTATAAAAATACAAAACATATAAAAATATATTGCCTCCAAGAGAGGAACAAATAAGGTTATAATTAAAAAGAGAAAAATTTTGTCTAGATATGGACACTATGTGAAGGAGTTTATGGTTTTGATTGTGAATTTGATTAATTTTAAACATTTTCAGCACCATCTAGTGGTTCACTGTCTGAATCGGAAGATGGTGGGGATGAAGTGGGCACCAAAGGTGGCAATGGCACTGCCAAATGTGAATTGACTCATAGGGGGGAGCCGGAGTTGTCTATCAGACGGCTGCTTCTCATGTCATATTTCCCCAGTGGCTTTTGGTCAAGGCTCACCACTAGAATTTTGGCTGATGATGCCATTGTCCAAGTGGTCCGTTCATACTTTGTCCTACCAAAAGAGGTAAGTTGAGTCCTCAATTTTACTCTCTTTCTTGGATTTCATATTTTCCACCAGTTTGCATTATACACTAAATAAGGTGAAATGGTCTGCATGAGATTATATGTATATACATATTTACCTATATAATGTAAATGAAGTTAACACCAGTAGACAAAGACAAAAACACAGAAACACACAAAACACTTTGTTTGTTTCTGTGTTTTTGTCTTTGTCCACTAGTACTAACTTCATATGAATTATTATTCAAATCTGTGAGAATTTCACATAAGCTGTTTATAAAGTGTCATTTATTCCATCCTAACACAGGCTTTTGAGGAATTATTTTAATTTTATGTTGCAGAATGTATTAGTTAATTTTAGTGGTGAACACAAAGTACATTTGCAATTTTCATTTTAGGTGACTCAAGATCCACGATTGGTTAATCTCCTCGATGTCAGAGCGGAATGGATACTGTGGCAAACTGGAATGGAGTTGCGCTATTTGGATACTACTCTTTTTCGAATGAAGGAAGTTCTTCCAACTCTTAAAAACACTCCTGTTGACTACAGACAGCTTAGGTACTGTGAAGTAGTGTTTTTATTTTAAGTATCAATCGACTGTCAAAAGGACTATTTACTTTGTTTGTTTCTTGCAGGCATGCATTTTTGTTTCTATATTGAATTATTTATTAAGTTGATGTTGCAGATTTTCTTAGGTTTCAAGTGCCTCTGGAAGAATGGATAGAAGTTCTACACTTTTATTTACTCACCAGCTAATTTTACCACAATAATCATAAAAACCTATTGGTAATTGGAGCTGCATATATTTGTCACAAAATGCTTACTCTTTATGAATGATTATTGCTTCAAAATTTGATTTCTTGAATGTTGTAATATTTGAGTTCATTGAATGATTACGACCACTCTACAGGAAATTTCAATGAGTGGTGTGGCCTCATGTATACATGTACTCTGTGAATAGAATAGGATTATTGTGTGAGGTAAAAATAACCCAATGTCATCATGTGCAATGGAATATGAATTATGCTACAATTCACAACTTAGAGAAGCCTGATTAGATATTGAAGAAATATTTTAGAATATTTGTTTCAGGTAATGCATATTTTTTCAAATTCAAAATTTAATTATGAAATAAAAAAGAATGCAGGCTCATAATGACTGCAGCAACATTTGCGGAAGCAATATATTCTCTTGAATAAACCCTGTAATGTACAAAGAATCTTTCTTTTTGATGGTGCACAAGCTCTAAATTTGTCCAAATTGCATCTTGATTCAGAGAAAGATTTTTGAAAAGTATGCTACCATGAAATTTGACCATTGTTTCCTATTTCACTTCTTTTTAATTTATTTTTAAATTTTGTCTCCTTGAAAATTACAGGTTTCGTCTGCAGCAGGAAGGTGTCTGGTCAGATGTTGATTTGAATAATTCTTCCATTCTTGAGATTTATTTCCCTGTCGACACTGTTGTGATAAAGAGGCCAATTGTTGATGAGACAGCTGAGGAAGATGAAAGGGTGTCTGATGAGCCAATTGGTTACCAGGCAATTGTTTTAGACCCCAGTCCAGAGTGTATTGCAAAACTTTTGGCTCTAGCAGTAGATCATATAGATATTCTTCTAGAAGACTGGTACCCCACACTAGGTAAACGTTCACTTATTTCTTATTTGTGAGGTTATGCCATGTGGGGAAGTAGACATGTGTCCCCTGGATCGAAAACAGATGCATAATATGAGCTATTGAATTTTCAGGCACAAGGTTTGTTCACACATCTGAGGGCCGTTTCTTAGTCACTCGCTTAGTTCCTTGTCCTCGTTGTCTAAGCTCTCTACTGCCAGGAGATTGGGGCTCTGATGGACCAGATGGTCTCAGTTCAAATGGCCCTCTCCTGAGGCCCATCCAAGGGTCATGGTCCAGTGCTGATGGCAGCAGAGGAGATTCCTACAGTCCTCAGATGTCTCATCGCTTATCTGAAGTAAGTGAAGCTTTCTTATAATTACACTCCCTTATTTATCATTGTCATTAAGTTTTGAATTGATGTTTGAAATTTTTTATCATGAAGGTTTTTTTAAATATTTATTCACTATTTTACTCTTTAAGAGTTTTCCTGTTATTAATCAAATATGTATCACTCATTTTATTGTTTTGTTTAGCACATGCAGAATGCTGACCAAGGACTGGAGGGAATCTCTGGACCTAATCAACACTTTGGCCACATGAGTAGGCAGAGGGTACGAAAATCTCAAGAAAGTTGCACATCCGATGGTGACAGTGGTGTGGGACCGGATAGTGCAGGATCTAGGTAAGATTTGACATTTGTCTGGGTTTGTTTCCTCATGCATACTTGAATTGCATTTTATGACGTACATATATGAGAAGTTAACTACCAATTTAAATTGAAAAAAATACAATTGTTTGATTTGAAAGAGACCACCAAATGAAAGATTGGAGTGAGGGGAAGTGTTCACGCATACAAATGGATACTCCAAAGTGTAAGCTTTACTCAAGATTATAAATATATCAAATAGTGATGGAAGCTGGCCTTGTATTAGAGATAATATGTATGGCAAGAGAAAAATGATGAGCTAAAGTTTATTTCAATAATAAGATTATCCAGGTTTTGAAGTCTGGAAAAACTGTGAAATGCTTCTGTTGGGAATATTTATTTTGTAGGAAGGATTATTATATATATTTCCTTCAACTATTGGATATGAAGTCCTCATCAATTTAAAGTTGAAATGTATAAGGAACAGAGGTAACAATGACATTTGCTTTAGAAATGCTCACAGATAGCACAAAATATTTAATTGATGTATTTCAAAATTATATGTTTATTATTCAAATATACCACAGAATAGCCTAAAAACATCACCAGAATAAGACACATTAGAGTTTTAGCAATGGAGCAAAGAAAACAAAGGAAATTATTTCACATTTATACATTGTCTTTCTTAGGGATAAGGCTATATAGTTACTTCTTTTACTAACCTCCTAAATATAATATTAGAGAAAATTTCAAAAACCCATACCCTAAGTGGAGGAAAACCCACCCAGGTGGGCATTGAACTTGTGATCTCTGGGTTGCCGGGTGAGAATGTTACCCTGCCACAACAGGGGCTGGCATTTACATAATAAGAAAGAAATTCACACTGAAAAATAAGAAATTGGATGTAAACATATGGAAATATATCACTTTCTCTTGGATTCTAACGTGAGTCTTCATAAAAATGTGATAATTTTCTAAGGACCTCCTAGCTTTTAGAAACACTGCACTCTTCATTGAATTACTCTAGATGAAGCCTATCTGGTATTGAAGGGGCAGATGGACACTTCCAAAATTATACACGTCGATATAAAGATTATACCCATAAAAATTTCCCTGTCAGTAAATTTTATTGGCCTATCCACTGGCAATAAACATTTTTATAGATTTACTATTTTTTTCTTACTGACATAGTTAATTTTCTCCAATCCTCGTACTTTCTCAGTGAGAAGAATGAAACAAAAGAATATTAAAATTCTCATCAAACAAGAGGGAAGGACAGAATATTTTTTCAGTGAATTGACTTGAATGTCATTTTAACATCTCAACAAAAAGTTGTAGGCCTGTATGTAGATGATCCTGATCTTCCTTCTAGTCGAAACCCTTCAGTCGAAGGTCACCCTGGGCTGGGGAGAGAAGGTGAGGAGGAGGACGTTGATGGACAGGGTCCAGTGGTGGCAGAAGAGGCGGAGCCTGAGCCTCGATTTGGGTGGATGGTGGAAGAGTGCATTCTTGCAGCCTATGATCGACCCCAGGCACTCAGCTGCCCCACACATGGAGAACTCCAGCTTGCTCAAATAGCTCCTGATACAGTAAGTAGCAATGTGCAAACACCACCGTGATAATGTGAAGTACAAGGTCTTTTTCAGTAAAGATTGTTCGTAATTGTTTTTATTTGCATAATTTATTGTGCAAAAAAATAATGATATGTTATATTTTTAGGTTAATGTGTAATGTATATATGGTACAACTTTCATTAATTGACTCCAGTATTGAATCTGCAGCAACTGTGTACAGTTGAAACATCTCACCTTAAATCAGTGAAACTTGTACTTGATATTTAAAACTCATTAAATTATCAATATCCTATAAAATTAATTTTTTTAACAATAAATTATGTTAATTGAAACTCAAAAATTACTCTTTATTGAACTTCGTATTGCATAGAACATGTACCGAATGTACACATTACATGGCATTTTGTCTTTCCATTGTGTTAGGGACTTACATTTGACTCTTGGTATCGATAAAATATTTCAAGATTAGAAATCTGGATATAGAGGAGCACAAGTTAAGACTTTGGATTTAAGTGGATATTCAGAAAAGGGTGATAATCTAATGTGGCAAATAATTGAACTGCTCAGGCAAAAGTTACATAAAATACCAGTCAGGTATTTTGGTCATAGTTAAGCATAAAATGATGAAAAGGGTTGTCTTTTCTAGTTAGACTTTTTCATGAAAATATAGAGATTTATTGTGATGTAAGTTCATGTTGCATGGAGGAGACATAATTAAGTACAAAATAAGTAATAATTAACATTTAAGTATAATCATCTCCATTCAGTATTTTGATCTTTAAGTTTGTTCATCATGTACTAAATCAGTTCATAAATATGCCTTAGTAGTTTACATTGTATTCATGGAACACACATGAACATACAGTTCAGATTGCTTAGAGACTATGATTAGAATACTTGTGGAAAGATAAAAATATAGTCAATAGCACATCACTGCCCTGAATACCCTGAGATCTTCCTTCCATGTTAAGCATGTCCCAAAGATTCATGATTTTCACATATGTGTGTACTTCAAGTCCTTCATTTTAATCCTCAATTTAGTGTAAATGGATTGATTAATAAAAGTAACTTTTTTCAACCCAGATTCGCAATGATTTATTTCTTTGGCAATTATTTGAGACATTTATGAATCTCATCCAAACTTATAGATATGCATTCTATTAATTTATGCTTATTCTAAGTTATCATCAAAATTGATGCTTCCTCAGGTGTTTTTGGACCTTGGCGATCGTTTCCTCATTCGTCCGGAGAACATTCGCAGGGGAGCATTGCTTGGGCGTGGTGCTTTTGGTTTTGTTTTCCGAGGAACTTGTCGTCTCCGTGGCCCTAACACCTGGGGTGATGTGGCCATGAAGATGCTACAGCCAGTACAGCCTGGTGTCACTGCTCGACCCTCTGCCCTCATCGCCTACAAGGTGAGGTCCACTGAACCATTTGAGTGAAATTTACCCATTCAGGGTTGGGTGACCAGTTTCCCATCCATACTTCCATTGATTCCCAAAAAATTCTCTGCCCCAAAAATTGTCACTGCTTGTGTTCTGAATTGATGGATGCCCAGAGGCTTCCTCAGATTTGAATTTGAAATCCCCTGGTCAGAACTCCTTAGGCTACATTTATTGTGTCATTATACTTGTAGGGGGTAAAATAACAGAAAAATGCTTTACATGCCATCGGATAGTTTTTGTTGAGAAGATTTGAAATTTTTCAGAAAATCAATTTGTATTATTCTAAATCTTCAATTATTTTCATTCATGGTTTCATTGTTATGCACCATCAAATAATGTACTTTTGCTAATGAAATTTGTAATGTAATATTCAATAAAGAATTGCATTAGTGTGGCCATGGCATCAATGTGTTTGCATAATTTTTTAAGGTTTTGCCCTTGAAAATGATGCAAAGATTTTGAAACTGCAATGGGGACAATTTAATTTAGTGTTGAGCATCAAGAAGTTGTGTTTATTTTATTTTGAAACATGATGATTTGGAGTCAATTTATGTGTTCTTGTTGTATATGTTTATTTCTTGTTTCCTTCAGGCTGCGCAAGGGAAGTGGGAGAGGGACCCCCTCCAGTATGCGTGCAAGGCATACTGCACAGCCCGGCAGGAGCTGAACATCCTGCTCTCCCTCCACCACACCAACATAGTCCCCCTTGTGGGTGTATGCACCAGACCCCTGGCCCTAGTGCTTGACCTTGCACCACAGGGAGCCCTCGACACCACTCTCAGGCACTACAGAAGATCTGGTGCTCGACTTACACCTCATGTGCTTCAGGCAGTCATCCTCCAGGTAACCAAAGTGCTAATATCTTATATTTTAATGTTGCATTGACTTTTGTAATTAAAATATCTAGCCTATGAATATAGGAATTATTCAATTTTCAGGGAAAAAGAATGTAAAAAATCATTAAATTGTCATTTTAAAAAAATCATCAATGTAAAATATGTGCATCCAGTATGCGATTGAGGAAATGAATATGGGGATCTGGAACAGTTTCAAGTAATTCTTAAGAAAATATGGAAGAAAGATGCCAAATTCATTGTAATAATATTTATGCTTTGGTCAATCAATATATTTGAACTAAACTGATTTTTTTCTAGCAAAATTTGTTTGTTGCATAAATATTGTAATAATTTTAGATAAACGCTATGACCTGTGGTAGACATGGTTTTTGATACAATTATTTTACTTGGCCTGTACTCGTTAATATTTGATTGAAGCTGGAATTATTGTTATATAATCATAAAAGGCCTAGAATCAATTTCGAAACTACTGCTGAAAATAGATTGTAATTGCTTGACTGTAAAATATCAAGAAATGCCAGAAGAAAATAAGTATATGTGTTGAGCATAAAATTAATGCTTGAATAGTTTGAATTCTATATTTTTCTTTGAACTTGTGACTCTTAAAATTTCTCTTCTCAGTTTCCATTATCTGTACCAGATATCAGACGTACTGTGGACATTCATCTCTCTCTTTCATTACATAGGTTGCCAAGGCCATTGAATATTTACACCAGCAGCACATTATCTATCGAGATCTTAAATCTGAAAATGTCCTGGTTTGGCACTTGCCGTCTCCATTCCAGTGTGACCCAGCAACAGATCGTGTCCATGTTAAACTGGCTGACTATGGTAATTATGCAATCCCTTTTAAGTAGGGTGTGTTTAGAGTGAATTGTGTTTGGTAATTAAATTAATTGGGATACAAGCAAGTATTGATGCTGAATGAATTGAAAAATATGGAAAAATATTTGATTTAGTTATCTGCATGGAGTGAAGGTGGTCAACCTGTGTTTAATATCTACACTACATATGCATTGATAGAATTCATTTTCACATACATGGGTGTTTAGAATGGAAGAAGGCTAATAGTATCTTTTCCTGAGACAAGATTAATTTTATCTTAAACTAAATATGACAGTACTTCATTAGATAGCGAATTGATGGCATGATTAATGCTTATGTGGTTAAGCTAGAATTTTTTCCTCTACTGTTCGCCATTTCTTCAGCGCATTGCATCATAAGTCTGGGCTTGCGAAAAAACTCATTTTAATTTACCCAATTCTTAGCCAGCAGAGTCATTAAGGTGGTTAATACCTGCACTTGTTATCTCAGGGTTTTAATCTCTCTTTGGGCCTAAGCATTGTGTATATCTGATTTTTTTACATGAAAAACATTGTGATGAGACAAATTCAGTTCATTGCTTTTCTAGTGTGCTAAAATGTCTATAAAAATGAAAAACAAAAATATGTAGAATTATCACAGAAAAGGAATATTGCATTAAAATTACTTTCAGTAAAATTGTAATAAAAATACATGTTGGGTTATCTGATAAGCCTGTAAATCTTAGAGTAGTCATGGAATTAATATTATCCACAAAAAGTTAGAAAGGAATCTCAACCTTAAAATTGATGTTGAAACAGAAACTCAAATTGCTAATTAACAGGGCTCAAGCATTGCATTAAAAATTGTTTTTAATGATAAGTATAAAGGAATTCCATGTTTGATGATTCATGTAAGAATTTCTGTTTCACTTCTGTTGTTATTTCATGACAGAATGTGATGCTTTGAAGAGGCTTGATAACATTTTATATCCTTCATGCATTCTTTTAAACGATGGTGGGCTCTGAGGACAACAATACCCAAATTTGAATGTTGTGCCAATATTATATGAGCTGGCCTGATCACGCTATCATAACAAGGAGAAGTAGATGATATGATGTGGAAAACCATTTATTTATCATGGAGTCTATTTCAGCAACTTAATGAGATAGCATTGTTCTTATTTTGTCATAAGTTCATGCATAATTGTTTCAGGGCCTTCCATTTATTGGTATTTTACCATTTTCTGACATTTAAAGTTATTTGAACTACAGTTTATTTCTTCTGTTTGAAGTGGTTGTACAACACCATGTATTTATCATATATTACATGAGGGACACACAATAATAATCCATATTGTTATTAGCGTGTAGCTCTAATTTTATTGTACTAGTTGTGCCATACTGTTGTATGTAATTTTCATTAATATTAAAATTCAATATAATTCATTGAGTAATACATTCAAATTATAACAACATATATTGGCAAAAACAATATTCATGTATTGGGGTGGGTCTAATGTTTTGGAGGGTGGGTTAGTTTGATTAAGGGGTGAGTCATAGAGTTTTAAGAGCTGGTCACCCTTGCCCTTAGCTGATACTTAGCTTAAACTTTTGATATTGTGAATGTGCACAATGCTTTTTTTATATTTTTACTAATTCACATGCATGTATGCATTCTTTTGCTTTCATTTGCAGGTATAAGCAGGTTGACACTTCCATCTGGGACAAAAGGCTTTGGTGGGACTGAAGGTTTTATGGCCCCAGAAATCATGCGCTACAATGGAGAGGAAGAGTATACTGAAAAAGTTAGCAGCTGTTCTACAATTTTTCTAATGCATTAATATTGATGTAATAAGTTTGACACCGTAAAACATATAGCCAGTTTATTTTAAAAATTGCCAACATACATGCAGCTGATCCACTCCATCCCATTATATTAGGGATAGAAAGCAAGCATTCTATGCATCTGATGGAATATCTATTTAGCATCAATTCAACAGAAGCAGATTAATAGTATCTAGCATATAAATCTTGTATTGGCTGTGTTAATTTTTATTATAATGATTCAGTCATGACCCTTGTGGAAGCAGTTAAGTTTTTTCAATGCATTAAATTGACTGACACAATTTACAAGTATCACCTACCATGATATAGTAGTAATTTTGTACATAAATACTTTAAGCAGGCTGCTAAAATGTATCCTGAATCACTAATTAAAAACCATAATACAGAATACTACTTTATCAAGATCTACTCATGCATAATAGTTCAAAATGTCTGTTAATATCGCTTATGTATTGTTATGGAGATTTTCACTTATATCTCAAAGCTAAGAAGTTTCTTATATCATTAGGTGGATTGCTTTTCATTTGGAATGTTCATCTATGAGCTGCTTACATTGCATCAGCCATTTGAGGGTCATGAATCAGTCAAAGAATGTATTCTGGAAGGTGGCCGTCCTCCCCTCACACACAGAGTAAGTATGACTTCTGTTGTTTGGAGTTAGGTAAATGTTTCGTGTTTTGTATTTGCTACCTTGGTTGTTGTTTTGAAAGAGTTAATTTTTGAGGCTGGTGCCATCTTTGAATGATGTTCTCGCTGTATAAGTGTGTTAATGAACATTTTATGCAAAGTAAGCTTGGCATTAATATTTATCATTGCCATGTAGATGTATCTAACATTTTCCAAGGACGCCAGGAACTGAAAAAGGGGCATTACAATTTATGAAAGATATGAAAAACTTGTATACATTTTGTCATTGCATGAAATCGAAAAGAAATGTACACACACTTGATGAATTTGAAAGGAAAGAAGAAAGGCAAATGCCAATTTGAAAATACAAAATGTCAATAATGCTTTACTTCTTCAGGTCCTGTGTCCCTATTAGTCCTTTAAGAATCAATGGCAACCATAGAATATTAATATTACATGTGTGTGCTGATCTATCTCTCATAAATCTGTTTAAAATTATTATAGCTATATTTCTTTACTATTTTGCCAACATGTTATATGGTAACAGATATACATGTAGTTTAAATGAGAAAAAACTGCATAATTATTTTTTAGTTAATTGTAACCAAGATCATTATTTCATACAGCTGCTATCATTCACATACACAGCTGCTATTCATTTGAAAAAGCAGTAATACATACAGAAAATACAGCAGAAATCAGAAATAGAGGTGCTCTTTTGTTGTTTAATATCACCAATTTATTCGAAGCTAGTCCAACTTACTTTTTCACATTCTATGGATATTTCTGTTTCCAATGTATAATGTTTTAAGTTAACAAATCTCTATGTCTTTATTTGGCAGGAAACGCAACAGCCCAGCTACATAATGGATCTAATGGCTTTATGCTGGGCACAGCAACCTCGGGATCGTCCGTCAGCTAGCCAGCTTGTCTCCATCGCCTCTGCTCCAGAATTCACTCACTTATTTGATGTTCTCCCCCTGGAATCTGCTGGGGGCCCTGTCCTCTGTGCCTGCCCTGCCCCTCCATCAGCCCTCCCCATGCTTCATGCTGTCCCATCACCGCACATTATGCAAACACAAAGTGGTGAGTATGGGTCAATACGTATGAATCCCAAGGGGAAGGTTAACATTGCCCAAAAATTTAGTTGAAAGAGCATTGCAGGTTTAAATAAATAATATGGACTTCTATGTGGACAGAATAACAAACAGCTGATGATGCCAAATATTTCATACTTGTTTTTGAACCATAGGTCATTTTCAAACGTAGTTGCTACGCTGTGATTTCTTTGCCTTTTAGAAAAAAATGTGATCAGGAAAATAGTTTCATCCCTTCTCTCTCTGATTCAGAATTGATATAGTATATTGATATATACCCCCTCCCTGGACTACAACCTTGACGTGGTGGAAGGGCTTGTGCGTTCCGATGACCCCTAGAGCTGTGCTGGCGGGAGTAATAAAAATTGCTCCTGGTAGGGTCACCCATGCCAGATAGGTCGAAGGTTAGGAGCCAGACGAAAGGTAGTCCACGCAGCGTCTGTTCCTCAGTGAGGCGGCTGCAATGGCGTCTGACCCCAGTGGGGCGGCCAGTATGTGATGGTGTCACGTTAAAAACACTATTGAGGAAGGCGATGGGAAACCACCTCAATTATCATTCCCAAGAAAAATATGATGGACTATACAGAGATTTTGAGTCCTGGCAACCACGGGGCTCGGCCCAATCGGCCGTGTGTCGTGCCCGGCAGCGGGGGAGGCAAGGCTTCCGCGGTCGTCATCCCACGAAACCATTGCAAGGGAAAACCAGCACCAGCAGGACAGAAGACGCAGGAGAAGAAAACCAAATTAGTTAGAATAGGAACGTGGAATGTTAGGAAAATGATGAGGACAGGGAAATTGGAGAACGTTAAGCGAGAGATGGAAAGGGGAAATATAGATATTTTAGGTCTATGCGAGGTGAGATGGAAAGATAGCGGGGATTACTGGAGTGATAAGTATAGAATAATATACAGCGGTGGGGACGAGAGCCAACGAGGGGTTGCCATAGTATTAAATGAAGAGGTAGGAAGAAGCGTAGTCAACATAGAGCAGGTAACGGATAGAATACTACTAGTGGAGATAAAAGCAGAACCGATGAACTTAGTTATTATTCAGGTATACATGCCACCGAGCAACCATAAGGAAGAAGAGGTCGATAGGATATACAATCAGTTAGAGGACATGATCGCGTGTGTTCCTGCAGGGAAACATTTAATGGTGATGGGGGATTGGAATGCGACAGTAGGCGAAGAAAGAGATGATGATGAGGTGGGGGACTACGGTTTAGGCACGAGGAATGACCGCGGGGAGAAAGCAGTTGAGTTCTGCAGGAGACAGGGGTTAGTCATCACCAACACTTGGTTTAGACACCACAAAAGACGCAGGTATACATGGAAAATGCCAGGTGACTCAGGAAGATATCAGCTAGATTATATCCTGGTTAGACACAGGTTTAGGAACAGTGTGATAAATTCCCACAGCTTCCCGGGAGCGGATGCGGACTCAGACCACAATTTAGTTGTTATGAAATGTAGCGTACGTTTCAAAAAGATAAGGCAGGGGCGGCGAGTTAGAAAATGGAATGTAGAAGCATTAAATGGGTTGAAAAGGAAGGAATACAAACAGGCGGTAGAGAAAATCATGGAGGATGGTAAAGGGCTTAGTACTATCGAAGAAAAATGGGAAATGATCAAGAAAGGGTTGTCTAAAGCCGCAAAAGACACTATTGGAACCGTTAACGCTAAAAGGACTAGGAAACCATGGATCACGGATGAGATGATTACAAAGATGGATGAGCGGCGAAAATGGAAGAATATAAAAACAGAATTAGGCAAAATGAAGTACAAAGAATTGAACAATAAATTGAGGCGGGCAACAAATAAAGCAAAAGAAGCATGGTGGAAGACGCAGTGCGAGGATATGGAAAGTCTGCAGAGGAAGGGTGAAATCGGTGCGCTGTACAGCAAAGTTAAATCGTTATCGGGAAGTAAGAAAGGAAGAGGTATGCTAACAGTTAGAGATAAGGCGGGTAAGGTAATAGTTGACGCAGGAAAGATCCAAGAGAGATGGAAGGAGTATATAGAAGAACTGTATAGTAAAGAACTCAGACCAACAAAGTTAGACATTGAAAAAGAAAATGACGTAGAGGAAGACAGCTTAGGTCCAGGCATACTAGACAATGAGATAGAAAGGGCATTAAGGGAGATGAAACTAAATAAGGCCGTGGGGGTAGATAACATTCCCGTGGAACTTTTAAAATGCTTAGGAAAATGTGGGAGGAAGAGGCTATATGGGCTGATCGGTAGTATTTATGAGGAGGGAATCTGGCCGGAAGACTTTGTGAGATCAGTTTTAGTTCCTATTCCGAAAAAGGTAAAGGCCCCGTCATGTGAGGACTATAGGACAATTAGTTTGATATCCCACGCAGCTAAAGTTGTTCTTGGGATCATAAACAAAAGGATAGAGAGTAGGGCAAATGATTACTTAGGGCATGATCAGTTTGGGTTTAGGAAGGGGAGAGGTACGCGTGATGCCATTGCAGTAATGAGATTATTAATCAAGAGGAATATAGAACAAAACCAGGAGGTATTTGCCTGTTTTGTAGATTTCGAAAAAGCGTTTGATAGAATGAATTGGGAAAAACTAATGAGTATATTGCAGAAAATAGGAATAGATATAAAGAACAGGAGGCTAATCCGCAACCTGTACATGTCTCAGACTGCTCAAATGCGAGTGGGAAACGGGGAGTCAAGATGGGCAGTGTTAGGAAGGGGTGTAAGGCAGGGGTGCCCATTATCACCGTTGCTGTTCAACCTGTATGCAGAGGAAATGATCAAAGAGGCATGGGAAGAACTCGAGGTAGGAATGAAAGTGGGCGGGGAATTCGTAAAATCAGTTAGGTTTGCGGATGACCAAGCTTTAGTTTGTCAGTCAGCCAAGGGGCTGCAAGCATTGCTGAGTGAATTGGAAATTCAGTGCGACAGGTATGGGATGAGAATCAATATTAATAAAACAAAGGTTATGCGATTTTCTAGAAAGAAAAAGGCCAAGCTTAACATTAAAATAGGAGGGCAAAAACTAGAGCAGGTAGAACAGTTTACGTATCTCGGTAGTGTTTTGGACCAACACGGTCAAAGTAGTAGGGACGTAAGGAGAAGAATTGCGCTAGGCAAAGAGGCTCTCACAAGGAGGAGGGAGTTGATGACAGGGACCTTGAGTAAGGATGTTAAGAAAAGACTCGTAAAAACTTTGATATCGAGCGTTGCTATGTACGGTGCGGAAACATGGTCATTGAAGCAGGAGGATAGACGTAGACTGGAGGCTTTTGAAATGTGGGTATGGAGAAGAATGGAGAAGGTGAAATGGACCGAGAAGAAAACAAATGAGGAAGTACTCGGTATGGTGGGCGAAGAGAGGGGTTTGTTGGGAGCAATCCTATGGAGGCAGGAAAAGTGGATGAAGGGGGTGTTGACCGGCAGTGGGATGTTGAAGAATGTTGGGCAAAAGAGGAAAGGGAAGGAACAGGATAGGGATGTTGGACGGGATGAAGGGAGGAAGAAAGTACTCAGAGATGAAGAGGGACCTCATATAGAGTAGGATGATGGATTTTGTGTTTTGTTAGGAGTAATAAAATATTTGTTTGGTAGTTGTGTCCTTCCAAAAACCTACCTTAACCGGTAGATTACCTTAAAAAAATTGATATATACAGGGTGTGGTGGTTATCTCCGGACAAATTTCAATTTGAATTTCCCGCCATATCCTAGTGCCACTGCAGGTTGTGATTGGCATTCTTTAAAGCTATAGGCATCTAGTAAACAGTCATAACCTCAAATGGCCGTTACTTACAAGTGCAGAGTACAATTGAAGAGCTGCTATTATCGAAATAGTTCGCGATAGGCGTTCGCCTAGTGAAATAGTTCGATTCTTCATGTACCCCAGATCAACTCTTTACAATATTTTGGTGAAGTAATGCTTCAGAGAAGTCTGGGGATTATTATCGTTGTGAAAATGTGCATTCATTGGCATTTCAAAGTAGGCTGAATGTCATTAACAATGAACCCAAGAAGCCTTGGTTACAGACCTGCTAGTTTTTCCAGCGGGCTCCAGGAACTCCTACAAAAGCATTTTTGGCAGACATAGTATCATTGTGAAAAACATGTCCATCACTCGTATTAAGATTATTGACTTTTTTTAATCATATTGGTGTAAGAAGTCTGTTAGAAAAAATAGGATGTATTAGAATTTGAAATCACTGCATATGCTGAGTGGAATGGCCTTTTGAGTATCTATCACTGTAGGCATGACCATCAATTGGGGAATCATTAATAATGGTCCGTGTTGGGCACCTGTCATTGCACATTATACAGTGCATGTTTCATCTGGAAGAATATTTTAAAACATTCATGTCTTCTCACCTTTATGTAAATGTTTTTGTGGTTTTGGTAAATTGTTTATGGTTTGTGGTTCATGGAGTTCATGCTTCTTACTATTGGATCCGTGTTCATCCAATACGAAACTGAACTATTACTCTGGACCAATACATCATGTGATTCACTCCTTTTATTATAATTTCAGTCTATCACTACTCAAAATGATGGGTTATTAGTTTTGTGATGATTGTAAAAAAAATGGTTTTGATTGTATTCTCAAATTTTAATTAGGTACTCTTCATAAAATTATTCATCTACTTGTCCTGATACTCAGTTATCCCTTCCTTCCGTTTGGGTTTAGGCATTCCAATAACGGGAGATGAAGGAGTGTCATATGCAGAACTGTGGCTGGGGCGTGGGGCTGGTAGAGTTGACCTGCTGGTGGCAAGTGGTGAGGGGCGGGGCTGTGTCCAGTACTGCACCCTGCCCTCTCCACCTTGCTCTGTGCCCACTGCTGCTTGCCCGATTGGCTCATGCATTTGGCTTGGCGATGCCAATGGACATGTGCATGGTGTCCTGTAAGTATCCATATCTTCTCTTTTGCTGTGAAAACCCTTGGCTTTATCAGTTAGGTAATGATTGATTAGCGGTTGTTTCTCTGCAACTGCAGTAGATGCTTTCACAGTTTTCTGAGGCTCACAACCCAACTGAAAGTTATGAGTAATGGAAAACTATATCTTATTCAATGACAATAGGAGATGTGTTTCATTGAAAACATTGCCTTTCTATCATCAGCCACTTTTTAATGGGATAAAATGTTGTTATAAAGTAATATTTTTCAATACAATTTATTCCTAATGTTTTGGGGAAAATATTTTATTTGCTGGAATTCACTTACTTAAATTAAACCAAGGAGTGCTATAAGCTGGCCATTAATATTGTATGGATTCACTAATAATTATGAAAACAAAAAGAATAGTAACTGTTAAACTGTTTCCTTAAGCTCTGATAAGTTGATAACATTTTCTGAATTGAATGAATAAAGAATCATGAAGTTTCACAAAACTTTGTTATTGCCATTTATTTAACTGTATCACATAATAGATTTTGTGACTTAAATCTCAGGTATTCTAAAAATGCAGGATGAAATCTCTGCTGCAACAAAAGAGGGTTGTTGTGGAAAAGATTTTAATTTGAGTGCAGCTAAAGATTTGAAGAGTTTGTGATTACATACCTTGTAATTGGGGATATTCCTAATAATTAATGGAATGAAATAAATTAATTTGCATCTGGATGGGTTTCATGGGCTCAGTTAGTCTCGCATGGCCATGTTTGTTACACTCTAGGAGTAAGCTATTATTTAAAATATAAAATCAGTCATCTTCTGGGGAATGTAAAATGTTATGTGCTACCTTTGGCTAAACAAAAAATTCATTTAGTTCCTTGAAATTTGTTTTCTCCGGTGTAACTTTATGTAAATTTACACGTGTGTGTAGAATTACAAAGTTACACTTTCCAATTCATTTAGTTACATTTAGAACATACTGTATACACCATATAACCGCACTCACTCATGTAATGTGTGCATCCATTTATCAAGCATTTAACTTGAAGAAAAAATGTGAAATACCTAAAAATTGACTGAAGTTATTCCTTTTGATGGACATAAAATCATTTATTTCAACACCTGTGGTAACAGTCAACGTATATTAATCACTTCATCAACATCATAAATGACTGATGAAGAGCAAAATTATTGTTGTGTCCCTGAACAAGTTATTTTGCAGAACTGTTTATACTGCATAGTCAAATTGTCGTCTAGCCTTTGTGTACTAGGCTAGCCATTGCTCAGTGATGGGATGGTTGGGAGATGTTTCTCTTAAGGCTCTTCTGTTTATATTAGTGTCAAGGATTGCAAACATGTTTCACCGTCAATTTCTTACACAAGATTCTGGTGCATTGTAATTTCATCATATAGCAACATTTGCTATTTCTCCAGAATGTTTGGTTACTTCTGGTTTTTCACTCTCCACAAAAGCCCACTATTTTTTTGTGCCTATTAATTTTAGGAACTGTGCTGAACCTTAGGCAAATGACCACAGAGATAAATTGAACCTTGATAAACATATCAATTTCAGGCTTAAATTTGTGGAAATCCTTCATGATGAGGGTAGAAAAAGAAACTTTGCCCTTCCACATTTTATGTGGAAGTGCAAAGTTTCTTTTTCTACCCTCATCAAATTGAACCGTGTCAATATAACTGCTGGAAGATATCCATGTATGAAGCAAACACAACATATGACAAAAGGGTGTTAGAGTGTACCATCTGGTGCCTGATGACACCGAATGACAGTAGGAAAAAAAAACACTCCCCCCTCCTATCTTGAACTTTCTTCAGATTCAAACTCTCTTTAATAGCAAAAGGACATGCAGCAGCAATGGAGGAAGGATATCTAGGAAAAAAAGGCCACAAAGCACATGAGTTTATGCAGAAGAACTGTGAACAGGCTTACTTAATTCGGTGCATATATTACCTCTTGAAATTTCATTTCATCAAAAAAAGTTGTTTCTTTTAAAGTTGCAATGGGATTGTATCTAATGCTCTAATAATTTTTTTTATTCCAGGGCCTCTGACTGCAGCACTGTGTTTTCTTACACCCTTGGGAGTGGCTGTGTGAGGTCGATTGTTGAACTTCAAGGCCTTGGGCGTGTAGTGGTGGGAATGTCAGATGGAAGTGTGTTCCTGGTGCGCAGTGATTCCTTGCCATCTTCTCCGACTCGAGGAGAAGGTTCTTTTGTCATTGCACGCCTTCATTCTGGAGCCTCTGCACTTCATACCCTCGTTGCTGTTGGATCCGACCACACTAAGTACGCTATCATTCTGGCTTGGAATATTTCGTCATATGCAGTTCTTTGTCGCAAATAACGGTACATTCATTGGAAAATTGCTGTTGAACCATACTCATTGGGGAAACATTAATTTCAAGTGCATTTTATTAATAATATTTGGAAGGCAGTGGAAAATCAATTGATCAGGTTCAAAACAGCATCATTTCTTGGCATGTTTTGTGTGAACTATTATCATATAAACCTTTAAGTTAATCTCAATCCCATTTCTTCAGCCCTTTTTCTAAGCCTCTTGTATCACCAAATCGATTTTAATTTTCAAAGAGTAAGACTTCTTAGGCACTTTCAACAATTATTAATGGCAATTGTGAAAACTTTACTTAGTCCAAAGAGGATAGATGTTTGAATAGTTAATTTTAACACATTTCTGTAGACATGCCGGAATACTTTTGCTACCTTGAGAATTATCATATGATATTTTCTTTATGTAAGCCAATCTATTCAATTTAACGTGGCAAATGAAGCTTTGCTGATTGGAAAATAATCTATTGAACTTTAAATGTTATTAATATCTTAAAATAAAAATTAAATCACTATCTGGTTGGCAAAAGTCATTACGTGAATGATTAATACAATATATTCTTTAATTTCTCATGCTTAAAAAATTAAATTACTAGAAAAATAAAACAAGAGATATAAAAAAATGCTGAACTGTGTCTGTTATAATTCCCTAAAAAGAGCCTCTTAATAGTTTATATCATTCTCTTTCCTTCTTTAGATGGATTGGTTGTTTTATTCAGATTGTACATAAACCCTATTTTCACTTCTGAGAGCCTTGTGGCTCAGTAGGACAACATTTGAAACCATTGCTAAAGAATACATATCTGTGGATTTTGGTAATTTTTATTTGCCATGATTGTAGTTTGGCATCGGCATTTGAAATATAATTATGGGTTTGAGTACTTAAACTTTTTAAGAGTTTTGTATGCTTTTGTAATAGTAATCAACATTACTTTTTTTAAAAATTACAGATTTTTGTGAGATGTGCTTGGAGCTGTTTGTCTATGTTATTAATCAATTTTTTATGACATAGATAATTATTCTGTTGAGGTAGGTAATTGATATAGCTATTTGCTCTATTACTTATTCCTCATGATCAGGGAGTGTGAGCTCTGGTGTGGTGAATCCAAAGGAAACATATCAATATACACTATTCGCGATGGAATGGTGACTTCTCAAGAGACCGTCAACCACTGTGAGCCTATTATTGAGCGACTAGAAGTGTTGCATCTAGTGTCAGCATCATCTCCAGCATCATTGTCTGACCCTGAGAGTGAAGAAGAGTCTTCAGTTTGGTCATATGTTTATCCAGGTATGTTTTCTTTCCTTATTTCATTTCATTTGGGGTAGTGAAGCTGTTTATTCTTGCATGCTTTCTCTGAGACACTGCATACACAGACTCATGCAAATGATAGAACAATAATTATTACTATTAAATAAGCCTTAGTCTATTGGATTAGGGTAGATTTTGATGGACAGTCATGCTATACACAATTGTACTCCTAAGCTCCAACTAACATAATAGAAAGTATCCTTAAACCCCATACTACATATTACAATAACTCATTCTTTATCTATGCATACTCTCCACCTCCCTCAATTTCATCCAGAATGACTATTCTTTTCTTCCTTCTAAATTACCTTTCCAAAATTCTTACCTCTATTACCATCTTCAATATCCCACTACCTTGCAGTATCTCCTGCATCTACCTGTCCAGCTTTCTTGGAATTTCTCCCAACGCCACCTCTCTTCCCCTAACATATTCAGTGATAACATGATAACATGGTGTTCTCCTTTCCGTCCATTATTTTCTTCTATTCTCCAGAGCAAAAGCTCAAAGAGTCTTCAATCTATGATTATTCTCTTGCCCCAAAGACCAAGTTTCTGAACCATATAAAACTGCATTTCATATTAAAGCTTTCACTAGTCTTTTATTTATATCTTTAATTCCGTTACCTATTTTCAACTTCCTATGTAGGAGAACTGTTCTACATGCTTAAGCTTATGTTCCTCGGTTTAATATTTTTATGTCTTCCTATGTATTGTGAATTCTAATTACCTTCATTTTCTTTTATTTAATTCTTATCCCAAACTTATCACACTGATTCTGCAATCTTGTTGTAACCCTGACTGACTGGATAAGCAATGCTTGATCATCCACAAATCTGATTTTATCCACATTCTTAAATCTGAGTTCCCCCCCAACTTTCAATGCAGTCTTCAGCCCTTTCCATGACTAACGTACCACTTCTTCTGGATGTATGTTTAAAAGAATTTATGATAATGGACATCACTATCGTACTCCCCTGACTAGTACTGCCCATCCTGACTCTAAATGGCTGAAAGAAACAAATATTTAATTAATCCTGCAGTGTTTTCTTCAAGTCAGCACTCATAATCATTATTGGATTCTCCTCTCACCTTAGTTTAAGTGCGTAGTTGAAAGTATTCAGTCATTAAAATCATATAAGTTTATTCTAAGAAATTAGCAAGTCACAAGCAGTAAGCAAAACTTGAGTCATCTAGACAACTTAGAGATGAACTCAACCACAAAAATTTCCCATTTCTGTTTTTGACCACCAAAGTTTATTGATGAGAAATCGGGTTTCCATATTGTCCATTATTCTTTTTGAGGTAACAAATTAAAAAATCTTTTCTTGGTGTGTTTTATGGTTTGATGATCCTTCCAAATGGGACTTTCAAGCGTTTCATAAATGGTTTTTCTATTTTCCTTCTCAGGTTGTGTAGTTTATCACTGGGAAACAAAATCAAGGACAATCCTGAATCGTTTGGACTGCTCCAAACTTGTTCCTTGTTCAGAGAGCCTCAAGTCTATCAGTATTGAAGAGCATCTCAGCCCAGGAAGATGCCAGGTATTGTAGTTCCTCATATCGGAAATTTTTTAATTTCTTTTTTAATTGGATTTAGTATAATTAAGGTAGATGAGAGAATAATTTAAAAGTTTTATCCCTCATTAGCAGTACTCTAGCCTTGTTTTTGGCCTAGTTTCTTTGTCATGATGAAAATGATATAATACCTACCTATATTATCTAATTAAATTTATTATTAATTAGGATCTTAAATAATTAGCATGCTATAGTTCCTTTTTCTCCTTTGTATGTGCCATATAAACCCAGCACAACTATGTATGGCTTTATTCCTGAAATTACAATTGAAAAAGAGAGTACACATCATACATGAATTCAGATTCTTAGTTTCTTGGGACTTCACAGTTATTTCTCTGCATCGAGGCTCTTTTGGGCATTATTGTGCTAATTATTATTTAACATATTTTTTTCCTGAAAATTGTATATAATCTAAAATTTTTATATCAATGCTTTTATTGCAATTCCAACTAGTCGTTTCTGTTAGCGCCAGCACTGTTAAGAGTTCTTCCTTTATCCATAAAAAACAGGGAGGGAAACTTGTATGGGCATGCATAGTACACAGATTTATACTAAATATATACTGCGATGAGAATATTGCTTTAACATGTATTCAGATTTTTCTATTTAGTCATTAATCATAATCTAGGGAATGATATATTCTTTTAGGAAATAGGAAACGTGAAATTACTCATAAAAATAAGTAAATACTTTTTTAGAGATTCAGTTGAGCAACCTCAAATGAAGGTGGTTAAAATTTATATTTTGTGTAGACCTAAATTTTGTTGTTGGACATTTTTGGTTGTTTGTGATGTCAATTAATCTTCCTGTAATTATTTAGGTTACAAGTATGGCTGTAATTGGCAGCGGAGAGTTGTACATTGGGACCACATGGGGGTGTGTTGTCATTGCCGAGAGACGCTCAATGCGCCCAATCACAGTCTTCCGTCCATACGAAGAGGAGGTCAGAGTCATAGTGGAGCTAAACCCTTGGCCCTCGTTGCAATCCATCCAATCTCCCAATTCCTCTTCCAATTCATCCTCGTGCAGCCAAACACCAGAGCGTTGTCCATTGGTGGCCACAGTAGGACGAGGTTACCGAAGCCTCATGGCACGATACACCGATTTTGCCCTCCCTGCCACGCCCGATGATGTAGGACAGGATGACCGTGGAGATGGCTCAAAGAGATGCTCATCATATGTTTTGCTGTGGGCAGCTGGAGAGCAGTGGGCACCTATATGAGATTGGTGAGGGGTTTCTGGAATCAATTGTTCTTCCTCTAGGCAGAAGCTCCGTTGTCATTGACATTTTTATCATCAATCACAAGTCACAATACCTGAGCCGGGTGTCCTGTGCAGCTTTTGATTGGTAGGTCTGATATTTTTTACCCGAAAAGAGATGGCCACAGTTATGAGTGATGGGATATGATTTCCATTGCTCACGACTTTTAAAGCTTTGTCTATGTTCACCAATGTGCTGCCGCTCACCAGTGGCAGCTTGTTCTTCCAGTGCCTCCGTGCTTTAGAGGAGCAGATTTTAAATTATTATTGCAACATTTTGTTGCAGTTTGATGTATCTGAGTGTTAGGAAATCGGTCTACAGAATGTAAAAAAAAAATGAGATTTTAAGTGGTTATGTACCAAAAAGATTACGTGAATGGAATTTTAGTAAAAAAACAAAAGAGCAAGTTGAGGAAAAAGGGTCCATAATTAAGAAATAATGTCTCAACTAATGTGATTTACGTACTATCAATAACCCATGCGGCTAGCATTTTGAATATTTTTACGAATAGAAGTGACTTGTGAATAGCAAATACAAAAGTTTTAACTTAAAAGATATGTATAGAATGATATTTTGCTTGTGCTATATATATATACATATATCTTATATGCATGGAAAATATGGTTGTCCAAAGGGGCACAATGACTAATGGTGAATAGGCTTGCCAGAAGTATAATTTTTGTGGGTGTATCTCAATGTTTTCAGGTTTTAGTGCAGAGGTGGCACTTATTTTATCCTGCCATTCAAACATGTGCTATGAAATTCAACAAGTTGTTGTGCTGTGTTAATGTTTGCATTGTTGGACATGCAGTTAAACACTGATCCTGTTACTAGGAGAACAATTTTAGGCTTTGTGCTTAGGATTCTTGAGGAAATGATAAGGATAAAAGTCCTTAAAGAATGGTCTTTTGCCAGACCGCATGTATGATCTCGTATTCCCCCTTACTGTGTAATTTTATCTGTGGCCTGTTGTTTTACTTACCCTTTTTCAGGGTATCTGTTAATATACTTTCATATTTATTGCTGTACTGCTACTCATTGTTCATATGTTCCTAAAATGATTTCAATCGTGCATATCTTGAAGAGTGTTCACGTGATCATGGCATTACATTGCACCTGATGTTCAAATGAAATTCTCTCACATTAGGTGTGATTGTTATTTACAAAAATATCACTGTGATCATTTGGTAATATGTTTTGTACTTGGTTGACCAGGCTGTGTATGAATGAGCAGCTGTGCATCAGTATTCCAGTGACGCATTTGTGTTTTTCAGCGTATTGTATTTCATGTCATGTATCCTTTTTTGCAGAATAATTATCAAATGAGGTGAAATGAAAGGCAAAGGAAATAACTTACCGAATGTTATTAAAATGCCACTGCAATTGTGATAACTATAGTGGAAAATGTTACGAGAGATCTCTCTGAAATTTTATTTAATAAAAAATGCATAGCAGATAATAATAAAAGCATTTCTTTGTGTAAACCTTTTCAGTTTCAGAGTTAGAGTTTAATGTTTCCACAGTTAATTATGTGTATACGCTTACACTAGGTGAGTAAATAAATGCTTAACCTGAGTTTTTCATATCACAGTGGAAAGATTAAGCCTCTAGGTCGAGGCATAACGCGTGAAATATGACTCTGAAGATCTAATACTACCAACGTTGCCCCCATTTTATCAAATGACTGCAATCTAATACTCCCAACATACATAAAGATCTGTAGAGGATATCTGTAAGAGTTGATGATGACGTTGAATATTGAAACCCAGGTTGTTTCTGGGTAAATACTGGTAATTTACAAAGTTAATTTTTCATTATAAAATAGATTTAAATCCTTGAAGTCACACCTCAAACAACCAATCATTTCATATAAAATGGGCATGTTGAATGGAATGAAGAGATGCTTGATAGTATATGTACAAATAGGTACATAATGAATTGGTACAAATAGGTACATTACATGTCATAATGTTTTTGTTCTTAAGGATCCCATTCCAGATTTTCAAATAATGGCTTGGAAGTGCATTCTAACCATGCATTAAATAAATATTCCTTTAAAGCCCCCAAAATTTCAGAGGAAGCCTCGATAGCTAAACTGGCTAAAGCACTCGACCGGACATTGAGGGATCCAGGTTCGAATCCCGGTCAAGGCGAATGATTTTTACACTCTGAAATTGTTGCATCAAACCAGTCAGTTTTCTTTTACTAAAAAGCATTCATTGACTGCTCAACATTAAGACTTTCATTACAATATTACTCTTCCTTTCATTAATTCCTAGTTTGTCTTGCATAATAGAGGCAGGCATAAAATTAGCCATGAATTACTCAGCCATTTTTAGTAAAAAGTAAAGTTAATTTCACTCATAGCGTTGAGCTTCCAAAATTGAATCTAGTTCTTCACAAGTAAAAGTACTTAGACAATTTAAACTCTAATAGACCAAACATTAGTTGAATGTGATAAAAAAAAGTCTAAAATTATGTAGCACCAATGAAGACAACCATTCAGGCTGGATTTCTCTAGGTCTTCTCACTGGAAAAATCATCTTAAAGTGGTCCTAAAATTCCATGACTTCTTTTATCTTGTAGTTAGGGCACACATCTACTTCATATTCATTGAGGAGTCAAGCTGATATGAGGTTACATCATTTGGGCCTCTCACATCAATTCATTTTATGGTGCTTCCTTCAGTCCAACACTTCCTCATATCCCCATCTTTCCAATGTATGGCATATAGGAGAAATGATAGAATGGTGATAAAGCATTTGAGATGACATCTTGCTTGGCAAATGTCCTCCCTTCTCTCAGTCTTCAACATTCCATTTTCAATCAAAATGTCCTGCATCCAATTTACTTGGAATAGATTATATATTTAAAGCATTCCATGATATAGGGGTATTGTTGAGTAGTAAATATGATTTTATACGGAAAGGATTTATTTTAAAAGACATCACTTTCTGAAGAAAATATCTGGTGAAAAAATGAATAGTTCAGTTGCAAAATGAATATTAAACTAATGTATTGGCAATTTCTATCTAGTACTAATGTCAATTAAGACCATAAGATAATAAATGAATGTGCTTACTTTAAGTAGTCCTTCCTTTCTAGTCGCGATATATCTATTCACTGTTGCTCTTTTGGGTTCCTAATACAAAAATAACTATTTAGCCAAAAAACTGCCAATGCATTCACATATTTATTTTCATCCTTCAGCTACAAATTCAGAAGTGATTTTATAAACTACTTACAGGTACATGGTCATTCTATTTTAATTATGAATTCTTTCAGCTTTAGAAGAGGTAGATTTTGATGATGATACAAGTACATACCGAGTGAATGATGAAGGTATATTTGGCAGTGAGTTTCATGCCAATCTATTCCCTGAAAACAATTAGTCATACAATCGCAACCATAAAATATTTCTTGATGTGCCTAATTTTTTACTCATATTAATCAATAAGAAATATTGATTTTTCCTTGAAAATGTGTTAGGTTTTCTGCTTCCATTGGGACTCTCAGGGGCTATGTCAATTGAGTGTATACAAGAACTTACATCAAGACTCAAGCCTCATAACTTTAATTGGCTCGCTATAATAGCTCTCATCAGCAGCAGATGAAATAAATAACATGAATGAACATGTTATTGCAATTACTAAATTCTTTTTTAATGTTACAATATTTCTAGAAAATATATATATACCTCTCTCAAGTAAAGAGTGAAATTATTTTTAATTTGAATGGATAAATGGTGCATATTTTTATACAGCTAATCTTGCACCATTTTATTAGCATTTTTCGTTGTACTAAAACAGTCAGTCCTATTTAGTTCAAGTTCAGCTTTATTTGGCACCAGTGCTCATTAATGGTAAGTCACAAAATAAAGACTAAGGGCCCTATTCTCAGAACTGGAATAACAAAAATGCACTATTAATACTCTGTAAAAACCTAGCTTGTGTGTCATGACAGTTATCAGCTAAGATTATCCATGGAGAAGAGTTTAGCAAGGGTCCCCAAGCAATTAGGAATTATGCATTATTTCTGTACGGTTAAAGATCTTAAAAAGTTAATAATGAAATAAAAATATGAATTGGATGAATAGCATTATATCTTAGCATGGAATTGTATCTTATTAAGTGCCATATATCACCTATAAGCATCATGAACTTAACCAAAAAAGGTAATAAATTGACTGCTTGAATAAAAGTTCAACCCTTACAGATTTAGATTTGGAATTTAATGCACATTTGTATTCTTTGCTAAATAAAAACCATGGATTGTGGTGAAATTCTTCTGGACTTTTAATTTAAAGCATAAGTACACAAAAAAGTTGGCATCACCAAAAATAACACATCGAAAATAATAGGAATCCATTCAGTTAAAAAATTTAAGACTTGATTGAAAATCTGTTTCCACAAAAATTCTTCACATAATATTCAAGAGATGCTTTTGATAAAAAAATAAAGAATTAGTCTCACAGAAAAATAATCAACTAATGAATATTTGACAGAATTTGATGAGCTGACAGCAATAACTGGGGAAAGAATGACAGTTACACTTACTTAGGTTACAACAAAATAATGTGAAAAATATACCATTCAAAAAAAGATTGAATGGTGACCCTGTCAAAAGATATGAAAGAAAAACTTATCTATAAATTAACGCGTGGAATATACAAATTCAAGATACCATTGGTCAATGGGTTTCTTTTCTTTGCTTTTCAGTTTCCATGACAACTGAAATCCAAATTAGTTTACCTCCGGCAAACAAAAACTATTCAACAGACCTGTTCTTTTCTTTAAAAATTTCAGTCAACCAAAAAGACCACCCAATCCATCTGAACAAACTCATTATTTTTGATTGCATTGGAACTTTTCAATTATACAGTTTGTTTTACGTAGCTGAAAACTATCGCTTTCGTTTTTTTACATCATTAAACATCCTCTTTCCTAACATTTTCGTGGGGCACTTCATTTGACCTCAGCATCTCAGCCAAATGCTATATCCTATTCCTCCACAAATACTGCCAGAAAAATCAAATTAAAAACAAATTAAGTAGCCACTGCTATGAAACACCCCCGTAATTGAAAAGAACCCTTGCATTTCTTTGTTGCATTACACTTCCATCTGAAATTGATTTTTGTCGTCATCGTTGTACGTTGCCATTGCCCTAGATTCAGTCAGTCTCCTATGCAGCTTTCAGTTTTTTGTCAACTTCCTCTGCTAGTGCTTCCATGAAGTCCATTGTGTTCAAATACATTCCCTCCTTGACGTTCTTAATGCCATGGATGCAGATGGCAAGATCCTTTGTCATTTTTCCAGCATCAACACAGTCAACACAGGCATTTTCCAGAATTGTGCAGAACCTAGGAATATAAAACATTTTATCATTATCATAAGAAGAACATGACAAAATCATCATTTTGCACTAGCATCCATGTGCACAGAAAAATAGAAGGGAATAAAAGGTTTGTATAAAAAGTATAGAGAGTTGTGATCATTACTTGGAACATTACACAATCAGTGTGATAGGTATGGAATGATAATTAATGATAAGAAAATGGAGATGATGTAGTTGTATAAAAATAGGAACTTTAATGTAAACACTAAAGTCGAGGATCATAAATTAGAACTGGCTGAACAATCCACCTCTTTTTAAAGTGTTTTAGAAGTAGTTGGGCAAAGTAGTAAGGATTTTGAAAGATCAGGTCAAAAAGCTAATACAAAGAGGCAGGAGTTTATGATATGCACCATCAGTAAGATGATGTCAAGAAAAGCTTAGTGAAACCATTAATATAGAGCATTATCTTGTATGAATCAGAAAATTGGCCATTGGGGCCAAAGGATAAGCACTGATTGGAGGCCTTTGAGAGAAGGATGTGTGGATTAAAAAAAAGTGTAATGGACAGAAAGAAAGACAAATGAAGGGGCTCTGGGAATGGTAGGGGAAATGGAGGAAGGGGATCACTATTATTACCACATAACTACCATCATCCAAAATTAGAAAAATAGTTCAAATCACAATTTTTATCACTTCACAAAATATTTATCATAGTGGGGTAAATATTTGGCATATATCTACCCTCCTGTGATACCCTTTTTAATTGCATTAGTTAGATATAATACTAAAATGATGGTAAATTTTGAGACATTTTAATCACTGAAAGAAAAATGAGGAGTTCAAAGAGAACCATTAATTTATGAAGGTATGTACACCTATGGTTATGGTGCATGAACGTTTCTTATACTATAATGTCTAATATGAAAGTGAATAAAATGATGGCAAGAACAAATTCCCACTGCAAAAATGAAATTACATAATTTACAGTACACATAAGATAATTTGCTAACCTATGCAAATCAGGATTCTCATCTAGTTTTGACCTGTGCTCCAATCCACGAGTCCAGGCGAAAATTGATGCAATAGGATTGGTTGATGTCTGCTGGCCTTGCTGGTGTTGCCTAGAATTGATTTTTAATTAAATTAACCAAAGCATTATTAATGCAGCAGCCAGAAAATTGCAAAAAATTCAAACAAATTCCTAGCCCTAGACCTAAGATCTAATACATTTTAATAAAAATGAGCTGATAATAATGATAATGCAACCACAAATTTCAGCTACAATCAATGGGAATAAATAATATTCAATGGGTAAATCTGTGAGGAGAGGAGATAGGAATCCCATTTCAATAAGCATAAAATGTTTGCAGACAAATGAGCTGAGGTGGAGTTTTCATTATGAAACTGGAGAACTAAGTACACTTGTCATTATATATTCTGCAAAATGGAAGTGATTTTCAAATTAGGTACATCATTACATATAGTGGGCCCATTTTTCAGTCAAATCAAGGTTCATAAAGCAAGTTAATACCCAACTACAGAAATGTTTGTCACAATTCCATTTCATTAAAACAGTTAAAATGTCCCATTTTTACAAAATAAAAAATATATTATGAACAGGTAGAATACCCTAAGAGTATCTCAAAATGTCCAATATACATTTTCAATTGCATTAATAAGATTCTTTTTAAAGAAGATACTAAATATAGTTTGATGGCAAATGGACAACAGAACATGAACTTTGACAAAAGCTACTTAGGTGCGGGATGGCCTGAAAACATTTTTGGACACTTCAATTCAAAAAGGCAAAAATTTCATTATTACTTGTTGACTAAAAATCTAAAACTACTTCTCTACAAGGACATATTCACCATGGAATAATATTTATTTGTCATAACGTGTGACAAGTTTTTGTATTCCAGCTTCATATTCCTCTGCTGTCATTTCATTGAGAAAAGTAGTCAACCATTCATGAAGTTCTTAATGCCTTTTCAGTACCTTACAATAATTTCCCTACACTTTAGATGGTCTTTGACAAGTTCATGAATAATTGTGCGTGAAACATCAGGGTTCACTGATTTCATCAATTGTGATGGGCAATTGTTGTTTACGAGTCCATCAACCGAACTCAGCAGGTTGCCCATAATGACAGATGGGTGCCCTGAACACTCAATATTATGGACGCTCTCCCTCCACAGTTAAAGTTTTGACACCAGCAATAAACAGAAGACTCATCAATAACATTGTCCTCCTTTAATGGATGGTGAATATCACATGGCCACAAATATCTTGCATTTAAAAATCTGATCCCAGTCCTAACTTCACAAGTGGTTGTGGCATTTGTAATTTTCTTAAACATTGATAAACACTCATAGAAACAGCAAAAACAATTAGAGCATTACAAAACTTCACACGCAGTGAGCAGGCAAACAACTTAAGGCGTTTAAGATGGAATAGCAGCTACTCGCATTGAAAGCCCTCCAGGGAGCACAAACGGGTACTACTTTCTGGATGACCCATGTATATTTGATAAACCTTTTTCTGATTTCTATTACTACATTCTGACCGTACTTTCATGAATTGGTAATAAAAACAATTACCATTTTGGTTCAATGTTACTAATATAGTTAAATTTATTTTCCTCAACCATTCATATTAGATGTGCATTTTATACATTTCAATAGGTGCTCTTTTCCTACAGTTTTGAGATTTTTTTTATACTAGATATTTCCATTGATCTCAAATAACAAGATTTTTAATCAGAGGCACACCATTCATTTGAAATAGAGTGTAGAAGTAATATCAATGATCAAATTCATCATTTTGGTACCTGTAGTGTCTTGTCACAGTTCCATGAGCAGCTTCAGATTCAATAGTCTTTCCATCTGGACACATGAGGACTGATGTCATCAAACCCAGAGATCCTTTAAGTATAATGGTATTATTTGTCACATATCAAAATTTCTCCATTCAAAAGAATATGTGTCTAGCCCTAATGAAATGAATATCCACTGCACACTTTGAAAATACAGCAACAATAAGAAATATATTTAGCCATAAGAAAATGTAGAAAAGCTGGCTAGCTGTAGTGAATTCATTAAACTATTAAATAAGTGAAAAAAGAATGGAAGGTAACCAGCCCAAATTGGTATCAATACCAATTTTATCCATACAGAGGCTCAAATGAATTTTGGATTGAATGTACAATGAATACATTAATAATATAAATACTGGGCTTTTATTGAGATCATGACATTTGCATGTATTGGTATGGCTGAGCTAGAGTACCTGAAAAAATAAAATTCACGCCTAAAATTCTGTCTTCTAATCCTAAAAAGGTGAATTATTAAGCCTTTAGTACCTACAAAGAGATAATCAGTAATATATATTTTAACATTTTATATGCATTCATTAAAGTTAACGGCATTAATAAACATCACAAATAAGATGGAAAGTAAGTTTATCTATGCATTCTTAAATAAACACTACATAGTTTCAATACTATGCCTTTTCATCAATCTGAATGCTAATTGTTGAAAGTTGAAAATTTTTGTCCATATGGATTTTTAAAAAGTTAAAATTTGAGACTAAAATTTAAGATAAAAATTGTTTTCCAAATAAAAAGGGAGAAAATTATTCATAACAGGCATTATTTGAGTAAACGTGGCAAAAGAAGTAATGATATTTCAAACACAATGCAAATGACCACACAGATATAATAATGAGCCTGATTTTCGAATCATAAATCTTCTTCAGAAAATAAAATTGCTAACAGAAAAGAAACGCCTTCAATAATTCTACTAACCATAGCCCTGAGCCACAATATCAGACTGCACATCACCATCATAGTTCTTGCAAGCCCAGACAAAGCCTCCACTGGATTTAAGGGCCTGGGCAACCATGTCGTCAATCAGACGGTGCTCATACCAGATGCCGTTCTTTTCATAATCAGCCTTGTAAGTCCTATCAAACAGTGTAATTTAAAATCAGTATCTGATGATATAGGAGGCAAAACAATTTTTAAGGAAAATAAACTGATTTATCAAAAGTTAACCCAAAAAAATGTGCCATTACCTAAATTTGATTGAAATAACAAATTACAGGAAGCCAATACATCCAATAATATCACTACATATTTTATCTTTCCTGAGTCTCCCTCCTCCCTAAAACCACAAGGTCAAAATTGAATTTTCAACCCTCCTAATTTCATCCTAATAAATATTAGTATTTGATGATGGATTAAACTTATGATATTGAAGACTATCAATGATGATATGGTTCAATTTTTCAAGCCAGTTATCTTCAACTTCAAAGCAAAAAATTGAATCAGTACATAAATGATTCAAGATCATTTTCCCTTTCTGCAATAATATTTTAAAATGCTGCAACTTATTTGAGTGTGCAACACAGATAGTATTTCACTAAGATCTGAAAACGACAAAACATTAAAATGAGTTTCATACTTTTCATAAATTTCCTCAAAGATATCCTTGAAACGGCCATCGTATTTCTTCAGAATGGTATTCTTTGTTGACATGTAGAGAGGCCACTTCTTCTTGAGGGCCACCTTGTGAGAAAAAGCATTTTCATGAATTCGATTCTTTACATGAGATACCACTGCAACTTTCATGCTAAATAACAGTGCATTAAGCATATTATTTTATATAATATTTTAAATCATTAACGACATTTTACATAATCTCTAAATTTACTATCATAATTTGTTCCGGTATTACTATTATGAGACATACAGTTGACAGGACAGGCAAGAAGAGTCATACTTGGCATGTGGCAAGCCTGGGATGATTACGTTTTGCAAGAAGATAACTGCACTAATCTTTTCAAATGACTTCTTACCTGGAAGCTGGAGTGAGCAAAGTCTCTAATAGATTCCTCAGTGTTGTACATTCCCATGACAACTCCTCCCTTTCCTTTGAAAGTGAAGACTTCCACTTTCTGTGGTTCTCCCTCATCAGGAGTGAAGACTAGTTCCACCTGTTAATTAAATTAACAGCTGTGACTTATCTAATAAACATGTAATGGAATATTTTGAATAAAATCTAATTGTTAAAAAAATTTATAGAAATTATGCATTTGGGAATAAATAACAGGCTGATAGAAAATAATTAAAGAGACAGAGAGAATACAGCTGAGAAATTGCAATGGAAGTATAAACAAACCCTCTATTCACATAAGAGCAAATCTAGCAGGAAATTAATGAATTCGTTCAGTGACACCATTTTTAGACGTAAAAAATATCTCTCAAAGCCCGGTAGAATTAATTATTATGAAAAATTCAATCGTGAAAGATGAAATCAGAGACAAGCTACTTCATTGAATCTTCAGGTAGGAGATATAATTAAGAGGTTCAAGGTTAGCACTAACCTTTCCAGGCTCACGGCAAACAAAATCTGTTGCTTTGTACTGATCACCATGAGCATGACGACCAATAATGATGGCCTTGGTCCAGCCAGGCACCACTCTTGGAATCGTCTTGCATATAATTGGCTCACGGAAAACAGTTCCTCCAAGAATGTTACGGATTGTTCCATTAGGACTTGGCCACATCTTCTTCAGCTTGAATTCTTAAAAAAAAATAATAAATTTACTAAGATACACAAAATATTATTCACCTCCTACTAAAAGATGTCTGATTGATTAGGAGTAGCGACTTCCTTATCTCACAATGTTTTTACAACTGTGCACAAGGTTGGTGGTGATTTGTGTAATATTTAAGACATTGGAATTCATATGCTATAATGAGTGACTTGTAGAGAAAACAAATATTTTTAAGAATAAAAGTAAATAAATCATTTTAGAATCACTTTGAAGTGAAAATTTCATTCATTTCAGTATATTTTGATGCTTTCATAGAGATACTGGCACATACTCGGCAGTGTGTAAAAAGCCATAGTTGACCCCAAGTAGGCTTATCCCATCACTCATTAACTTCTTCCAGAGGTATTCCAGACCAATATCATTTGAACATAAGCATGGACATAGGTAAGCATTGTTCAATTGCAATGTTCAATTCTTTCATATGTAATGCTGTAAAATATATTACACTTTTTCAATAACTAATGTTTGATACTATTGCGGTCCGTAGCCACTTTGTTTAATAGTGATCTGTAGCCACTCTGTGAAAACTTTTAATAACCAGGATAAAAAGCTAAAAAAGTTTCACAGTCAAATTTACTATTAATTGGCCACAGTTTTCACAAATGGTGTCATTCTCCAGTTAATTTATTATCTCAAACACAATATTTTTCCATGCATAAAATATAGATATATAGTAAGAAAATATAAACCAATGCTCATGCCATGCTTATGCCATGACATCAAATGACATTGGTTAGCAGTGCCTGGGAGGCAGAGGTGGAGGCAATTGCACATGGGGAAGATTCAATCAATGTCGCCCACAACAATATTTCTACAATGGCATCAAAATATACAATTTTGAACGTAATTTCCATCTGCAGGAGGTTCTAAAACAAGTTATTTACTTTAAGATGGGTTTATCATCATGGAAAACGTCATCTTGTTCCAGCTACACTTTAACCTCTAATGTTTGGCTACAGTAAGTTGCAAAGCTAAAAGATTGAAACATAAATGCTTTCTTACCAAATCGGTCATTTTTAGAGTACAAATGCCAAGGTTTTCCAAATTTAGAAAAATAAATGCTGCCCTATTGTGTACATCTTGACTCATCCTCATAAACTACACATTTTGGTACAACTAGCAAAATGCTTATGATTATCATTATGAACTCTTCTTATTTACAAAATAAGGACATACTTGGGCCAAAAGAGAGGGGAAAAAGAAATGCAATAATGTCATGGAGATATTGTAAATTGTTTTACATTAAAATAAAAATTGAAAATACAAAAATAATTTAAAACAAAACATATGGTAAATACTGTTGGCATTTTTCACTTTATTCAATTATAAATGTGTTCAAGTGCTCTATGGCGTACCCCTGATATGCTGGATTGGAGGATTGATTGTACCCTTGATTTAATTTCAGAGGCACAGAAAGATTTGTGAGGGAAGGCAGTGCAAAGTGAAACTTCTCCAGCCCACAATACAAGGTTTGTATAAAAAGAATCGGTGGCAATTTTTTTGCGACATGTGAATGAAGTGCTGAATTCAGACCATCAGTTAAGTGTGTGCATGATCGTAGATCGTATTGGCATTGATAAGATAACAGTGGACACCATTATCACTGAAAATTTGGCGATGTGAAATATCTGCAATAAACTTGTCCCCAAGGTCTTGGGACAGAAAACCAAGAGCGGAGTCTGCTTGCAAAGACCTTCGGCAACGACATTGCGATGATTACCAAACCCCCTTACAGTCTAAACTTGGCACCAGAAGACTATTCCCCATTCCCAAAAGTGAAATCCCCTCTCAAAGGACACCACCATGGGACCCTAAGTGCTGTCAAAGAAGCTAGCATGCGAACCCCTAAGGACCTTCAGGAATCCATCTACCAGGGAGCCTTCAAGTCATGGAAAAGCCACAGGCAAAAGTGCGTTGATGCTCAAGGTATGTACTTGAAGAATTTTGAGGCATTGTAGTAATATCTGAAATAAATCTATTTTCCCATACTTTTTATACAAACCATTTAAGTACCAGCCAATTTTTGAAGATTTAGTAAAAGTAATTTTCAGCTCACTAATTATGCTATGAAAAAGAACTTATGTTTTTCAATTGCACAGAAAAACAAAAATGAGATGTGAACCAATTCACAATGAGATCTAAAGAAATCATGTGTGTCAACTTTTCAATTTACATAAACAAGTATGAAAAATTTACACACCTTCCACCCTCTCCTCATCAGGAGTGATGGTAGCGCACTTGATGCCAACATTGTGCTTCAGAATGGCATAGGCAGCATCATAAGTGACTTGATCATTGGTTTCATCACGATATGGCAATCCCAGGTCATAGTACAAGCACTCCACCTAGAAATTAAATTGCCCTCTTTACAAATTTGCAAACTCATACAGCAATTGTACATGTACTAACCATCATTTTAAGTTTCAATATTAGGTTGATATATGGAATGAAACTTATTGACACAGAGAAAAAATTGCTTTGTTATGCATAAGATATATATGCATATTCATCAGATATATATTCATACATATACCTATTTTATGATGACAATCATGTGAAAAATGTTATTTTCTGCTTAGTACTAATAAACCACAGCTTTGAAAATATGAAAATCTTTAGTTCAATAGTTTCAGCCTCAACTTTGTGGAAGTTCATTTTAATAAATGAAAAAGAAACACTTTGTTCCAATCCACCAATTTATAATAAATGAAAAAGAAACACTTTGTTCCAATCCACCAATTTATTACAGGTACGACTAGTTTCGACGCTACGGCGTCATCCTCAGGTACAGGACCTTAGGTACCTGAGGATGACGCCGTAGCGTCGAAACTAGTCGTACCTGTAATAAATTGGTGGATTGGAACAAAGTGTTTCTTTTTCATTTATTATAAATTGGTGGATTGGAACAAAGTGTTTCTTTTTCATTTATGAAAATCTTTCATTGGAGATCTTAACCATTAGTGTGTTTTGATGAAGTTGGCATATTTAGTCAAGGGAAGATTTTTTACGAAAACTTGCAATAGGCATTCTGCTAGAGCCTGTGACTCAATTTACATTACAATGTTAACATATTTTACTACACAACTATGTTTTTTTGCAGATTGATGGGTGAAAAATTTTACAGTGGACCACAATGTGCACCCTAATAGGGTTGATAAGAAGTAGGGTTGGTGAGGGTGAGAAGGCCTGGGGGGTATAGGGCCAACTGTACATTTAATTAAAGGTCAGAGATGGGATATCAATGCAGTAAAGATAGGTAAATATGTTAAGAATTGATTTGCAAGGGAATGTGCTTTACTGGTTTGCTGTGAAATTGATTACAACTGAATATATTACAATTCGGAGAAACAAGCATTACCACCTCTAATAAAAACATTTACATGAAAAGGTTGTATCATTTTCCCATATCCATTAAATGCAACATTTCCAGAGTGTAACGCTTAATACATTGTCTTATGTTCTAAAGTTGCAATATTGAATTTATAATAAAAACAAAGCATCTAGCTCAATGTCGGCTCATGTTCATTTATCCTTCAGGCAAACAAGTAAGCATATTGTTACGAGGACATTCATAGGTGATCAGTGTGGGATAAATTCTTCCCCAAATACAAATACATGTTACTGTTTAAAAATCAATACCTATTTTCCTCCATAATATACTGACCAGCCACAAATTAATCACAAACATCAATCCTGCATATGGTATATACAGTACAGATATATATATATAAAATGTACATGGAAGGTACTTAGGATTAAGAAATGTTTTTATAAATTATATCAGCTAAATAGATTAGAGTTAAATGAGATTTTTCAATGACCTACCTTCACGTATGGGAATATGAGCTTTTCCTTAATCTTTTCCCATATGATCCTGGTCATCTCATCTCCATCCATTTCCACCACAGGCCTGGCAACATGAATCCTGCCTTTGCTCCCATCTGAATGATCAAACAAGAATAAAATTCTCATTATTTCTTCAGCAATCATACTTTCTATCACACTTCACACAATAAATTAAAATTATCAATGTATTCTAAGTTTTTAAGTTTAAAAATAGAACTTTGATGCTAAAATTATATTATGAGAAACAAATTTGCACTTTTCCACAGATTTATTGTAATGTACAATGCTTTCCAGTTCATCGAACCATCTTCAGGTCTTGATCTCAAGATCTTGTGCCTGAAGATTGTTCAATGAATTGAAACGCGTTGTATGTTACAATAAATCGGTGGAAAAGGGCAAATTTGTTTCTCATAATGACGAACTTCAACGACATTTCGCCTGAATCTGTTAAAATTACATACTGGTATTTGAGTATGCATACAAAAAGAATAGTTCTGCCAAATTAAATATGCATCAGATTTACTTCTTTTCCTTTAAATTTTATTGTAGTCCTATGAATTTATTTTCATTTGCATTAATTTAAAATAGTTTATAAAATGCCATATATATGCAATTCTGGTAAAAGAAATATTACTATAACATTTCCAGTCATATTAAAGCACTTATTTCACACTGGTATGGCCAATACCCATTGAAATAAATATAACTATTCCACAAAAATTGCACATGAAACATTTCCTGATGATTATGTTTCCTTGCCCAATGAAGTAAAATTAACTAGTTCCTCATATGCTACATCATCAATCCTTATGTTAAAACATAGTTTCTAGAGTAAACACTATTTTTATTATTAATGTCAATGTCTTTTATTAATAGTGGTAGTATGTTTAAAAGTTTTTGGATGGGCACAAAGACAATCACTATTACATTTCTAAGCCTCACCTAACGATACACAACCAAACACCGAACACTATGCATAATAAAATCTTCTTCAATTCGGACAATTTCTGCCTCCCTTCATTCCACCTAACATGCCTATTTTCTTGCCTCCACCTCACTTGCCTAATATCCTCCCATCTATCACAGTCTTCAACATTCCATTCCCAATTTAAATCCTATGCATCCATCTTTCTTGCCTCCTTTCAATTTCTCCCGACTATTGCCTCTCCTCCCCCTATCACTCCTTGTTCGTTTCCTTTCCATCCATTTAATTTTCTCCATCCTTCTCCACCCGAATATCTCAAAAGCCTTTCTACGCCTGCCATCTAGTTCCAATGCCCGGAGAGTTTCGAGCAAAGCAGAATCATACCCTAAGTGCACGATTTTCGTAAATTTACATTAGTTTTCAATCGATAAGCACCGCCATGCCTGTGTCATAATAGTATCTTTCCAATTTGAATAACACATGTTTTGAGGTACAGCTCTCAGAAACAGCGCAAGACAAATGTCCATTGCACAGGCCAGGCACGCACGACCGGTGACGGGGATGCTTCCTAGGTGCCACGTGGAGAGTGATTTGACCGGGTTAAGTCACATGGAGAAGCGAAAGTAAAACGGCGGGAGAGAGCCTGACCTTTTTTCTGTCGCTTTCCGACGACGTATCGCGTGGGAGTCGACACGATGGCGAGGAAATAGCTTGCGCGTCTACTGCGTTGAATTAATGCTGAACGAACGATTCACTTTCGAATCGTTCTTTGAGAAAATTTTGTTTGATGATAAATCTGAAACAATTTTCTGCGATAGCATCAATTTTCACACAATATTTTATGATAACGGTATTTTCTCAATCATTTAGTTTTTCTGGCACCTACTTATCTTTACACTCAAATTCTCGCTGCCAAGTACTAATTGAACACAAGGGACCCCAGACGTCGGAATTAGGATGGGGATCGGAAGGCATAAGACAAAAATCCTACAGTAAAACAGTATCGGTTTTACTGAGTACAATTTGTTCACATCGAGGGAGATAAACTTCCAAGATTAGATTCCAATTTATGTCTTTTTTACTTTGTATCACCTTAGTTTCCTCCCAAAATGCCATATTCACGTGACATGAATATTTGAATACGTAAGTATATTACAGGGGTCTTACTAATATGAAATTATGAAGTGAAATTAAAATTTATTTTTTCTTCCTTCTCAATCTTACAACAGTATCGGAATGTACATGCTCATATATTTGCAGAACGAATAATAAAATTCAAATTTTGATTCAGACGTGAAATCATTAATTTGGCGCATATTTAAAGCGCATTGATCAGCTGAAAAACGAAAATTTTTATAACTTTTTATCCTTTATTTTCCAATGCGTATGGTACGAACTACGGTAACCATTGAAAATGTTAATGCAAGGTTGCTGAAAGTAGATCTTGGTAGGTTGTAAATTATAGACTCAAAAAATAGACTGTTTTAAGCCCATTTTCTTTTGAATGATTCAATAACTTGAATAACGTTTCGCTACTATCTCATTATGCATCCAACGAACCAAATTTGCATAAATAATTGGCACACACGACGTATTTATCGAACAACTTGTATTTTCAGGTATGGGAGGGATATAGTTTCGCATGTTTTTAAATGGTTTAAATTTTACATGTCCGGAGCTAAGGCCTCTCCATCAGAGACAGCGAACGTGGAGGCTTTCTGCAAGTTTCCGTTGAGAATTTACTCCACGATTGCAAATCGTACGGGGTACAAGGTTGGCACACAAGAGCAATTTCGTGCCGCTCTGCCCTTCTCACGGATGGATGGGCGAGGTGAGAGTACTGTTAAGCGTTCCTGTCTGATCCACGTTACCTTTTGTCACAATCGGCCAAACTCGACGAGGTGCTTTTCTTTCTTCCCTCGACGAACGAATGCAGGTCAGCGAAAAGGGAGCAAAAATCTCCTTTCCCACCAGACTATGAGAAGCTTGCGAACCTTCAAAAGACTGTGCAGGCGAACTACTGGTAACTTTACCAGTGGGAAAAAAATAAAACCCCCCTTGCAAATGAACTGAACCTTCTCAGGTTGATTCATCTCACAATCTTCCTAACGTTCAACCGCAGAAATTACAATACCCTCGTATTCTGTATTTGCCATCCCGCGATTGTCAAACATATGGCAATTCTAAATGTTTTACAGGAATTTCCGCCGAAAATCCTAGGGGTTTGTACAAATGGAAGAGAATTAAGAAAATCTAAACGCTAAAAATTGGTAATTATTGTAATGTAAAACGGACGCTGATAATGGAAGTTTCACAAGCTATATTTTTACTACTCAGGCGACAAAATCCTGTTTTTATAATGCAATCTAAATTTCGATAATTAAAAAAAACAGCAAAAATCAACTGAAATTAAAATGTCGAGCATGCTTGGACCAAAATGAAACGATCGTTCACGTAAATCGAGTGCATTAAGCAGTATGTCGAATTAGACTTTTGTCCGCGGACCTCAGATGAGTTAAGCTATACCGAGATTCACCGAACACTCTCACTCACTCCTCCTGATTATGTATGTACTATCCAGCCATTATCATCCCGCCGCCATGTATTGCGCATATAAGCTCGTAGCCACGCGTTTCCTGCAAATAACCACCCTTGCTGCTTACGTATGAGTTCAAACTGCACCTAGCACAGTGCATACATTGCCAACTTTCTCCTTTCTTTGGCCATGACAGTTTGATTTATGTTTCAGCGTCTGCAGCAGTAATCTGAAGATCGAGAACGAGGAAAAGCCACTGTATTGTTTGCTTGCATTTAGCAAGTGGATCGTGAAAATGAAAACAGGAAGAATGATCACCGATTTATGTCTGAGTAGCAACACTTTTAAACAGCCAGCATAAAATGATGGTTCGCCACCAGGCGAGCACATATATTTCCGACGCTTCGATAGTCAATTCGTCGAAACGTCGGCAATACAAGCCCGAGCCGGTGGCGAACACAGGAGAACTTCATTGAAATCATACGCCGGGACAATTCCGCGTCCTTATAAAAGCAATAAACACGATCGACATACCAGCGAAAATAAAAATGTAGGGATTCAAAAATTTCTTGAGTGAATTTTACGATGAAAATGAGGCAACCAAATGAAATGCGATCGAAGCTTGAATTTGTAATCAGGAGAAAAATCGGCCGTAAAAAATTATTCCATTGACCGCGTGGCATTTCAAAAAAGTCTTTGATCCAGTATAGTTTGTTATTCACATAAAGTGGGGAGGCGACGACCAGCCTCACCACTTTCTCTGTCTGTAGGAAAGTTGCGTGAAAAAGTGGGATCCTATCGCGACGGCGGGGAGACCATGGCAATCTGAGAGAGAGAGGAAATGAAACCACGTGGCTTCGCGTTCACTTTCTGTGCTTTTCACTTCATATACCATACACGGGAAGCACTTCAATCTTAAATTTAAATGTCTTATCTCAATTGACCACGTGATTTCCCCAAACAATTATCTCCCAGACAGATAATTTGCTATCCTCTTCAAATCAACCAGCCGTGCACCACGCTCCTACCAACGAGCACAATTCCGACGGTCCTATCGCAAGGCGGGGAGACATTTTTCCATGATAGTCTGAGAGAGGGGAACTGAAACCACAAGGGTCCACGCTCCCTTCCTGCCCGGGCAACCTTAGATGCACGGGACGAACGTCGATGTCGACCTCAGGTCGGTTCGGACCACGTGGCCAAAACATAAATGATTCTCCGCGAGCGATCGATAACCAATGAGAGTCCTTTCTCTTCCACCCCGAACGTTAGTTTCTTTTCGGGCAATGGTTCTGTGGGCGGGGAGAGGGGAGGCAGCTTCAATGCCCTGCGGGCGGTGAACGAAAATATATTGACCTCCCGAAAAAGAGTTTTACGATGGACTCCGATCATCGCCTTCTAATTTTCAACACGGACCATTTTAAGATATTAACGTGAAATTTACATTTTTTTACTGGCAACTGAAAAATGGTATATTCTCACCCCGGTGGTGACTAATTGAGGCAAGGCAAAGGACTTAAGTATCCAAAGATTCTACGAACCAATGTAACTCTTTTAAAAAATCAATAATAATTGAAGACACAAATTACAAAAATAATAAAACGAAGGGGACGAACTGGAACAAATAATTAAAAATTCGATCAAACTACCGCGAAATAAGTTCTTCGTAAATAACGAAACCTTTGGTCATGAGGACATTTTCAATTTATGTTCCCAAAACATTCCTACCCTAAGGCAAGGCGTATTCAGAAAGGTTATGAGAGAGAAGAAACGTTCTCCAATAAGGCCATCGGCCATTAGAGAATTGATGAAGGGTACACTGAGTAAAGATGTGACAAAAATAGGAGTTAAAACTTTACCGTTGAGCGTGTGTAAATGAGACCCGGTCTTTGAGACAAGACGACGAGAATGGATTTGAGGTTAAAGAGGGTGTGGCGTAGAATGGATAAAATAACCTGGAGAGAGAGGACAAACGCCGAGTTTTAAATAAGGTGGGCGAGGAGTCTAATTTCTTTGACAACATTAATATTTTTCTTTGGAAGCCAAGGGAGTCAATGATTTAATGAAAATATTTTTTAAGCATTTGAACGGTTGGTTGAACTGAGACACATTAAGGTTGGCTTTAATTCAATCCTGAAATAAGTATGACCATTTAAATATTTGTTCTCTCCTCGTTACCATGTACCTATGGGATAACGTCCCTGATTGGACTCTGAACCTGAGCGACAGCACCAAATAACTGATAAGTAATGTAGTAATTACTAAATGGTTTTGAGATTCTTCCAATAAAATAGGAAATTTTATGATTCATCGCACTAAATTAACAGTTACGAAGGAGAGCAGCGTAAATATTTTAACTTTATCGCACTGATTGTAATAGATTGAAGTGATTATAATACATTATTTCTCTCGACAAATTGAATCAAAACACAAGTAGTAACGATGTTGTACGTCAAATATGACGGAAAACGCACAAAATTATTCTGAGATTTTGTAAGTAAATTTTTCTATGCTGTGATGCAAGATTTAAAAAAAAAGAAGAAACCAAGACTGTTGCCAGTATGGACCACCGCATTTCAAAAATAAATATTCATTGGAATACAAGTGCATGAGCGGATGTGAAAATTCACCGAATTTACTATTATTTTTTATTACAAAAATATTTTATAGGAAACTGCAGGCTAAATTGGCCTGTTGGCCGCATCCTTGTCGTTTCATAGCGTTTCTAGGGCCACAGCCTCTATCCCAAGTTACGCCCAGACTTTTACATGCGCAATTATCTCAATCCATGGGTACTCAGGAATCCCACTCCTTGAAAATTATCATAATGTTCACCACCCTGAAATTGAAAACACGGGCTGTGGCTTAGATTCGATAACAGAAATCCAAGAATTTGTGTTTGAAAGATGCCACACAGATTCTTCGCGCCCTTTCATGCCAGGAAGCGGATTGAGGGGGTGACCACGTGACGACCACGTCGAGCGCGAGCCAAGCGGCCGGCAGACGGCGAGGGGGACGCCGGATGGCCATGGGGAGGAAGGGACGTCTATCTCGCGCACGCAGTCCTATGAGACACTACGCTTTGGCGCGCTTTAAAAAATAGGAGCTCGCCGGATAATATCCGGGATCCAAGCGAAGTAGGAGAGGGAGACGGGCTAAGGGCCTCAGACACTGAGCGTCCTGAAATTTTTCCCGCGCTGGCGCCAACAAATTTAGCCGATCTCGGCGAAAGCGAACTGGTCCCAAGGACGCTACAAAACAAGGAGGGCAGCAAAAACAAGCAGCGGGCAGGGCACACACCATAGCACCCGACTGGGCAGGCTTCAGAGACGGGAAGTCAGGGGGTGGGGGGGGGGGGGAGGGAAAGGCTGAGCGAGAGAGAACTGGGGGAGTTCCGAGGAAATCTTTCTCTCCCTTTTGTGCGCGAGAGAAACTCGCGCGGGCAAAGAGCAGGTAATAAAAGGACGGAGCCTGAAGAGGGGACCCCGTATTATTACCCTATCCTCTCGCTCTCCCGAAAAAACCCTGGTGGACCAGCACATGCACATCTGAGTATGCTTACCGGTTCCGGCCTCCGAGGCGTGCCTTTCAAGAAGAGAGACAGCTGAAAAGGGACGACCTTCGCAGTCAAACGATACGAGGAAGGCAGGCCTGCGGACCTCATGGGGTCGGTGACCTACTACGGAGTCATGTGAGGATGGGTGGTGAGTTCTCCCCGCCTGGAGCTGATGTACATTTTTGGGGTGCTGCGATCTTCATGCGAAAACATAGGCTCGCCCTACTCGAAGTGGGTACTCGTCGCGCTTTAAGTTGGCAGCGCCATTTCGAAAGCGACGAACAGTCGAAAAAAGTCTTTCGTGACAAAAGGAAAATTAAAGTTCTAACCTCCGCGATTCCAATTTCGAATTGCAAACGCAAGCTGACCTCATACAACCCCCATTCAGTACGACTACGAGAGGTTACAAAACGCATGACATACAAGAAAACTGGAAGATAAGACTACATTTACAGTGAATTTTACTTTCACGGAAAATAACGGAACTATACTACATGCTTGCAGAGGCGATAATCGGGCGTTGACTGTACACGTTACTAATTGTTGGCTAACGAAAACTTGTTGACGCATTTATACGTAATTACCCAACAACTAAGGTGTAGGATAGACGAATGGAGGTAAATATTCCCATTAATGAGCTTGCATATAAATATGCTCACTCTTCGAGGCGGAACATATATTGTGGAGTGTTCTTCACGACTCAAACTCTTTCCAAAGCAATAAAAATTAGCTTCAACGGATAACAATGTAATATTGGACAAGAAATTTAATCGAATAAAGTCTATCTGCTAAAAAACTAGAATCGGACAACACACTTACGAGTATGGCAGTTCAACTAGTATCTAGGCAAATATTACATCCAGAAGCGTACACTGCAATACTCATACTGCAAGAGATTAAGAATGTATTTTTTAAATTTAGGATATTGTAAATTGAGATTTCATGAGCTGGGTCAATTTCAGTCAGTATTTCGACAGTATTGAGACACATGGCTTCTCCACTAACAGGCGAACCACATTTTTTCTACTCATGTATATATAAAACCATAAACACAGTTATCAACCCTAAGGTCGGTTTGGTTGGTGATGACAGAGTTCACCCAGTACTAAGTCCGATGGCGTGTGAAATTCACACAGCAGATTCAGCACGCAGCAGGTATTGGAAAAAACAACAAAGGAACGAACACATTGCCATTTGCCAACAACTTTGTCTCGCAAAGAAGAAACAGAGGAAAACAACAGAAACGCTATCGTACGGACGTGAGTATTAAAATAGATGAAACACATGGATTCCGCGAAGAGAAATCGGCTTATTCAGACGACAAATATTTTTTCAGAAAAACACGGAACAAGGTTGTTCTTTCTACCGATCGACATGAAATAATTCCGTAATAAGCAGCGAAAAGTTTTTTTTTCATCACGTATGATACGATATCACATTTCTGTTATTGCTGACTCTTCAGGGGTATATTGTCTTTGTAACTAGCTGCGCATTACTCATGTCGTAACGCTAGAGTTGGAGAGATGATTGAAAGCAATGAAAAAAATGTGATTTAAAAGCCGTCAACCCCACGATGCCCAGAGCTTCTTAAGCATTAAGATCAAAAGGGACAATAACAAACTAAGATGTCCTGCTTAGGGGAGGAGAAGAAAGAAGCCGGTTGAACCATCCTAAGAAGAAAAATCGACAACACTGAATAAACGATAAGGCACATAGGCCTGCTGGAGCCAGTAATAGAAGAGAGAATGGAAGGAAATAATCAGAGAAGAAGATAAGATACGTTAATTAGACGATAAGAGTTCAACTATGTCATTTAAAGAACTACGGTAATACTTGATGTACCAATCACACACACACAGATTAAAATGAACATTTCAAAACGGTCGACGAAATCAATTTCTTTTTCTGAGACTTCAAATATCCTGGAATCGAATATATCAGTACACTTTATAAGCATCGCGGTCTAAATTTTTGTTTGCAAGAATATTACATATGCATGCTGTTTTCAGTTAACGCTATGGACTGCTAATGATAATAAAAGGTCAACATTGGAGTCAATATAAGGTCAACAAAAATGTCGACGGGCCTGAGAAATGGGTTGAAACTTTGTTTTAAATTGGATATTTCTTCGAGCAATGCCATTCTTGTTGAAAATCCAAGTAGGATTGATATAATTCCTTCTCTCCTCGAGTACACGAAATAAAATTCAACGGGAGGGCATTGATCACACTGAACTGTCCTTCTCTACGCTATAGTTACGGTGGACAACGAGGAAATATAATGTTTTGGCTTCATGGAGACTGGAATGCTAGTCTTATTAAAATATCACGACATTATCCAAATTAACATAGGGTGAACGATAAATGCGTATCCGTTCGAGTGCCACCATAGGGGTCACATATGCAGGTAATATGAGCGTGTGGTATCAATGAACTATAAGAGGATCGGGGTAAATTAATAGCTTGTTCAGGAATTGAATCGCGATGTTGGCCAATTCCTCACAAGAAAATCTGGAGCCTTAATTTTTAACGCACTGACTGTAGATAAGATATGGTATTCTGATAAAAAGTCCTCCACTAACAATGTCAAGCGTTTCCTCCTCAAGACGATCGGTGGACATCTAATCAGCTCCCACAGTTCGCAGTTGATTTTTGTGATTTTTCAAACACATACATCGAGATTTACGTCAACAAATTTCATTAATCTCTTAATCGAAGAAGATTATGACACTCTCTAACGATAAACAGTATGGGAGCTCAATAGACTAATTCCACTACTATATATTGGTCGCCACCATGCCACAGTAAATTTCACTAAAACAAAGAAAGCACAATATAAGGGACCAAATGATATTGAAAAAAGGCCAAGACTGATGATTTTGCTTCCTACAGGTATATTTACCATCATCATCATATGCAATTAACAGTAAACAAGCATAGCACAAACTTATTCAGTGAAATGATTCTTTTTCTTTCAATATTTTTCTGCAAGGAACACAAATAACGACACATTATTTTATACCTAAAATCGCGTATGAAAGATTACAATGAACTTTATTTAAAGGAGCACTCCAATATAGGCCTTTACCCTGACTATTTAGAGCCTTTTTTAAGAGCAATTTCGAGAATTTTTAATTACCCGACTATCGAAACATCATTTGAACGTGAATTGTTTCGCGAAGAATTTATTTCCAAGCTTGGCACACAAACTGTTATCATTAGACATTAAATGCGCAGCCGTATCTAAGAAAATCTATCTTTGTCTTATTTAAGCGCGTCACGCCAGTGTATTTCCATTTTATGGCTATACCACCCTTTCATAACAGTATCCATTCGCTGGATTCAAAAGCATTTTGGAGCAGCCAATGTAAACAAGAGAGCAACTAAAGCGATAAGAAGATGAGATGGAAAAAGCGAACAGGGGCTTTCTGGCAGATAGCGGAGGGAGCGCGGTGTCACCTTTCTTCAATTATTATTATTAAGATTCTTTACACATAACTATTAAAAATCTCCACACATTATTTTACAACATATTTATAAAACAGCAGTTCTCTTCGTCACATAAACTTAACTACGTAAATGTTTGGCAATGGAAATAAAATTCAGACGGATACAACCTTGATGAGACATTCTACTGTATTTAATGCTTGACTTTCTGTTACCTAAGCATAGGTTTTAAAAAGTAGCCTTTATTTGAAAATTCGCAGGGTGTCTAACATCCGATTATACGGAATCATCACATAAAAAATGCTTCCTTATTTAATAATATTTCTCTTACCAAATTCTCCCCTGCTCCCTCTCTAATTATCAATTCGTACTAATTATTACTTCTCACAGGTAACTCATTCGATTCTACACAATTCCACTCCTAAAGAACCTCTAGTCTATTGCAATTCTCTAACCTAAAAAAATGTTTATTAATCATACGAGGATGGGTAGATTTATGTGGACTGCGATGACTAAATAGCGAAAACGATGCACAAGTGTGAAAATAATAATTTTAGTTCTGTGAATGATCGAATTATGAAAGAGATGAGAATGATAGTCAGGCGAGCCCGGGGAAGGAAAAGAGTAGACATGTTGGATGGAATAAAGAGAGCTACGTACGTTGGAAGTAGTCGGAATAGAAGAAGGGTTTCTTGTTGTAATGCCGGGTGTCGGTTTGTGTCCTGTTAGACGAGGCTACGATATGTAGCGGTGGTTACTCGATGTGTCCATCAAAATCAAAATTAAACTGTGGACTACCAAATAAAAATTATGACCAACCAATAGAGAGGAGTTGAAGATTGCTTTTTAAAAGGATGCGTGGACAAAGTACAGCGTCATATTTAAGGTTAGAAGAAGGAAATACGATAAGGTTGATTTATTTCAAATAAAGAAATTATATTGGAGAGCAATGACGATTTTATAAAAAAATACTTACACAATGGTTGGAGCATAACTTTCCCCAGTATACGTCATGCCAGCAAGAAACTTGGCTGCCTACTTAATGCTCACACAAAGTAAGCAACCCTTCTTACTTTCCGCTCCGAGTTATTACACCGCTATAATTAAGATCAGCATGGAAAGAATGGACTCGGTCAACTGCTTGATTCATTCACTTGGGAAATCTGGAACTGACCACAACTATCTCAAAATTAATGGCATGAAAATGAAGACCATTAAACGAGTATACGATTCGTTGGCATGCGGTCCATATTGACGAAGGTAAAATAGCACAGTAACTTCGAGGACGTTCTTTTCCATTGGCCCTAAATATAACTACTTCTGGAGTCATAAATTGCCCAGAAAGAATGGGATGTATTTTTAACACCATACCACCTCCTTAGATAACGACGCCTTCATTTCCTAAATATTTATTTGCACTGAGGAACAACTTAAGCGGCTCTATAGACCGTCCAACCAGAAAGCCTACGTCAGTGTGCGAGCTCTTACACCAAGCTGTACTTGGGAGTTTTTTTCCAGAACATTTCTACAAGACGAAAAATATGTGTATTCATATTTTACAAAATCATTATTTCCTAAGGGTATTAGGCTTAAAATTCTTCCGACTCAAGGAACGCTAATGAACTCGAAAAAACTTCGCATTCGCAATTAAGTTGTCAATAAGGAGGAAACGGGATGCTGCATAGTGGAGAATATGAGACTTGTTTCATGTAATATCTCCGTTTTCTTTTGGTGCCATATTTGAGCTCTATTTTATAATAAATAGACCCACAGAGTGGGGAATAAATTTTAAAGAAAAAATAAATACAGGAAAGAGATTCAAGTGCTTTCCGATAAATTATATATCCCCCAACGAGTAACAGTCGAAAACTGGTCGAGAAACGTTCGACATACAGATGGAAAATAAATACAAATAAATAAAATTATACATATGGATACATATATGTACTTATACACTCACACGCACATAAATGTATATACGGTTATATGTATATACGGTTATTCCGAGGCGTGGCGATGGCATATAAAACCTCTTCAACGGAAGGAAGAAGACTCGGATGAAGACAAGTCTTCCTTCCGTTGACAAAGGTGCTAGTGCCACCGAATGTTCAAAAAGCAAAATTATGAATGACTTTTTAATGTATCTAAGTTTTATAAGCCATCACCACGCCTGTGACCAACCTTATTATGCATTTTCGTGAACAAATATACGTATATACATACACACACACAAAAAAGAACATAGTTTTTCATTTTAAATAAATAATCAGTTTATTAAATCTCATTAATATTTCTTACATGACTTTTTGCCAGGCACCTTACGGAGAATTCCGACGGCAATGAAACAAAGCAAATGAAACTAGCGAACCCGTGTAAAACTTAATGAAACACATAAACGGCAAATTAGCTTCGAATATAATAATTTGCACCTCTTTAAATAAAAGTAAATAGTTGAAAGCGCAAGTTCAAACAATTGTTTTCAATTATAGATGGGAGAGCTTCAGAAAGTCGAGCCATTTTTCCCCCGAGGTTAAACATTTTGGCGATGCGCTAAGTGAATAGGGCAGCAGACCGAAGAGTAGGCTACCACTGGATTCAATTTGCGCCCCGGTGGCTATTGGCGATAAAGTGATTCCAGGCGTGTGATAAACGCTGTCGGGCGACGTCACCGACCGGCTGAAGCTCTGCCAAAGATATATGAGTAGTTCTGCATGAGAAGCGGGCTCAAGACACAGCCGTTCCAACCGACTTGACCTGTCCAAGATGCAGGTGTGTCTGCCAGCAAGTCTATTCCCGCAACTTTGCGACACCCAGGGTGAGATGGTTTCCCGAATCCCTCCTGATATTCCGACCCACTCCGTAAAGAACACCGCTCTCCAGCTCGCTAATAAATTATCCAACCGAGATCCGTCGTGAGGTTGCGAAATGAAATTATTATCCCCTTCAATTTGAACGGTTTGATGCGATGGGCTCCAAAGCCATCAAGAAAGGACACCGGCCCACACCGCTAAAAAAACCTGGGCAGGTTTGAAAAACACGCCAGGGAAATATACTACCTCGATCAAAAAGTTCCCGGAATAACCACCGTGTGGCGCTCCCATCGTTCCGATTTGAGTTCTGTTTTTTTTGTTAAATTGGTACATCTGTTGTTGATATTCCCTTTAAATCTTAGTGTCATAACTTGACATTTGCCAAAGTTACGTAGCCAAGAGTACATCTATCTCTGTGTGTGTTGGTGATTTTTTACAATTGCAGAAATGGAATTAAATTTGCAACAACGAGCTTGTATTAAATTTTGCGTAAAAAAACGGATTTAGTGGCGCACGGACGTTGGAAATGTTGGAAAAGTGTTTCGGCAACGATTCTCTAAAAAAAACGGTCGTTTACCAGTGGCACGAGCGGTTCAGAAGTGGTCGTGAGTCAATCGAAGATGATGAACGCAGTGGCAGGCCATCGACATCGAAAGTCGGTGAAAAAATTGATAAAGTAAAAGAAATGTTGGTCAATAACCGCAAATTAACCATCAGAGAAATAGCGGAGGACTTGAACATTGCCTATGGATCCGCCCAAGACATTGTGGTTAATGATTTGGGTTTCCGTCGTGTAGCAGCAAAGTTGGTGCCAAAAGACCTCAATTTCATGCAAAAAAGAGACCGTGTTGACGTCGCAAAAGACATGATTTGCGAGGCTGAATCCGATCCCACATTCATCAAAAGGATCATTACTGGAGACGAGACGTAGGTTTATGAGTACGACACGCAATCCAGACATCAGGCAAGTGAATGGCGTTCACCAAATGAGCCGAGACCAAAAAAACCACGTCGTTTTCAGTCAAAAAAGAAGGCAATGCTGACGGTTTTCATGGATTACAACGGTGTAGTGCATCATGAATTTTTGCCAGAAGGCCAGACAGTAAACAAAGAATATTATTTGGGCGTTATGAGACGTTTGCGTGAAGCAATTCGCCGAAAGAGACCAGAAATGTGGGCAGAAAACTCGTGGATTTTGCACCATGATAACGCACCGTCGCACAGTGCTATCATTATTCGTAATTTTTTGACGAAAAATGCAACAAATACCATCCAAGAGCCACGGAATTCACCTGATTTGGCTCCCTGTGACTTCTTTCTGTTCAATCGAGTTAAAAAACCATTACGGGGAACGCGTTTTAGCAGCCGAGAGGAAGTAATGGAAAAATCGCAGGAAGCACTGATGGACATACCGAAAACCGAATATAAAAAATGTTTCGAGGATTGGATCAAGCGCTGGCATAAGTGTGTTGCAGTCGATGGGGATTACTTTGAAGGGGACAATATAGATTTAGATGAATAAACTTGTATTTTTAATTTTCTGAATAAATTCCGGGAAATTTTTGATCAAGGTAGTATTGATTAGTTCCAGTGACACGCAATCATTCGCAACCTTTTTCGAACTTCCCATGCATTACATAAAGCCTGTATTTAGCTTTATACATTAACTACTCGAAGGTATGCACATACTTGTACAAAAGCCCTTATAAGAAGGAAAATGTAGTGCCTTTAGGATACCTCTATGAAATAAAACAAAAAACGGGCATTAACTATCACGAATAGGGAACAATTTGGCAAACCTTCGTGAACCTACAAAAAACTCAAATAATATCGATAATAACAAGAAAAATATTAGTCCGTTCTTACGGAACCGGGAATGTAGTAAGGACAACGGAGGAAAATTAATTTTTTACCTAAAAATATTATTTTATAATTTTACCGACTTATTAGCATCCAAACAAAGATAAAAGTAAACTTTTTAAGTCATAATTGAAAAAAAAAGCCTCTTGCCGTTTCAGTGTGAAACACTGCCGTGACCAGGATTCGAACCTGGGTTGTTGCGGCCACAACGCAAAGTACTAACCACTATACGATCACGGCTACTGCGAGGCGTTGCGAGAGGCAGGTTTTTGGACGAACTGACTCGCCTTGGCAACCATCCGACTGGTAAAACGAAAGACTTCTTTCTCTATTGCTTCGGCCTTTTTGACAGCGGGTCGTTGCCCGAAACCCTAAAGGGGGCGCTGAAGGACCCGGACCGATCCTTCCACAAAAACATGACCGTGAAATCTTAACAATCTTGGGCTCCCAGGTGTTTGAATCGTGAGGGATCCAAAGAAAGGAGGCATATTTTGAGCCTCTTTTCTTTCGTTAGAAACTAGAATTTCGGCAGCGCCCAGCAGCATGGGGTCCTACTCTTAAGCGTATAATCCTGCCTCGTACATACATCTCATGTCTCTTCCGTCCGACTCGGCATGGCTACCTCGCCGCACCGAAAGAAAACTTTCAACACACACATTCAAGACATGCACGTATATTATTTTACGAGGCCATTAACAAACATATTCCGAAAGGTGAAAATAAGGAAACCGAATCGGCACTGTGATATCTATCCCATAGCCTAATCAATTTGATCAATTCCGCGCACCAGCCGCGTTATTCCTGTATCATTATTTTTGACATGATGCGATAAATTTTGTTTTGGGTGACCAAATACAATGTTATAGTTTTTTATGAGGTTTATGCAATCAAGGAATTAGTTGATACGATATCTAAACCTTTCATACACGCATAAGATTAACACATAAAACGAAATTTTCGAATTTACATTGATTAAACACTCAAATACTTTTAAAACAAAACTGAATATTTCATTTATTTAAAAAGTATTACAGTGTTTTTTCGATCCTTCTACACTTGATAGTCCTAATCTATACCATGGCCATTTATGGATAGCCATGTATGAAGAAATGGTCGCATGCATAATTTTATTTATAAGCACTTCATTTTTCATCAAAAGGTTTTAATTTGCGGATCAGATTCGACCGCACCTTGATGTCTCTTAACAAAGCTTTCAAGTGGAAAATCGGTAGAGAAAGTACAATAATGATTCTCATTAATAAAATTATTACCAAGAACTCAAAAACTTAGCTATTCTGCACAAAATATATCGAAACATGACCCGAGTGTTGATGAAAAGTGTCATCATTAAGAACGTCGAAACCAGGACCGTGAACATATTAAGTGGTAATTTAAGTTTTTGTGCTTCCATTAATCACAAATGAATAACACATGGTTTCTGACACATTCTGGTCGCATGTGATGTTTTGAAGCGTGCAAGCATCTTAAGCCCATAGTTGTAAGGGTGGATAATTATGATGAATTTTTCATATGACAACTTGGGAGTAAGCAACTTGCTGCATGACCCTGATTGTCCATTTACCTGAAGTGACATCCTACCTACATTTCTTCCTACCCGCTAACAGTTACTTTGTTCGAATTGCTTTGATGGGTTTTGTTTTTACAGTGTTAATACTCTTATTAGAGACTTGTGAATTGAAGTCACCACTAACGGAAAAGGGCCTTAGAATCCCAACCAGATGTATTATTATAATCAACACCGCTAAGAGGAACGCAATGTTTCATTGAGAACTATTAGGATCTTCCTAAAATCATGTTCCAATACATAAGGCATGTTCACCCATGGCCACTGACAGTCATGTTGCTTCACTAGGTAGATAGTATAACACCTGTTCAACAACGTCACGTCACGTTGAGAGGTTGGTGCTCGGAATCAGCAGAAGAGAAATGGACCAAGGCTCTGGGTGCATTGCCGCCCGCAAAGGACAGACTTATTTACAGCACTTAACATTCGAACGCGGAACGATGCACCCTTGACCTTGGCCCGGTTCCCGAACGTTCGGACTAGACCCAACAACTACGATCACATGACCAGTCATAGTTCATATTTATTCATCATTAATTTAGGGCCTCTATCGACTCGACGACACAGGAAGTAGTCCGATTTTGCGCAACGTGATGTAACCCATCTGAACGTGAACAGACGACGACTCTTATGCAACGTGAACGAGTGTTTTGGAGAAGTACTAAAACTAATTCTTAGAAATTGACCCCAAATCAATTCAGTTGCACCAAATGAGGCTCAGGAGCGACAAAAAAACTGGACTGGGCCACGAGAAAACGAAACTTGTGATTTCAAGTAAACAACTTACTTTCATTGCCATCGACGAGGGGCAGCAAGTGTATCGTTTTTATATGAGTCCATGATCATCATTCTATAAGATCACCATATAATAAGAACAATTATTCATTCAACATAAATTGAGTTTATTGATGCATTTGTTCACTATTTCTCTCTAAGCATTAATATTAACTTAATTCTCAGCGCATTAATAGCTCAATATGAATTATTTAACGATGATATAACACAGTCGCGTTTAGCACCTATCCTAGCAGCCAGGCTACTTATTACTTTTTACGTTACCTGAAGCTACTACGAGTATTTCATGCACATTGATTGACGTGTAAATTTTCAACTTTCTAACAAATGCTATTTTATTACCACAGATACCACATTTTTATCATCCCTTTCGCGGTTTATTCTATTTGACCTATAAAAATAAACGCAGGAGATTTTGTGAGGCAATGGATGCTGAAACGGTAATAGAAACGTAGAATGCTGAGAAAGGGAGGTAGAGGAAGGAAAAGAATAGGCCTTTTAGGTGGTAGAAATGTAACGCATAGCTAAAAAATGAGTTATTGTTAAATGTATTAAGTAGTATAAAGATATTTTGTGTCATACTAATGATAGCTTGCGAGTATGCAGTCGCAGGGTCCTTTCTACCTCAAGACGGTACACTCCTGCTACCACTAATAAGAAGACGGTATGTGAAATTTCCACACATTTTCCACATATTTCCATGAATGAATCGAAAAGGTTTTTTATTTTAGAGGGTTAAGGTTCCTTTAAAAGGCCGAGACGAATTATGAACTGATGACATTCGCAATACAAAAAATATCTAATGTAATTCCGTACACGAGCTATGAAATACGCAATACAGAGATAGGCTTAAGGAAATATTTAAAATCCTACCAGAATATGATGCTTTGAATTATACGCGTATATTTTGGCTTAAACTCAGTAGCATTCGCTTAAGGCGTCAAGCATTCTTTTGCGAAAATTGAGTAGAAATCTAAGGCGAGTCACTCCCATGAAGGAGATACAAGGCTGAGCTCATTTGATGGAGATGTGATCATCGATTTTTGGGAAGAGCAGGGGAATTAACAATTCAGTGTTGCCGAGGGGCAATCTGCTAAGGGGCCTCAGGTAGGGACAAGCGGGCAAGAACAGGGGCAACGCCCTTAAAAAAACCTTGCCAGTTGGCCGGTGCTGGGCAGGTAAGAAAATACCTTCACGTAGCGGCACCAACGAGAAGTCTCCCTTTCTACGAACTTCCCTCGCTTCAGTGATTAGCCAAGGAGAATTGCTGTTTCCGCAGAGCGAGGATATATTAACCCTCGCAGTAGCCGTGATCGTATAGTAGTTAGTACTTTGCGTTGTGGCCGCAACAACCCAGGTTCGAATCCTGGTCACGGCAGTGTTTCACACTGAAACGGCACGAGGATTTTTTCCCGCCTCTTTTCAGGATCTGTTTACTCATTGACGGTCGTTCAGAATTTCTACTTCAAAGATATCTTTTATTAAACTCTTTCTCTACCATGAAACAAAATAAAAGTTTTAAATTTTTTTTACAACAGACTCGATAATATTTAAGAGTTCTTTTGTTACAATGCGATTGTAATTTTGGGGGGTAAACGTCACCAAAATCAATCTCTGCACCCAAATAACACCACGAAAATATGTTTTTCTGGACGGTTTGCGAGGCCCCCACGCATAGTTGCGCACTATTGAAACAAGAACCACGAAATGATGCCAGTTCAATGAATGCGCAGGATGTAAATTAAATGTCATTGAAATGCATTTACTGCAATTCATTTTTATTGAGAGTTTTACAACACAAAACCTCGCAGTGGATTCCTTCGGTGTATACTGAGTGATCGATACTTCGCGTTGTGGCTACAACAACCCAGTTTCAAATCTCGATCACTGCTGTGTTTCAACCACTGAAACAGGAAGATGACTTACATAGCTGTCTTTTAAGCGTATATTTATCACATATTTCGCAGACTCTCAAACGCAATGCAGTCGTTGGCATTTTATTGAAAAAATACATAAAGGAATAAGAGGCTACGACGGTAAGGGCGCTGGAGGAGTCCACCATGATTCCATACAGGAACTCCAAAATATTTTTCCTCCACTGCAAGCGTGTTTTTGACTGAATACGGAATTCGGCAATAAAAATGTGGTGGTGCCTTGTCAAAGATCATTATTAAAAATACAGGTTTAGACCGTGCAGTAATCGATTCCCCGATGTGTGTGAGAAACGCAGGTTGAATTTACGACCGATATCTGTAAATATATTGAGATTGAAAGAAGACCAGGACGCGTTACTTTCATACAAGAGTCCTAATTAAGCATAAATGTCCAGTAAAGATGCAAACACAGATTATGACTTGGTGAAAACGTTTCAGCGAGTAGTGATACTTCGTCAAATAAAATTTTTTGCGAACTTGAGAATATCTGCGATTAAAAAGTTACCGCATTTCATCGCCTCGTGATAGCCGTGATCGTATAGTGGTTAGTACTTTGCGTTGTGGCCGCAACAACCCAGGTTCGAATCCTGGTCACGGCAGTGTTTCACACTGAAACGGCAGAGGGGTTTTTTTCTTGCTTTCTTCAAAAAAATTCTTGGAGGCTTCTAAATTGAGCGACGTATACAACAGCGGTTGAACTGAAACTTTTCCAACACACTATTTTTCCGATCATCATAAGTCCGATCGATGGGAGCAAGAATTTTTCCGATAGGTTTGTTAAAAAACTTGCAAATATGATTCATGTCTTCTTTCGTACCGATACTCCGGTTGGAACTGGAAAGAAAGGTCCTTTTCCATTACAAATATCTATAGCTGCAAGGGCAGCAGGAACATTTTCTTCGCTTAGGACTGTGATCGACGGCACCTAACATGACGGATGAATTTTTAAACCAAGCCACCATAAAATGAATTGATGTCAGTTCAGAAAAGACTGGAGAATTCGAATCCTTAACGAAATGGTAACAGAAATGTTCATTTAAAGGATACGCTATCGCGGGTAAAACATTAAATAAAAATTTTATCATCTTTGATCCAATTACGCGTTACATACGTTATGGAAACATGTCGAACATTGAGGTATTCTAAATTGCTATTCTTTTTCTCATTTATTGGAACTTATCTCATTGGAAATTCATCAACCTACGTGCCTCACAGTAGCCGTGATCGTATAGTGGTTAGTACTTTGCGTTGTGGCCGCAACAACCCAGGTTCGAATCCTGGTCACGGCAGTGTTTCACATTGAAACGGCAAGAGGCTTTTTTTGCCTTATTCCATTAAATATATTCTTTGGAACGCTTCAAAATATGGCGACGTTAAAATCAGAGATCAATTTATTCATCCAGATGACATTTTCTTCTCACCCAAATAGATTTTCTTTTTAAATCACTTCTCATTTTAAACGAATAATCTTCGGGACAAAGTTATTTTTCCGCATGAAATTTCATTTTACTTTCACGCATCGCACGAGTAGTGGGCGACTTGCCAGTTAGTTGTTGGTGATGTAATTCGAGACTTCACCCGGAAAATACATTATAGCTGCAAAAAGTTAAAACAATTCCCAAAATTTACTACATGTTTTTATTTGATCTTCTGCCTGTTTCCAGAATACTTGTTACTATATAGGAGGTACCTTAATTACGAATGACAGCCACAATAAATCAATAAATAAACTACACCAATGCTCACCATTCAGCCATTCCTAATAGTGACAAAAATATGATCATAAGGGATAATAATGAGGCAGTGGAAATTTTGCGTGGGAGCACTGAGGACTTTCATGACATGTGGCCGATACAGTTCTTGGTCACGGATAGTCTACAAATGACATAGTTTTGCCCTCGCCTTTGTCCAAACATAGATACTAAATGTCCTACTGAGACGATTATGCCTACCAATTATTTAAGCTTAACTATCAGTTAGATTTTCATTAAATATTCCAAATTCACGAAAAGATACCGACATAATAATGCAAGTAGCGCAAATTATGCAATGGTACATTATTTTAAAAAATCAATTATATACACGACGTATTACACAGAATTGTAGACGACAAAAAGTGAGCTCAACGAAAATTAATATTCAACACAATGCCATCCCTCCCGCATTTAATGAATCAGTTTTGGGGAAATAAAGTTTAGGTTAACAAGTCCCGCATCTAAAAAAGATCTATAAAACCTGGGACGTGTTCGGTGGTGGTGCCATTACCGACATAAATCTGATCACCTTTAACTTTCGGCTCTTTCCGAGCTTCAAATCCTTCATAATGACCACCCTAATCGTGAAATTCACACAGATGAGAACCGCGAATAAACATTCTGCTAAAGGCATGCAAGCATTGGTGACGGATATGGCTGCCCCCGGTACCGGACACACTTCGTCCGTGGTTAAAAAGTTGTTTTTCTGAATAACTGTGCTTCAAAGCTATCAATAATTCCAACCAAATCTAATGTTCCGTTGCTAATCCAAATATTTCCCTCTATATTTTGTGAACCCTTCCTTCATTATTTCCTTCCACAGTATTGTTCATGGTCACAATTGTTTTATGCAATGTATATGAATGTATGTCTATGTAAGTGTGTAACCATAATAAGAAAAAAAATATTCTGTAACCATAATCTGTAAGCTGACAATGTGTACAATGTAAACACTAGCAGTGTAACATACTAGACCGAATAAAACTAAGTTGAACCATAGCCGTGATCGTATAGTGGTTAGTACTTCGCGTGTGGCCGCAACGACCCAGGTTCGAATCCTTGTTCACGGCAGGTCACGGCAGTGTCTTACACTGAAACAGCAGGAGGCATTTTTTTCTTGCTTTATTAAAAAAAATCTTGATACCTGTAGCTTCTAAAAAGAGGTCCTGGATCAAGACAACCCACAGATTTGTAAAAAGCGAGGATTTCTTTCTTCGTTTAGGACTGGGATCGACGGCAACTCACATAACTAATGACTTTTGAACAAAGCCATTGAGGACCGTTTTGCCGGTCGGTTGGTTGCAAAGGCAAGTCAGGTCGTCCCGAAACCAGCCCTTCACATAGCCGCGCAGTAGCCGTGATCGTATAGTGGTTAGTACTTTGCGTTGTGGCCGCAACAACCCAGGTTCGAATCCTGGTCACGGCAGTGTTTCACACTGAAACGGTATGGGGTATTTTTTACTTGCCTGATTAAAAAAAATTGAAGTCTTCAATATAGGATGGCACATACATCAGATTAAAGAGAACTTTTTGAGGCGCTATAATAAAATTTATTTCAAATCCACGTGGTAGAACAATTTTTCTTTAAATTTCTAGCAAAAACTGGCAATAGTTATTCATGTCTTCTTTTCTACCGATTCTCCAGGTATAACTGAAAACGAAGGTCCTGGATTAACACAAATATCCATAGATTTTTTTTATAACGCGAAGATTTCTTTTTCATGTAGGAATGGGATCGACGGCACCTCACATAATTGATGACTTTGGAAAGAAAGCCATTGAGGAAAAGGCAAGAAAATTCGACCCCTTAGCAAAATTTATTATTTGAAGGAAACGTTGTCGTGGTTAAAACTAGTGACGCGTGACGAGTAATTGAATCATATCCGATTCAATCTTGCCACACGCCTTATGGAAACATATGAAACAGTTAAGTATCTAAATAGTGGTTCTTTTTCGCATACACCTCAACCTATCTCATGGGAGAAGTCTCTACCACCAAGACTCGGGATAGCCGTGAACGTATAGCGATCCTTTCAGCGCTTCGAGCAGCGAGCCGCTGTCGAAAGCTTAAGGCAGCAGGGAAAGAGAGCTTCCGTTTTGCCGGTCGGTTGGTTGCAAAGGCAAGTCAGGTCATCCCGAAACCAACCTTTCACATAGCCTCGCAGTAGCCGTGATCGTATAGTGGTTAGTACTTTGCGTTGTGGCCGCAACAACCCAGGTTCGAATCCTGGTCACGGCAGTGTTTCACACTGAAACGGCATGAGGCTCTTTTTCCCCGTCTAGCGGAAAAAAAGTGCGATTTTTATTTTCCTTACACGTGTAATCCCAGCAATTTTAATCGAATTTTCCTCCGAATCTTTTTACTAAATTGCGAATCAGCGTTATGCCTAAGAGAGACATGAAATTATTTCTTGATGAAGCAATATTTTGTAGTACTATTGAATACTTTCCCTATAATTACTATTTCAATTACTCCCCACTCCATAAATTTACGCAAGCGCACGCTCATTCGGTCAGTAAATTATCTCCACTACTGCGATACGGATGTGTAGTGGGAAACGTGAGTCTTCTTTGTCGGTGTACTTAAAAATCAGTGCAGATGCTCGATTATAACTACCCAGATTGATCCGAGACAAAGGAGATTCTTTTTCATAATTATAAAGACATTTTAAACTAAATGTTGTCAGTTTCACGCGTAAATTGAGGCTGCCCTAAAATATTAATTTTAATTAGGCTGTAAGAATAAAGCTTTCCATTTATAACAATGCATATTAAATAGGCATTCTTTGTGAGCATTATCTTCCTTACACCATGGCAAAAGGTCCTTGTCCTCTGAGCTCGTTCGCAACCAAGCTCAATAGGAAAACGAAATATTACACGCGTGACGCACTGAAACTGATCGGGCCAAATTAATGATTAATAACATTAGGTCATAAAAGTCTGGAAAGTTTTTTTTTTGGAAATGCTATTACACCAAAGAAGACGAAAGGAAGTATTCAAAAATTACCACCAGTACACTGGGTTATGTTTTTTTAACGCTTTAATCAGACGCTCGTCCCGTATTTCTCAAATGGAATTTGACACTACTTTAATAAATAAATGTAAAAACCCCGAACAGGCACATGAAGAACTGAAAAACGAGTAACAACAAGCTAGTGAATGGTTCTTAGCTAATAAACTATTTTTTAATTGTGAAAAACACAACATCTTCTAGGTCACCTTAGAAGTTCTGGTAAAGCTCAATCCTCTGTCAAGCTCCTGGGGTTTTTTAACGACTCTAATCTTTCCTGGAAAAGTTATGTAACTGCAATCTCCGAAAACATCCCCAAGAATCTCTTCCTAATCGGGAGACTTAAAAGCTGCGTAACTGAGGAACATTTGAGACTTGCGTACTTTGCCCTTTACTTAAGTCTCCTAAGTTACGGCCAAAGGTTTTGTGGGCATGCAAGTGACATAAGAGTTCTACTTATGTTACAAAAGAAAGCAGTTAGCATTATAACCAGCTCTGGCCATCATGATACCAGTCGTCCACTATTTGTCAGGTGAAGAGTGATGACGGTCTTCAACACATACCAATGCTTAATTCATGTAAAATATAATGTGAATGACTATACATTAAGAGGCATTATACAATTTCAAGAAATATGTTAGACATTGCCCAATGCAGATATTCCAAAACCTTCAACCAGCCGGATAACCTTGACTTCAAAGTCTATAACAGATGTCCCCATACTGCAAGACAGACTAGCTATAATAAGGTTCAAAAACGTAACTGAGGATTGGTTACTTTCAAAACGCTTGTATTCTTCAAGTGAATATCTTGAATTGGACTTCTCATGAGTGAAATTATTACACATGTTCATCTATTCACCGCGGTAAGGAATGTATGCAAGAATATGTTTTTCTTTTGACGACGTCTATATTGGCTGGTGCTGCGCTTTGATAAATAAAGATTGGTTTGATATGAAATATACACTTTTAAATCCTGATCAAGACAGCGTTTCATACATTCACCGAGAATAAACAGGATAATTTTATTAGTTCCCCTATGAAATTTCAATCGATTATCACTAAATCGCACGAGACCATTCCCAGTTAGTCGCTGGCGATTTAATTCGAGAAGACTTCACTCAGATATTACATCATGTTGGCGAAAAATGAAAACAATTCCCAAAATTAACTTCATGTTTTTATTTGATCTTCTGCCTCTTTCCAGACTGGTTGCTACTATAAAGGGAGTACCTTACTTATGAATGACAGCCACCATAAATAAATAAATAACCTACACCAATGCTCATCACCCAGCCATTCCTAATAGTGACAACAATATGATGATAAGGGACAATAAAGAGACATTGGAAATTTTTCGTGGGAGCACTGAGAACTTTCATGACACTTGGCCGATACAGTTCTTGGTCACGGATAGTCTACAAATGACATAGTTTTGCCCTCGCCTTTGTCCGAACATAGATACTAAATCTCCTACTGAGACGATTATGGCAACTAATTATTTAAGCTTAACTATGAGTAAGAATTTCATTCAATCTTCCTAATTACGAAAGATGCCGTGATGATAATGCAATTAAGGCAAATTATGCAATGATACATGAATTCAAAAATCCATACTTTACACGACGTATTACATAGCAACGTAGACGGCAAAAAATGAGTTCAACGAGAATTAATGTCCAACGCAATGCTCTCTCTCCCGCACTTAATGAATTACTGTTGTGGAAACGTAACATGACGAGCCCCGCAATAGCCGTGATCGTATAGTGGTTAGTACTTTGCGTTGTGGCCGCAACAACCCAGGTTCGAATCCTGGTCACGGCAGTGTTTCACACTGAAACGGAAAGGGGTATTTTTTACTTGCCGCATGAAAAAAAATTGAAGTCAATTTTGGATGGCACATACATCAGAGATTAAAGAGAAACTTTTTGAGGCGCTATAATAAAATTTATTTCAAATCCACGCGGTAGAACATTTTTTTTTTATTTCAAATAAAACTGGCAACAGTTATTCATGTCTTCTTTTCTACCAAAATGAAAACGAAGGTCCTGGATCAACACAAATATCCATAGATTTTTATAACGCGAAGATTTCATTTTTCGTTTTGGACTGGGATCGACGGCACCTCACATTATTGATGACTTTGGAAACAAAGCCATTGAGGAATAGGCAAGAAAATTTGACTCCTTGGTAAAATTGTAGAACAATTTGTTATCTGAACGAAACGTTATCCAGGGTAAAACATTAAATAGAAATCATGTCCCATTCAATTACTCGTCACACGCCTTTTGGAAACTTGTGCAACAGTAAAGTATCTAAATTGTAGTTCTTCTTCACATTCATCTGAACCCATCTCACGGGAAAGTCTCTACCACCAAAAAGACTCGGGATAGCCGTGAACGTACAGCGATCCTTTCAGCGCTTCCTTCAGGGTTTCGCGCGGCGAGCCGCTGTCGAAGGCCAAGGCAGCTGGGAAAGAAAGCTTCCGTTTTGCCGGTCGGTTGGTTGCAAAGGCAGGTAAGGTCGTCCCGAAACCAGCCATTTACATAGCCTCGCAATAGCCGTGATCGTATAGTGGTTAGTACTTTGCGTTGTGGCCGCAACAACCCAGGTTCGAATCCTGGTCACGGCAGGGTTTCACACTGAAACGGCATGAGGCATTTTTTTCTTGCTTTATTAAAACAAATCTTGATGGCTTCTGCACAGGGCGACTTACACAGCAGCGATTAAATTGAAACTTTTTAAACGCACGATTTAAAATTTGGTTCAAGCCCGCGAGATGGGATGAATTATTATTATTTTTTTTAGTATTAAAAACATGTAAATATCATTCATGTTTTCTTTTGTACCGATACCCCAGGTAGACCTGGAAAGGAAAGTCCTTGTCCATTACAAATACCTATTGATGCAAGTACAACGGCAAGATCTTTTTTTCGCTAAGGACTGTGATCGTCCGCACCTCACATCACATCATGAATGACTTTGTAAACAAAGACACCATATAGTTAATTGAAGTCAGTTCAGATAAGACAAGAGAAGTCGACAACTTAGCAAAAATTGTTATAGAAATTGTCATTTAAAGGATACCATATCAAGGGTAAAATATAAAAAAAATTAAAAACATAAAAATGTCATCATCTTTAATCCAATTACGCGGTACTCGTTTTATGGAAACTTGTCAAACATTAAGGTTTTCTAAATTGCAATTCTTTTCCACATTAATCGGAATTTATCCCATGGGAAAATCCTCTTCATACATGCCTCGCAAGAGCCGTGATCGTATAGTGGTTAGTACTTTGCGTTGTGGCCGCAACAACCCAGGTTCGAATCCTGGTCACGGCAGTGATTCACACTTAATCGGCAGGAGGATTTTTTTTCTGCCTCCTCTATTGAGATATTTTAAGTCCCTAATCATTTGCTAACCACGTCTGGCAGGTATTACAAAATTTTAGAAAATATTTTTTCTTCTTAAATGCTTGTACTCCACACTTCCTGGATGAGTGCCTGGAGCCACCCGGATTTGAACCCATTCCACTCAATTACTTTGGACACTATATCATCCTTGAATAAGGATTCTTTCTGTAGAAGTGAGATATGAATTAATCCGTTGGTGTTTCCATCTTTCTGAGTCGTCACGGTGAAATCTACCAGACACAAACGAATCATTGAATATTTCAGTCTGAGTAGCCATCTTTTCATTTGGTCACTGTGATCCAACATTTGCTGTTTTGGTTTCACCTTAAAGCGCTAGAAAAATCAACTCGAACCTACATCCAAACTGCTTTAGGGCATTAGGGAGAATGCCTTTAGGTGCCTAAATGTTTGGCTCTTAATGCAAAGGCAGTTTGAGTGTGGACACCATACGTAGCAGTACTGCCATATATTTAGCTAAGAATAAGGAATAAACAGAGGATATACGGAAGTAAATATTTTGATATGTGAGATAGTTTATGCAAACATTTGTGCGTAGTTGCAAAAACCGTGTAATGTTTTTTGTGTGATTCTGAGTTAATTTTACACTTCACTCGGCAGTCTTATATCAATGTTTTCCATTTCTTTCTTTTGATTTAAAACCTGGGCGAAATTTGGCACTAGTTTCGTATTAATTTTCTCTTATCGGACAATATGTAACTCCTAAAACAAAATATAAAAAGCGGGTTATCTATAAGATTGCCCGTTTTTTATATTTCGCTTTAATTATTGGGTCAGATAGTTCTTATCAGATAGATCTTATTATACGCTATTTTACTCCAGGGTAATATTTTCAGTCATTAATCCTAGTCAGAGTAATTGTTTTAAGATATGCTTTATGCCACGTGTAGTTCACATATATATTATAGTTATATTTTTATATGCGAACTTTTCTCGCTAAATGATTCATATTTGAATTAGTGTTGGGGAAATATATCGATCGATCGATACAGCAATCCTTTCGGCGCTTCGAGTAGCGAGCCGCTGTGGAAAGCCAAGGCAGCAGGGAAAGAGACCTTCCGTTTTGCCGGTCGGTTGGTTCCAACGGCAAGTCAGGTCATCCCGAAACCAGCCTTTCACATAGCCTCGCAATAGCCGTGATCGTATAGTGGTTAGTACTTTGCGTTGTGGCCGCAACAACCCAGGTTCGAATCCTGGTCACGGCAGTGTTTCATACTGAAACGGCAAGAGGCATTTTTTTCTTGCCTTATTCAAAACAAATTCTTGAAGGCTTCAAAATAGGGCGACATTTACCTCAGAGATCGATTCATTTATCGAGATTTTAATTTCGTCCAAACAAATTATTTTTCATCATTTCTAATGAATAATCATCAGAACTACATTTACTACGCTCAAAGAATGCAATGCTCGGAGAATTGGACTGGTCATCGGATTTTAATTAAAATTTGCCATTATTTTCCTTCTTAATCATAATTTTTTTTTCTAAGAAAGGCTATTGGCCTTACACATTCTTACACTGGCATAAATTGGACTTGGAGGGCATAAAGAGCTCGGAACTTAAGGTTCCTTGTGCCATCGAATCCTTATTCAACAGTATCCCTTATACAGCGACTATCTCCCAAGATCTTCAACAAAATTAACAAATGGGGCAGAAACGGGTACTTCCAAGCAGGTGTAGTCATAACTAGGCTAAAAAAATTACTAGAACCGAGCGTTTTATTGGCACTTGAAACACATAATGATTTTAATCTGCCACCTGGAACTTCCGGTATCCCGAGCTATGGAACTCGGTCATGTAATATTAGTTCCTCGCAAGGATGAAATATTTTAAAATCTTTTATGAACGATTTCATTTCCCTGAAACGCCTGATGTATTTCTTATTTCTTTCATTTCATTTAATTTAAAAAATTCGTTTCATCGAAACATACAAACTGGGAATATTTTTCCCTTCTTCGCGAGCGAGTTGAGCGTCCCCACAATCCACCAATTGGTTGACAAAAAGACCCGAGTCAATAGTAAAAAATAAAATAATAATTTTTGTATTAAACCGGGATGTCAAATAACTGAGAAGGACATTACAACATACTAGAATTGAAAATTATTACGCCAATTATTCAGTTAAATGTTATTTTTATTTCCGATCACATTAGATGTTTTGCAATGACAAAACAATTGGCTTTCCAAGCCTGAATTTCTAAGGAAACAGACGAGACCTCGTTCCAGCACGGGACATTTTTACCAACTCGGAGACGCTTTATCCTATAGTACTTTCGGCCGTGCGTAATAATTTTCATACATGTACTCAACGCTGCTTAAACTGGCATCCCATCTGGTTACACAATCGAAGACGAGTCAATACTCTGGAGATTCACCCTTCTTGTCTCCACAAGCAGTAGAGGGCTCTGAAATGCCTCTTATGAAGGCTCTTATCTCCTCCTCCCACGCCTCAAGGTCGCATATATATATAAAAAAAACACGGGAAAAAACCTACCACGATACTGCGCGCTCAGTTAGCATATGGTGCCAGGGTTGCCAAGTGTATGCAACGGAATTTATCATATTCGATGTTTTGTAGTTAAGCATTTCCTGTGGCTCGAGGACTGCAAACGAATGTGTACCTAGGGATCGCACTAGATGCAATACGCTCACTCCGCACCAACATTATAAACTGACACGTGAGATGAAGATGGCATGGCAATTGAGGGTGTTGACTCACGCCCCGTGACCGCCTCTCACGCCAGCATTACGCATACCTAAGCTCCTCATGGCACGAACTCGTAGGATAGGGCACTTGTGCAATAATGGGCTAACTGACGGATGGCACTAAATAGCAAAAGGGGAGCGATCCTTCCTGGACGTACACATATAATACCTCTGGGTTGGTTGAATCGTTAGGTCTTCCAAAACTGGCAGGGGGGAAATAGTGATCGTTAAACTTTTCACCTTTCAATAAATAATTTCCATCATGTGATTTGAAAGAGTTTTATATGATCATAAATTGTTGAGAGAGATCACAAATCCTCTCTGTTAGTATTAATAATAAATAGATTTAAATAAAAAAAACTCATTAAATGTTTACGTTATATTATATACAAATTGCCGAACTGCAAAAGAATTTTTTTAAATCTAAACGATATTCATAACGAATTAATAATGTTTACATTAGTATTATTTCAAATGGCACAATTGCAGTTGCAAAACTTTGCAACACAATTGTAATTGCAACACTTTTCGCCTCATGCATTACTGCACGCCTGTTGAGGAATAAAATATGGCGTTTGATGGAAGGCTAATTAATTTTAAGAAAAGTCCATCAAAAATATAAACTCATTCCTCAGTCCCTAACTTAATAAAACAGAAGTTCTTTTTCCTCAGATAATGTATTTCAGTAATTTGGGAAAGACCCGAATGGCCGAATTTATAATCGCTCAATGTTTTCACCAACGAGTTCTCTCCTGGTATGCAAACGAAAAAAGTATTTGCCCGTTTAATTCCGGGACACGGATAAGATAACGATTTTTCGTTAACTTGGCCAACAAAATGCATAGGCTAACATTTGCACATTGTAAGCTAAAACGAAATGGCGTTTACGTAACCCACAAATCAGGAAAAGAAACGGAAGCAGTAAAGAAACATATTAATCACTTTTCATGACAATATCAATTGTCTTTGTCATAGGTTCTTTCTTAAACTCCGATTGTCCTGTTATTAGCCTTTTACATTTAAATTTTTGGCAAAAAATAAGAGAATGTTAAATGAGATGTTCAAACATAATTAATTAATTCACATTTTAGACAAACATGGTATTTTTCTGAGCAGCAGTTACATTACAGTTTTTCCTTGAAAAAAAAGTAGGAGTATTAACAAAGAATGAATTTAGTTTTAACTTAGGCGGATTGAAACTGTTCACTTCATTTCTTGAAAAATCTTGCTTCATAATTCGCGGCAAATGTTTTCCGCAAATCTATTTTTTATTTTCACGTAGGAATGTCTGCTGCGAGTAATATTTTAAAAATAAAATAACTAAAATTGAAACTGAGCTTTTTCTGATTATATATTATGATACTGTATAGACTAAGAGAGAATATATTAGATAATTTGGTTGAATTATATAAATCATCTCTCAATACACGCACAAAGGTGTATTTTAGTTTAGCTGCGATTGACACTTAACTCAATTTCCCGACTCGCCGACTTATGATTGCCTTCGCACGGGAAGAAACCGTAAAAATTCACTTTTCACGCATTTGGAAAGTCGGAGAATTGGCTTGATATCCAATAACGGGGGACAAGGGGAACAAAAACCGCCGAAAAAGTGGAGACTTGGCTGTACTTGGGAGCCGCATAATTTTTTATCGACGCCTCCAATTTCCCATCACCGTTACAGTGATTAATCATATGATTACTTTGTTGCACTTTTTGTTTCTCTCGCCCACATCTTTGCTTCCTCGCAACACTTCGCTTTGATGTTTTTGAAACAGTTTAAACCAAACAGAATTTGCATGACAGCGACTGCGCGTAGCGTGGACTACTGTAAACGTCAAAGAATTTCTGTCGGAGGTATTTATACCGGCTGTCTACAATCTGCTAAAAGCATATACTATCTGTACGCGCGAACGTAGATAAAACAACGAATTCATAATGTTCGAGGCAAATACCAATCATAAAAATTTGATTTTCAGCCTATTTTTCTCCCAAGTGTTGGTGGTAACACTAACATCCCGAAGACACGTTGAAAAATATTTTGAAGCACATAATTGCTTGAAACATTTCGCTAATTAAACGTGAGGCATGAAAGATGACTTTTATATTTCTGGCGATTTTTCAAAGATATTTTTATAAATCTTACCACGGTATGGACTAACCAACCATTAACAAATTCCTTGAGTTTCCTCGTTATTTCCATAGATCCTGTTTTCCAGGATATTTTGCAGTATCTACGAGGGTCATCCGGAAAGTAGTACCCGTTCGTGCCGCATGAAGTGCTGACGACGCGAGTAGCCGCTGGACGAGGTCAGATAGCTTCAGTGGCTTGTCTGCCTTCTCTGAGCCAAGTTGCGTGACGCTAGCATTGCCTGTGTTGTTTCTGTGATTGTTTACAATGTTTAAAAAAATTGAGAACGCCGCCAGTTGTGAAGTGAGGGCAGTGATTAAATTCCTCAATGCAAGAAACGTTCGCCCATGTGATATTCATCGCCAATTAAAGGAGGTGTATGGAGACAATGTAATGGACCAGTCGTCTGTTCGGCGGTGGTGTCGCAACTTCAACATGGGGAGGGGGAACACACACGACGATGAGCGTTCGGGGAGACCGTCTGTCATTACAGACCAACTGGTGAGCTCAGTTGACGAATTCGTGAGGAACGATCGGCGCGTCACAATTGATGACATCTGTGAGCATTTTCCCAATGTTTCTCGAACAATTGTTCATGAAATTGTTAAACACCATCTGCATTATGCAAAAATTTGTGCAAGATGGGTCCCTCGCGTATCTCAATGAGCTGGCGGCGAAGGACTATGCAGCAGGAATACAGAAACTTGTCACACGTTATGACAAATGCCTTAATTTGCTTGGAGATTATGTTGAGAAGTAGTTTAAAGTATCCTCTTTCAAATAAAATTTTTTATGTTTGTTAATATTTACTTTTGTGTCTTTATTTCACGAACGGGTACTACTTTCCGGATGACCCTCGTACTAAGAATCCCCGAACCAAAATAGAACTGCCGAGGAAAATGGGTGATATTATAGTCGTATCAAAACTTTATTAATATAATTATTCAACGGACCGCGAAGGTTCGCTCATCAGTTTAATAACATCGATGATGACACCACTGTTTTCTCTGAATAACAAACAGTCTCCCAATTTAGATATACTCTTATCTACATGCGAGTATAATACATTGCATTCGGAGCCTATAGTACACGCTAAACATCACTGTTACTGCCATGTTCCTGGGTCGAATTGAAGATTTGTAGTTCAACAAAATCCGGCTCCAAAGGACGGACGGATGGCTGTGTCAAAATCGATTTTTCCATAAAGTCTGCCTAATTCCCAGAGGTCTTCAAAAGAGCGACATTCACCGAGTTTTTTCTTTATAACCCAATTTCTTAGGATTGCGTACATCCAGTTAAAAAGTTGTACCAAATGGATAAATTATGCTTTGATCTCGTTGCACACTGATTCAGTCACGCTGAAATCTACCAGATTTTTCAATATATTTATAAACCTCGGTGGTTTTTATCCAGTCGCATATCTGAGTCCCGTTTCGGAAATGCAATTAAATTGATTTCTCTGAATAAACACACCGGCAGCAATTCTTGGAATATTTGAAGCTCTCATCAATTAATAATTATTTTCATTTACGTACTCTTTACTGATTTAAGAGGATATTTTTGACTGCTTGACACCATGGCTTCTACAGCTACCAACTATGCCACTGACCTGACGTCGACGTTTTGTTTGTGGTTCTCTGCTAAGCCACCCGAAAATCCATTGCGATGGGAATACACGACCACCGTTATTGCCATATCGTCTTTAAACGGGGCGCTTTTCACGATTAGATTAGGCAGCATTCGCTTCTTATATTATTTTTAGTTAGCTTTTCCCTTTCAAATGTTCCATGTCAGCGTCTCTCAAGAGAAGCAATATGTCAACCTGGACTCGGGGCTATTCGAATTGCGGTTACCCATAATGCCGAAGTACATAGTATACCCTGTGCAAAAACAATCACTAATATCACTATTCGCCGCTTCTATGATTTGTTTATCGCATGTATTCTTCTTCTTCATCTACCCGATAACTTGATGGCTCCATATTTCATCTGTTTGTCATTTGCCATGTTTTTTCCATTTTAATCGTTTGAAGTACGTTTCTAGTGAGATGCTCAATTATTTGCTGAGAGCAGTTATATCACACAGTTTTATGAATAAAATAATTACTGTCCGGTTGAATAAGTATTTTCAAAATTACTAAACAGATGTAACAAATGTTACTATCCAGTTATGAATTCCATTTTTAAAACCTATGCTTCAGACAAAATAACTGTTATTTTACGGCTGACATACGCTTAATTCTTCAAGGTTTGTTTAAACGTTTTTTTACATTTATTATGTTTAATTATATATATTGTTAATCAAAATGCTTGAAACCAATTTTCCCTGACTTCTTCTAAAACATAACTTAAACGATAAAGTAAAAAATAATAACACAGACACAATTGTTTTTGGTGATTATATTTTAAAATGTCTTCAATTTTGTACCAGTTTTGAATGCTAATGTTGGTACATTAATGATTCTATCATTATATTACTTATTACGGAGAGGTTATTAGGGTCGAGCTATTGGTCATACGCAGTTCACCATTCTTAGTTTATTTAACTATTACATTTCAAACCAACAACAGCGCAGGGCAATAAATAAATCGATGTCATTCTGAATTTTGCTCTCGACAAATGACTTCATCATGCCGTCGTGTGTCACAGTGCGGCCGATAGGTTTATCCTTCTACTTTTAAGAATTTTCATTTTACAACATTCTTTGCCTAGTATTCGTCATTAATACGATCCGTCCATTTTGCACCCTTTAATACCCTTTCTTCATTCAACCCCTGCGGTTTCGGGATAAGATCCGAATTTCACTTCACTTTTCGAGTCACAACAAGCATTTATTGGCATACACGGTAGACAACCATTTATAATAATAATATAATACATGTTTCAGAATTCTGCATGTCCGGGTTTTCACCGCGTTGTTGTTTGAAGCCGACAACAGTTTCGCCGAAGTTTCATCCGGCGTCTTCAGGTCGAAGATTCTTCGACCTGAAGACGCCGGATGAAACTTCGGCGAAACTGTTGTCGGCTTCAAACAACAACGCGGTGAAAACCCAGACATGCAGAATTCTTCAAGCCACCGCCGCAAAAATCTACGCAGCCATAATACATGTTTCGTTCATGGATGTATATTCTGTATTTAGTGTCACCTTTCATTGCGAATGATTCCATTGTGCAAAATTATCTCAAATCCAATTCCTCGTCACAAACATTGAAAGTTGGTTATTCTCTGATTCCCAGTTCAGGAAATAACATTTAGACTATATGCAGGGAGGTTTTATCAAATGCTAAAGAATTCAGCGATAGATAAGAAAATGTGCTTGTTTATCGAGTGCTAATATTTTAAGTTATGAATAACACCAATGTTTATCATAGGATCACTTAATACAAATAACTTCTCTTGAAGGTTTACCAATAGACCTTCGGCAAGTAAATACTTTAAGGAGTGCTACAGCACGACTTTCAATATCGCAAGAACTGCACCACTGCTAAGCGTTATATAATGACTTTACATTCGGAGCTCCGGCAGCTATGGATGTGTAAACACTCAAAAACGGTCAGTAATTGAGACAAGCGTAGAAACAGGCAACGGCCAATTAGCAGCTCTTACGTAACCGATTCACTTCGGCCCTTCGAGGAAGAAAAGTTTGCTTTGAGAATAACGAGATGCGGACACGAGGGCAGAGCTTTCTTCGACAATGTTACCCTAGACCTCTCTCCTCCGTGCACTCAAATCAAATCGTTTCACGGGAACCAAAATTTGTTCAAATACAACAAAGAGAATTCGTGATAGCACAACGGCAAGGTAATTTAGGATTTTTTTATCACAAGAGACCTTTGGTAAATTGACTTCGTCTCACATAAGTAATACCAGAGAAAATACCTTCGCTGCTGTTTTTTCTGTATATTTCTCGGAGAGAATGGGCCTCTTCTTTGAGCACTTACTTTGAAGTTATAAGAAATAAATAATGAAGTACATCACACCGGCTCGATATGACAACTTATTCAGTGGAATACTAAAGTAATCAAGAGGGAATGCACGCATCCGCTCCAGTGAGAGCACTGGCAATAACAGAATAAAATAGAAAGGACTATTATCCATGAGAATGAGATGTTATACGAGGGTCATCCGGAAAGTAGTACCCGTTCGTGAAATAAAGACACAAAAGTAAATATTAACAAACATAAAAAATTTTATTTGAAAGAGGATACTTTAAACTACTTCTCAACATAATCTCCAAGCAAATTAAGGCATTTGTCATAACGTGTGACAAGTTTCTGTATTCCTGCTGCATAGTCCTTCGCCGCCAGCTCATTGAGAGACGCGAGGGACCCATCTTGCACAAATTTTTGCATAATGCAGATGGTGTTTAACAATTTCATGAACAATTGTTCGAGAAACATTGGGAAAATGCTCACAGATGTCATCAATTGTGACGCGCCGATCGTTCCTCACGAATTCGTCAACTGAGCTCACCAGTTGGTCTGTAATGACAGACGGTCTCTCCGAACGCTCATCGTCGTGTGTGTTCCCCCTCCCCATGTTGAAGTTGCGACACCACCGCCGAACAGACGACTGGTCCATTACATTGTCTCCATACACCTCCTTTAATTGGCGATGAATATCACATGGGCGAACGTTTCTTGCATTGAGGAATTTAATCACTGCCCTCACTTCACAACTGGCGGCGTTCTCAATTTTTTTAAACATTGTAAACAATCACAGAAACAACACAGGCAATGCTAGCGTCACGCAACTTGGCTCAGAGAAGGCAGACAAGCCACTGAAGCTATCTGACCTCGTCCAGCGGCTACTCGCGTCGTCAGCACTTCATGCGGCACGAACGGGTACTACTTTCCGGATGACCCTCGTAGTTTTCTAATCTCGTGGGCAAAAAGGGAAGAAAAGGATCCATTCTCTTCCGGGGCTGATGTTATTCCCTTCCTATTTGAACATAAGATACGTATTTATCTAGTCGTTTGTCTTGCTCGTAATCTTCGTGTTTTCGACGGATCCCAACCCAGGGTTTCCAATGATTCTGTGACCAAGTAGTCGTCAGGGAGAAAATTGCGCCTGGAAACGGAGCTTTTACAAGGAGGGAATTGATGACAGGGATGCTGAGTAAGGACGTTGAGAAAATATTAGCGAAAGCTTTAATATGGAGAGTGGAGAGTACGACAACGAAATGTGGCCGCTGAAGCAAGATGATACGCGTAAATTGGAGGCTATTGTGAGGCGGGCGTGCAGAAGGATGGAAAACGTCGAATCGACAGAAAAGGAAAACAAGCAGGCAGGAAAGGTTGATGCAGAGTATTTTGATTGGCGATGGGATGCCGAAGACTGTGATAGTGGGGAGAACGTTAGGCAAACAAGGAAAGGAGGTAAATTTATGTGGAATTGAAGAACATTTTATTGAAGTGTGGGTTGTGCTATGTTAGGAGAGGCTATGAAATGTATCGGTGTCAGTCTATCTCTATCAAAAACCTACCTTACACGGTAGACAACCTAATAGCAATGATTTTTCAGTGACTGGGTGCCTACATGGGATAGAGGAGAGGAATATTCAAAGTTATCGGGCTGAGAAGAAATGTAGAGGCTACTTGAGGAAATAACGCAACCAACCAATCTGCGGATTGCTAATTGATTATGCTGATTCATCTTTGGGGAAATGGTCCGTTTATTTTGGCCAGACAGCGAAAAAACCAATGAAATATGTGATGGCGACCAGCGAGCTGTGAGATTGCCGACCTCTGTCTGCAAGCCTATGCCAAATAGTCCGGGAATCGGGTTGGTAAGGTGGAAAGCATACTGGCTTCGTACCCCAAGGCTACAAGTCCGAATCCCGGAGGTGGCATTTTTTTCGTAACATACCGATCCCTAATTGGCTGCCATGTGGAGAGCATAAATGTAGTACGCCGTCCATCGGATGGGACGTTAAATTGTGTGACCACTTGGTGTCTTTCATTAAGAGTAGATTAATGTCAAAGCTGGGTTTCTCTCTCCACCCTTATTCCATTCTCTTGTTATCCTCCCTCCACCAAATTGCATATCCCCTATGCCGCAAATTACCTCTGCTGTCGGTTTCTTCCCCTAATATCAACAACGATCAAATAGCCATTCGCAACATTCCACCAGAAAAAAATGATGAATTTAAATGCTATAAAAAGAGCATTAATGTATTCTAAACAAAGGATATTATAGTGTTGCTTGAATAATAGTCTCTACGGACGGTTAAAAATCTATATTACGTGTATTCCCTATTATATACGGAGTAAATTAAATAAGCTCATAGATCAGGTTCTGAGCAAAAAGAAACCATGACTTCAGTGCTTAATGAATATGGGCTATGTGTGCCTCTGAAATACTAGGTGTAAAGTATAGTCATCAGTTTGGCAAGTGTTCAGAATTTTCTTCACCTGACGATATTATACGCACTCGAAAAGGCTCAAAACACTCGAACTAAATCCAAGGGAGCGCGATTCATTAATTATCATGAATTCATTGATCTCTTGAGAAATTTCTGAATGCAGCATTCGTCAGAACGCCCATGAGATTATCTCCGACAATCCTCGGTCCGCTGGAGTGTTTTGGGAGCCGAGGCCGATACGATAATTCGCCACGCTAAGCCAATGAACTCTGGCGCCCATCCGTCGTCCCTCACATCCTCAATATATGCGGTTGGCGTGGATTTACTGTTTCCCCCTGGGTTAAAAGTCGCCCTTGAGCCACGGTCCTTGCGACCAGAGAGCCCTGCGGCTGGAATATTTGGGGCTCTTAAAATCGAGAACCCATGATCCGGTTTCAACATGATTGACATTTAAACTTAGAGAGAAAAATGCTGCCGTATCTTAATCATTACGGCAATGCTGCTTGTAGAGTCTTTGACATTTTCATTCTCAATTAAATATAAACATAATAACGTACCACTGTGTGCTCATGTGCAATCACAAGCAGGGATCTCTCATATGCGCTCTCATGGGCGCTCACTCTCATATGCAGACATCTGCATATGAGAGTGAGCGCCCATGGAACAGTGAGAAACTGAATTTTGGTATTCACACTAGATTGTTTGACCTTTCACCCAGTACATTCACGTAAATTAATTTCGGGTGCTTTGAATTCTTCAAAGAGCGTAAAAGTGACTTATCCCTTATGTCGCAAATGACCTCAGCTGTTGGTCGCCTCTCCTAAAAACTGCATATGACAGCCACTAAAACTAAACTAATGTAGCGGTGTAGGGGTAGTAACGTGCAGTTTTAGTTGACGGATAACACTATTGTACAGGGAGTCCTAACATTATAACGTGGTACGTACGGAAGATTCATGGTCGCACTACCACCTGCAGTCATCCTTCCACACATCCCACACTCCACCTGTTGCCAAGAGACTTCTCAGCTGTAGGTAACCCCTTGGTTTCAACTATCGCCAATTTTTCCCGGATGGGATTCGGACAACGACTTCATTTGTCGATAAGATTTTTGGCTCCTCGACCTTGAGGGGGCAGCCCACCTTATCCCGAACCCCCTCCCCCCCTCATCCGGAGCAACCCCTCCCCTCTTCTCATAAGACGCGAAAACGTGTCTCCACCTGGCATTGCCAACCGTGCAGATTTTCAAGACCGAGCATATCGTCCGAAAATAATACATAAACACGATGATAACTTTCACACAGGCACGAAATCCTGATGCTATCAACTAATGCGGTAGATGGATGATGAAAAAAAGGATGCTATGATAAACTATCTTCGCAAAACAGCACTTAACTCACGTAAGTAAGATGAAAGTTACCGTCCAAATGAGGAGGGGGTGTCCATTACGCCATAAGATATTCGCCCGAATGGTAAGGGGAACGAAGTACATTTTGGAAAAGACACGGCATGGAAAGGCTGACACGGTGCCCTGACGACACATCGAAATGTTCAATTGAAGTGATAAGCACAGGTTTGTCCACTAAGTAAAAGGATTAAGGAGGACAATAATTTGGTGCACATAACCATGAAAATAATTTAGAAATTAAAGGGCACTAAAATGCAAATATTTTTATTTTTAACTTTTAACAAGAAAGGAAATGGCATAATACGAGCGAAATTCCTTGCAAGACCTAATATTTTATTTGTCGAGGAATTCGACTGGAAAATCTGAGAACCGGGCTCATATCCCGGTCTTGCGGAAACATTTTTTCGCGGCGAATATTCTTTAGGTGTGTAGTGTAACTTAGATACCGTAGTTCATGCCATATGGTTGACATTTTGATTATTTGAATTGCTTTAAATATTTACGGGTAGATAAATGCGAGAGAAAATTTAATTTTTAATGGAGCATGCCTGGTATTGAATCACCCCCTGCCACAAACACATAGGGTACCGCGTAGAAGTTATGGGAAGTGGGAATAAAGGGAACGACGATCTCCCATTTTGGATAACCGATAGTTTCTTGGAAACGTCCCATTTATTCAGAGCCAGGGAAAGTTTTAAAGATTTAAATAAACTTTAAAATTCAATCCAACGATTTTAAGCTTAAAAATTATTATGACGATCTAAAATGTTGGCCTTATTATAGGGATATGCACTCATTCACTTTTCCCTTCGAAGGTGGGCGGCCCCAGGTAATTCCCTCACATCTTCCAGATGCTTCCATGGTGACACACCCGATCTCCGCACACTTGCGCAGTAAAATATACATAAACGCGTATCATCGAGTACGATGCGACATTGTGGATTTTCCTTCAATACCATAACTACGAAGAAGGAAAGAGGGGATTGGCATAAAGGAAGATACGAAAGCAGATGAGAGGCTGATTTAAGTCAGTCCGGTTGGATCAAGATTTAGTTTATGTAAATCCAAGACATATTAGTTATCCATAAACACATTCGAGAGATAGGAGGATTAAGATAAACCTTACGGAAACAAAAGAAATAAATGACATTATCAAGAGAAGAATTAATAAAAATGTGCAGAGATTTAAAATTATCAAGTTCAGAAGGAAATAGAAAGAGAAATAAACTATTGAGGAAAGTATTAGGTAAGGGAAAAATTGGATATTTACTGATACTTTTTGGATTCCTGACAGAAGACCAGAGAATTCAGATTAAAATTTCAGTGAGAGAGATTTACCATAGCGGTACTTTGGCTACGGAGAGCCTATATAGTAGGCAATTAGTAATTAGATCTGTAGATCCGTAAGCAACCAAAATGCAAGATCATACAACTTTTTAGTTTTAGGAAGTTATCCAGCCAACTAATATATCAGGTTCGTTATAGCCGAGGTAATATTTGAGAATCTTATTCCAAATACCTCAGAATTTGAAAACATTGAATTTGCTTGATATTACAAGATTTGCACAACTTGAATGAATTGAATCAAATTAAACCAAGAATTTTACCAGAATATTTCATGCTCGCAGCTATTATTCAACTCTCTTAGGAGCAAGGGTAAGGCCTGAAAAATAAAAACATCTAAGTACAATGAATTTCAGTTCCCTTCTTTCTCACTTAAGTCTAACTATTGATCGGTCATTGTCAAACTGTGTAACAGAAGTGACGATGATCGAAAGCAACAACGTACGATACAATCGCAATTTTTTGGATTGGACCACGGGAAATTCTACACATCTCCAAGATCTAGACAAAATTTCGTTGATTTTATTTATTATCTTTTGTGATTACTTGGGACTTGTGTGCCCCCAGACATTTTCTATCTTCACATGTAAATTTTAATAATAATAATAATAAAGAAATTCATAAAAATATCGGCACTCGTCATCAGGATCGTCCATAAGGGTATGGTCAGTATCTTATTACGACATGAAAACGGATGCTAATGTAAGTCTTGTCAATTTGCACATCGTTCAACCACTGGCCGACAGGTTCCGAGCCCAGAATTGTGTGATACCGCAACCTTACCCACAGCTGAACCCAAGCGGTTGGGCTTTGCGGGAAACCACATGTGTACCAAGGAAAGAAAATGCCTCACCTACCCTTAAGGTGTAAATTTCACGCGCTCTACGGCTAGGTACCGTGGGCCTTCTAAATTATTTACCGCCAAACCGATCTTTGCATTACAGGTTGTCTGATACTAGCCAAAGAGACGGGATGGAGGGAGATGTAAGTCGCCACACTAACAAAATTATGTCGCGTTTCACGTTCCTCCCCATTGGAAATCTTCCCGTGAATTCCGATGGGAATCTGCAAAAATCAGCGGTTTCCATGGGAACTGTTTCAGTATTATATGGAATTTCCGTGAAAAATCAGCGAACATTACCACGGGGATTGTGAAAATCCGATAAATGATATCGACGATGATGATTACACTCGCTGATAAATAGGTACTTCACGGTCAATTACACTTGCACCGCGATTCTCAAGTGATAACATTCTCACACGACCCTAAGGGCAACTTCCAACAGACGAACGTAACCGTTTCTATTCCAGCGGAGGGGGACAGAGAGAGGAAGTTAAGTGGGTAGGTAGTTGCCCTCTCCCACACTCCCTCCCTGTCTCCCCTCCCACCCACCCCCACGCCTCCGTCCGGGGCAGTCTTCTACCGGAGCAGCCGGTGGGCCACGTGGCGGGCGCCCGCTTAGTCCACGGGGGGAAAATCCGCAGGACGAGATTGCACCCCAGAAGTAGGACAAGTGGTTTTTGGAACGAGCCGAGAATTTCCCTGCTTTTTAACGCGGTGGTAAAGAAAGTCTTCCCCTACCTCTAGTCTAGGTAGCTAGGCCTTCCCGTCAGTAAATTACAGTAGACAATCTAGTTTCAGAAGTTGTATCTCCGAAACGATTCACCCGAGTTCAAAGCAGCCAAGTGCGTTGCGCGGGATATTCGCTCAGAACGTTTATCTTTGTGACCCCAATTTTTCAAGAAGTCAATGATAGAAGTGTGATTTATTTTCGACTCTGCGGCACTTGAGGTACTAAATGTCAGGCTGATCAAAGTTGGCATTACTTTACAATCAAGGAAAATAGAACAGTCAGAAGATGTAAATAAGACAGTAGGTGTTGGCGTGGAAAAAAATAAAACTTGCACTCTCGGACATATTATGAAACCCCGTTACCTTTCTCGCCGAGAACCTTATCCGAAACTTCAGACCCAGGAAATACGATGCTTGTGGTGGTAGCATAAATGGGAAGCGTTTAAGGCTTATCCTTAAAAATATTATCGATATTTTATGTTAGGTAACTCCTGTTATTGTCTTCTTTTTGATAAAGAAGACACACGAGAATTATCACTCATCAATTCGCTAGTACAGCTTTTAAATGTCATAGCCTGCCACTTCGGAGAGACTACATAACATTTCACATTTTACAGTTTCCTCACACAAATACCCAAACAATGGAGGAAAAATACCTCGAACCTCTCATAGGTGTTGTGAAATTGATGGATACGAAATTCATTCGGATAGTTGGTGCAATTAAGAAGATGTCGTCGTCAGCAAAATGACGCGGATTCCACGAGATGGCATTTTAATAAATAATTATTAATTGAAAAACTCACGTACTACGATCGATAAGAAGTTATCCATGAGATGTCGTCAACAACATACGGCCGACGATGAAGATAAGAATTACGAATTTTTGTTTTCCTCAAGACCCTTTGGAACCTTATCCGACCTCATATTCAAATTATACGGACCGAACGAGGAAAACATACGTCTTAATTTTTCTCCATTACGTCATTTCATGAGTAGCAAGTTACGGCTAATGACCTCGAATGGACGGAACTGAACAGGTAAGGGTGACTGCCAAGGGAAATGTTTTTACCTCGTCCCGAGAACCATGACTTATTCACTATTACAAATCCCATTGTTGGGTTGATAGTCAAAGGCACGTCACAGTAGTTATAGACCATACGTGAGCTCAGGAGGGTCGCCTACGGGGTAGAAGGCACACACTATCCGACGGAGTGAGGAAACACGGTGCTGAATTAATCCTCTCCACCACGCATTCGTGTTCCTGCGATAATATTGGTTTCCCGCAACATGAGTAACTGGAGAAAATTATAACCAGGGAGTTCACTCCGAACTGAAACTGAGTTCTCTTTCCTCTGGAGGTTATCCCGTCACCATGCATGTTGAACCGAATCTGCGAGGTCGGTTTCTAACGCGAGGGTTGAGTTTATTCAACGTACATACTACCTTGATCAAAAATTTCCCGGAATTTATTCAGAAAATTAAAAATACAAGTTTATTCATCTAAATCTATATTGTCCCCTTCAAAGTAATCCCCATCGACTGCAACACACTTATGCCAGCGCTTGATCCAATCCTCGACACATTTTTTATATTCGGTTTTCGGTATGTCCATCAGTGCTTCCTGCGATTTTTCCATTCCTTCCTCTCGGCTGCTAAAACGCGTTCCCCGTAATGGTTTTTTAACTCGATTGAACAGAAAGAAGTCACAGGGAGCCAAATCAGGTGAATTCGGTGGCTGTTGGATGGTATTTGTTGCATTTTTCGTCAAAAAATTACGAATAATGATAGCACTGTGCGACGGTGCGTTATCATTGGTGCAAAATCCACGAGTTTTCTGCCCACATTTCTGGTCTCTTTCGGCGAATTGCTTCACGCAAACGTCTCATTACGCCCAAATAATACTCTTTGTTTACTGTCTGGCCTTCTGGCAAAAATTCATGATGCACTACACCGTTGTAATCCATGAAAACCGTCAGCATTGCCTTCTTTTTTGACTGAAAACGACGTGGTTTTTTTGGTCTCGGCTCATTTGGTGAACGCCATTCACTTGCCTGATGTCTGGATTGCGTGTCGTACTCATAAACCCACGTCTCGTCTCCAGTAATGATCCTTTTGATGAATGTGGGATCGGATTCAGCCTCGCAAATCATGTCTTTTGCGACGTCAACACGGTCTCTTTTTTGCATGAAATTGAGGTCTTTTGGCTGCTACACGACGGAAACCCAAATCATTAACCACAATGTCTTGGGCAGATCCATAGGCAATGTTCAAGTCCTCCGCTATTTCTCTGATGGTTAATTTGCGGTTATTGACCAACATTTCTTTTACTTTATCAATTTTTTCACCGACTTTCGATGTCGATGGTCTGCCACTGCGTTCATCATCTTCGATTGACTCACGACCACTTCTGAACCGCTCGTGCCACTGGTAAACGACCGTTTTTTTTAGAGAATCGTTGCCGAAACACTTTTCCAACATTTCCAACGTCCGTGCGCCACTAAATCCGTTTTTTACGCAAAATTTAATACAAGTTCGTTGTTGCAAATTTAAATCCATTTCTGAAATTGTAAAAAATCGCCAACACACACAGAGATAGATGTACTCTTGGCTACGTAACTTTTGCAAATGTCAAGTTATGACACTAAGATTTAAAGGGAATATCAACAACAGATGTACCAATTTAACAAAAAACTCAGAACTCAAATCGGAACGATGGGAGCGCCACACGGTGGTTATTCCGGGAACTTTTTGATCAAGGTAGTATACACGCATCCATGGTAGAAAGGAGCCAGCTCTTTTCCTGCCAGCGGTTTCCGGAAGAAAGCTCTGTTACAAAGAAATTGATTGGTCCGCTGATATCGTCCAGAGACGCCGTCCAGATTTAAACCCAGCTATCTACGGCCAGTAGCTGAAAACTCTACCCATTCTCCCACCACACCAACAATTAGTCACGGTTAACTTAAAAATCAGCGCAGTGACACTTGGAATCACAAATAACAATCTATTCGCCATTATTACATGAGATTAGCACATAAAATGAGACAATAATTCCAAATATGAGCCAAAAACAGTAGTCTTCCCACATGAGATAGACTTTAACACTATTGAAGGTACTTTCAATGTCATTTTGAGTCACGTTCACGAAAACAGCGGGAATACATATATAATGGCGCCAGTAGAAAAGATAGTACAGAAAATGTATTTCATTGTCGCTACGACGTCGAATAGTAGGCGTACTTCGTCAAGCAGATAGATATTTTTACAAAATTTCTGTAAATCACACCGCGGGATGAATTCCGATTCAATTTTTTTCGCTTCCAAAAACCTGAACAATGTCCGCGAATTTCTACATTAAAAAAAATTAAGAAAGGAAACGTTGACCACAAAGGTTTATGGGGTAAGAGATGATTTTTCATCGGACTCAAAGCATTGGTGCTGGTGACTTTTTGAAGCGGATCGTGCCAATATGTAACCATGTGCTGTGCATGATCACAGATCGCACTGGCATTGATAAGATTACAGTGCACACCATTATCACTGAAACTTTGGCGATGCAAAAAACCTGCGCTCAACTCGTCCCTAAGGTCTTGACGGACGACCCAGAGAAGAGTCGATTATCTGCTTGCGAAGACCTGCAACGACATCGCGACGATTTCCCAACCCCCTTACAGTCCCAACTTGGCACCAGAACACTATTTACTATTTCCAAAAGTGACATCTTCCCTCAAAGGACACCACAATGTGACCCTAAGTGCCGTAAAAGAAGCTTGCACGTTTACCCTTAAGAACCTTCCGGAATCCACCAACCAGGGAGCCTTGAAGTCGTCGAAATACCGCTGGCAAAAGTGCGTCGACGCACAAGGGATGTACTTCGAAGAATATTGAGGCATTTTAGCAATAAATGATAATAATTTATTTGTCTGAAACTTATCCCGATACTTATTATACAGACTATGTATACTACCCCTCATATGCGCCCGATAAAGCCCGTTGATATAGGCTAAGGAAGGATTTCGCTTACAAAACTTTCACACCGAAACAGTCCCTCTTTATCTATACCATTATATTAAAACGGCTAATAAAAAAGCATGAATCCCTCAATATCTCCATCAGCCAGACACTTTAAGCGTAGCACTTAATCGTACAAGTGCGATATGGGTTACGATGTTACGTCAAAAACATTCCATCTTACCACGTCTATTGATATAATGATGATAATGTGGTAGCGGAAAGCAAACACGTTAGACTGATAAGAGAAGTCCAATTACTGCCAACGGGAGGGAACGTTTAAGAAGCGATTATCACTCGCCAGAGATTTATTTCGTCTCCTGAAAATTCATGTTCAGCTCCGGTTAACTAAATTATACCCATGGAGCATTATCGATTTCTCAACAAACCATAATTCAAAGAAAAAATCGAAATTGAAACCGAATCCCTCGTCTCATAGCAACAACCAAGTTCCATCTCGTTCGGGATATCCAATCTATAAATCGTGTGAGTGGGGCGAAGCATGAAAGATTGGCAAATATACCTAACAAGAAAATACTAATATCATACCTGATTGGGCTACCAGGAAAGCTAAATTATCCCTGCACAACTTTGACAATTCAACTTTAAATATTACTAAAATTTCAATAGGCCCTCAAAACGTCATGAGGAGAGGAAAAAAAGAGTAGGCACTTGTTTAGCGTACAGTATTGTACGTACATACTAATTCTAATGATAACAATTAAGGCAGATATGACACTGGATAGACGGGGATTTGGCAGTCCAGTGGGTAGAGTGCGGGGCTACTGAAAGGAGGGCCCGTGTTCGATTCCGGGGGACGCCTCTAGACGCCTCTTCAACGTCACCCCAAATCTGTAATTATATGGGGAACATATCTCTGGAAAACCAGGAATGGCAAAAGGACAGGAACTCATACCCAGATGGTGTGAATTTCACACGCCGTTGGCCGCATAGAAGGTGAGCTATACCGTCACTTATCAAACCTACGTTCGGGTTTATTAATTTGGGTAATAGATAAATATTAAAAAAATATCCCAATAACAAGCATTGTCCAAAGATGTGAGAAAAAATTTAATCGTTAAAGCAAGCGCTGAATATGCCAATATCGGCATTGATTATCAGGACTATATTCCCAAACTGAGATCCGCGTAAAATGAAAGAAATATCCACAAATCTAATTTCTTAATTGATCCCAAAATAAGAGGAGTACAAACTCCGCATTGGGGCAAGTCAGCTGGATTTAGGATGCCATTAATTACAGTCAAGTATATCCATTGAGGTTATTCGAGGATACAGTCAATGGACAGAGGTTTGGTCGGTAGAGGAGTTTCAACCTAAGACATTTATTAACACGTTGAAAATACTGTCGTATCACTTTTACAACAGAATTTACACGGGGGAAACGTATTTTACGCAATACGTAGCGTCCCTGTGAAGATACAGAAAATTAGTCTAATTGCAATCATGGAATAAGATGAACGCTCATTGCTCCTTAAAACGTTTGAGACGACTTGCATTTATGAATTTTCATTATCAGAATTCACGTCCACAACATATGAAGCAGTTACGTATTCTCCAACGCAAGAGCATTTCAGAATCATTCGGCCATATCTCTCGTGCAGCATGCTGTTGCCATCCATGAGGGAATATATCTAAAAAATAATAAAAGTCAACCTATGTCATATCGTTCACCGGAGGGCAATGGTATCGAGGATTACAAAAAAAAACTATTTTGTCATGAGTTAAAAAGAATCATTGGTCATCATTTTTTATTGTAATAACATTCCATTTGTGTATGCCTCTGATACACCGGATAAAAAAAATTATCTTTCTTTGGAACGGATGACTCGGGGCGGGGAAGCAATTAGTAATTTTATTTAGGAATGAATCAAACGAGGAAGTACGAGATATGAGGAAATTCGCCTCACTTCCATTACCTAACGAGCAATTGAGATTAGCCGAAAACATTTTTTAACATCGGTAAGTATTCAAAGCTGTTCATATTGCTTTGAAAGGAATACGTTCAATAGATTTTGCGTAATATATTGATGACGTACAGGAGCGGAAACCAGATAAGCCAATCCCAAAAACACGTGTTAATAACTGAAAATAGAGGACAAAATGAAATTTTAAGGTGTGATGTTTGAGGTAATTCAACAACGGCACAAAAATATGACACAGAAATGATTATTCTTTGCTTCACATTATATGAAAAATTACAGAAGAAATAAAAAAATATCAGCTATTAGACCTAGGATTGTAGCACACAATTATAACAACATTTCCGACTGAACTATAGCATAATTTACCCAAAATGTGTTTCACAGGAGAAGAACGTTAGGCAAATGAAGTGGGGGGAGGAAAAGGAAAGGAATGTTGAACGGTGGAGGCAGCATTTATGAGGAACTGGAGAAGGGTTTATTGTAATGTGCAGGATTAGACTGCCTTGTCAGGCGAGGCTAAGAATTGTAAGGGTGGTTTTGTGTGTCTAGCTCAAACGGTGGACTATTATACAATAATTCACAATAAGTTGCTGCAACAGGCTAACTATTCTTACTATTTAGAAATGAACATAAACCTTCCAGAAAATGGTTTGCCGCTCCACCGTATGAATGATGGTAAATCATATTCACGGTCCGAAACTCACTGTAGCTGCAGACCACGTAGTTATTTTTGCGTGGGCAAGCCAATTTAATAAGTGACACGAGAAATCCAAGAATACCTCTTTTACGTCGGTTAAATTTTCATGGCTGTATGATATATTATTTTATATTTCTACATACACCTCGATCAATTGGAATAAATGAAATAATATATACAACCAAAAGTGCCAAAAAAAATGTTTCCTTGACACAGTTGGAAGTGAAATCCACCAAGGAAAATAGAATTATTAGCAATCTGTATTGATGCAGCTTCAATTGTTTGAATTCGCTTTAGCAACATTATGTGCTGGCACTACGCTTGAAGGCATCTTGAAATCAGTCCGTCATATATCTCATACCGAATTCTAGCCTCGGGGATTTAAAAATGTATCTTAAAATGAAAGAAACATTAGCCTATGTATTCACCTTACTCCATTCAGAGTCATAATTTCGTGTGGTATTAATGAAAACAAATCTGCCTATCGCAAAAATCTACCCTGCTGAATGACCGTCATTTTATGTCAACGGCATTGCTATTAGTTCAACAGTTATTGTATACAAAACATTTCAACAAATAAGTTACCAGGAGTGGATGAATTGGGATGGAAGAAAAAACCATAGTCTAAATTTTGAAGCAAAGAAAAGTCTCCGTCAGCGTTAACCAATTCCTGGTTATGTTTTGAACTAATGTTTAAGTTCTCTCAACTACAACCACAGGAAAAAATTGTCCGCCATATCATCCCATTCAAAAAGAACATTAAATGAAAAAGTTGTTAAAAGTGCACCCATGTGTAAGCAACGATATATCCGACGGCAATACCACGGTAGAATATCAATAGTGCGCCACACGAACGCCTTAGGCCACCGAAAATAGCCATCCTCAAGGGCTGTAATTTTCTTAGGAAGGTCCCGTACCCTTGCGAGTCAAGGGAAGCCGCAATTTACCCATTATAAACCCAACCATCTATTTCACTTCACAGGCACTGATAAATGCCTTAGTGCCACTTGAGACTAACGCATAGCTTCCAAAACCGTCGATACCTAATGCCTTCAGGGCCACCCCTATTACCCAGTGGGGTAAAAAAATGACGGCAGCCGGCGCGCTAAGGTGTGAGCAGAAATAGTTGGCTCGACGCAATGTGATTTAAGATATAATAAAAAGCTACTTCAACGATCATTCTTCCACTAGGAAACGATATAACACCCGGAAAAAGCCAGTAAAGTTAAAGTTTATACGCTTGAAATATTTACTTCGATAAAACAAGTTTTCGCTGTCTAACAATATGCTTGTAATAAAAATTGGGTAAAATACTATAGCCGCAGATGAAAAACAACCACATTACAAACCGTAAGTTAGGTTTTACAGGTCATGTTTGAGCTCATCACGTACTACGCCCTATATGGCGTGAAAGTCACACATTAGCAGGATAGAGGGACCAGTTCCTTTCCCTGTAGCGCCTGTGGATCGGGAAGAACTGGTGCTCAAAAATTATATTGCTTGGTATAGCTAATGGTCCCCAGAGGAGTCACCCGGAATCGAAACAGGTTAATTCACTCAGTCGCGCAGCACAAAATCCAATAGACTTAACATGCCCCAAACCCTTGATACCTCCAGGGTTAAATTTAGTAAAATTTAATGGTTATCTTTTGGACAATTTTAAATCCCAAAAGCTCATAATTTTCCACTAAGTTACTCATCTGCTCCGGAAATTTCATGATTTTCCACTTTTACTCGAACAATCTTTGTTTGCGAACATCCTCACTCGGAAAAGCTTTGATTTTTCTTATGACGCTCCAAAAATTCTACTCCCGTCTCACGAATTGCAAGTTTTCATTCCGGGAGTGGCTCCAATTCCCCGCGGACATCAGGCGTAGCCAGGGATCGCCCGTGTTCATGGTCAATGGTCAGTGGGGAGTGGGAACATTAAGGGCCCCACGAATAGCGTAGTCTAGAAATTGAACTAAAAATACCGTAGTTTAAATCTGTGACCAATTTCTTAGTGACAAAGCATTGGTGTTTCTATATTACGAGGATATATATCAATTTTAATTTCCCTTGCTTCGGAATGCGAGAAATTGTCGCTAATTACGGAGGATAGAAAAGAAGAGGAGGGATCCCCTCTTTCCATTGGTCACTCCCACCACCATTGGCTTCGAGCCTGGCGGGCAGGTGCTGAATTACGTCAGGGATGGCGTCAAGTATTTAGAAAGGGAAACTGAAAATAAACTCAAAAATTCCGTCTCCCACGACACTTTCAGGGACCCATTTGGAATGCGAAGAATCTTTTCCTTTGATTCATATTTTTTAATTGACGAATTCCCTTCTTTCGATTCCAATTTTTGCCATTAAGCCCACTATCCACCTGTTGCGTCTTGAAAACACGTCGACATACAGACACAATTTTTTAATGATCCAATTAAATAATAACTCTTTCATTTTTGCTTGTCTTAACTAGAGTCTGCAGCCTGTTTTCAAAGTGGCAAATTCGAAAATTTGCAATTTAAAAGGCATCAATAAATGATGATTCTCGATCATTTTGGCCAAAGCATTCAGCTGGGTTTAACCCATGGCATAAAATATCGCTTCCACTACGAGTGGTATGTATCCGTTTCGCTTTGCGAACTCGATCGGCAGCCGCATGTTCAAACGACCGGCTCCTTGCATTCGTGCGGAGAGATCTTCGACTAAAATACATCTCCAGCGGTCGTCCGCTCGTAAAATACAGAAGCGCTCTCGTAGGCCGTAGGTAGTAGCATTAAGAGGTCTTCCTGCGCGTCATCGGGCAATGACGTCCCAGATGCTTTCGCACACGGAGAGGGAAGAGCATGGATTAAAGCGATTTCTCGCTACTATTTCGGTCCCAGAGCGGGTGCGGTTGAGATACAATCGCCTAATTCGGGATGGAAAGGGGTGCAAAAGAGTTTATGGGCTCCGCCGAAAAAAAACAAGCCATTCCTGCTCAAAGATGCGCAGTTTGGGAGGAAGTCAGAGGGAAGGAACGGCCAGCTACATTGAAATAATATTCAGCTCCACAGTACAACACGAAGTCTAACTCAGCTGACCGTCAATTTGAAATCCAACTCAACTTTCCGAGAGAACATTTTGAAGAAATGGATTCAGTCGCGAAACATATTACTTTGTCCTCTTGCTTGCGCGCCAAACATGAAAATGCCAAAGAAAATTTTTCTCAGCTTAGGTCCTACCGCGTCATACCCTCAGGGTATAGGATACAATCTCACCACAGAGGAGATTCGCAAGTTGACAAGAGTGACATGCTAAATAATTTTCAACGCTCGCAAAGAGGACATAAATAATACACTAGTCAGCGATATTTTCCCGTACTGATTTTGTGGCGAGGACGCTAAACCTTGACGTCAGGAAAAGGCTAATGGGATGCCTGCTCTCCCGGTGATCTTCATTCGCAGCCAAAGATGCAAGGACACGGAGGAATAATGAGCCAAAGAGGCAGGTGCTGGTAGGTACAGCACGTGTACACACACACAAACACAATTGGAGCCGCTCCATGAGATGGAGAGTAGGAAGCGCACACGCCCATTCATGAATGCTCTTCCACCTCTAGACATTTATACCCCCACCCAGCCGGGAGGGCGTGGGCGGGAGAAAACCCTACACGTAAGGACGCCTCTTCCTGCATCGCAGTCGGCGTGAAATCGTTCGCCTCAAGCTTATCACACCCCCCCCCTCCCCATGGATGTGCATCGTGCAACACCGCCGGGAAGAACTTGGCTCCGATTGCCCCCGAGGGAGAGAGAGAGATAGAGGGAGATAAAATGACAAATTACGACACGACGAAACAAAGATTGCTCTTTCAAATGACACCCACCAAACGTATAACACTGTATTAAAAAGAAAATGCGGCGAATGACACAGAATTATACATCGCTAGAATACCGGATATCAAATAATTGAGAGCACCTACGAGGTAACTTAACTGGTTACAGTAACTGACTGGATATTGAAGGATCTGGGTTCGAATGTTCTGGGTCTTGGAAAATTGACCTTTTTCCGTGAAATTATCGCATTTCTGTCTTGAATGGACAACAAACGAATGTGCCGTGACTTTTTGAGATTAAAATTTCAAAATTTTTCCGCGGGATCTCATCCCATTTTTCAAAAAAGATAATCGGGAAGTTAAACAGATGCATCACGTAGCTTAGTTTTTCAAAAAGGAAAACACATTCACAGGAAAATTAATATGAAAAGCAAAGGCATCGTTTCAGGAATGAGAAAAAATACATTTGTTTTCTTGAAACTTCATTTCTTACGGAAGCACTATGTCGATGATTTACTTCATATGACTATAACATTACATAATATGGAATACAAATACTTGAGCGGACTCAAGATGTAGTGTGAATGACTGACTGGGAACAAGTGAGGTTTATTATACCATATGTCCATAATAGGCCATTAGTGTAAAAAAGATCAGCATACGTGAACTTGGCTTGAATTTTCGAAGACAAAATATTGAAGTGGCAAAATTAAATCACAGTCAATCAATGTCGATTTAATTTTTTTTGAATCAACAAATTTCCAAGTCAAATATTCAAATCTACGAATTAGCAGATTCAAAAAATTCCCGCATTGAAAGGATCACGAGGGAGAAACAGAAGAAATTAAAAAAATCTACAAATTATGTCATCAATTCTAACGACACTTTTCTGGTTCCTAAAATATGATGTGCTTGGGCCGGAAACTTATGGAGAATGAATATCCTCCAAAAATAAAATGAGAGGAAAGGAAAACTAGTGGAAGTGCTAAGCATGGTAGGGGAAGAGAGACGGTTGCTGAAAGAGATACGAAGAAGATGAAAAAAGTGGATATAGTGCATTAAGAGTGGGAGTGGATTATTGCAGACTGATACAAAGAGAATTATTTTGTGTAGGCGAAGTAGAGTAAGGAAAATAATAGGCATTTAATGCGGAATGAAGAGAGGCAGAAAAAGTGCATCGTTAAAATATGGTCTATGGTAATTAGTGATGTTCAATCATAAAGTTTCGTATGAGTTGAAGGTTAGCAGTATTTGGTCCATACAACACCTACATCGCCCAGCAGACTACTGCCAATAATAAATATCCTCAATGTAGAAAAAAATGTGAAAAATAATTTACCAATACTTCCTAAATCGCACAACAAAGCAATTTCATTTTTCAGCACTACTTGATATTTCTACGCCAGCTCAGGATTACAGCATCATGAAATCATGAATTTTTATACATTTACCTATCTACAAGTTCACGCAGTTCAGATTTGACATAGCATTTTCGGGATATTATTATGAAGTAAATCTGGCAGTGACTATTAATTTCCATCGCAATGTTATTCAAAGTAAGGGAGAGAAACAAACGCACAGGCAATCGTAAAAATATAACTTTCAAATTAAAATGTGTTACTAACATCAACTCGCAGTGCACCAACTAGAGCCACAGTGCAATAAATCGAACCATCTGAATAATTAGTAGAGTACTATACAATATTTCCGTAGTATTAATATTGGTAGCCCTTGGTAGTCAATTGTGTTAGGTAGGTTTTAGATGGATACATCACCACATCTCTTGGCCTCGTCTAACAAGTCAAAACCACATCCCCCACACTAAAATAAACCCTGCTTCAATTCCGCACACTTCATTCCCACCTTCAGAGATATTTCATCCGTTCCGTTCAACATGCCTATCCTTTTCCCACCCCTAATTCCATTGCCTTATGTTCTCCCTTATATCAAAATCCTCAACTTCCCATCGCCAATCAAAAGGCTCTGCTTCTACCTCTACTTCCTACTGGGGATTTCAGCAATGCCTTCTCCTCCCACACCATGCCTAGTGCTCAATTTGTTTTTCTATCTGCTAATTTAATAATTCCATCCTTCTCCACACCCAGATGTCAATAGTTTCTTAATTGGCACCTATTAACATGCTTCAACGACCATGTTTCTGCGCCATACAAAACCATGTTTCATTTTAAAGTTTAAACGATTTTCTCACTATTCCCGTCTATTTTATCCAGTCACGTAACCATGAGCTACATCATTGAATGTTTACTGCTGCGTGAACATTTCAATAAGTCGACATGGTAATCCTTTTAGGTCTGTTTACCGGAAGGTCGTGGGAACGATTTCTCGGTGAGTATAATTTTATTTCACGCGAATGTAGGAGGAATTGGAACGACGATAGTGGGTAATGAAAATCACCAAGATAATTTATGCAAACCAATCCTCGGTTTGACAATATATAACTATGATGATTAATGAGACGCGACAAGGCCGGAAACTTAAAAAAAAACAATTTTAAATAAGGCTGCAAACATTTAAAAATGGAAATTCCTGCCCGTGACTGGAATACTGCCAAACCAGGAAATATAAGTCCTCCCCCCTGAAACCTCTCTCTCTCCCCGATGAAGATGTTGGCAAACAAGAAGCGAAAGAAACCGAAAGTTATCTGCTTGCATAACCTCTCCTCCCGTGAGAGCCTCAAAAGGTCAATATTATTGAGTTCCACCGAAATATCTCACTGTGAAAAATGCTCTCCGTATATTTTGTTTTAACCTTGAATCCCAATATAAAGCTCTCCACCCTCGTCTCCCCTCCCACGAGAGGAAATCCACCATTCACAATCTATTTCAGAATCCCGATTTACCTTACATCGGGGGAATCTGCAGCGAGTGCTGGAAATAGAAACGTGAGTACCTGCCCAAAGAACTTGTTTCTTTAATCGAGGTTCTCGCAAAAACCGGCAAAATCGTCAGATGGATTTGTGACTTTATTATAAAATTAGCAATTATTTCTTTCAAATGGAAATTTAATTGCCTTAAGTAAAAAGAAATGTTACGTATGTACAGAAGGAATTATTATTTAGGCGACAATAAGACGAAATATGTAAGACAACGATTTCCTGATATTCTTATTTGAGTCATAAAAGTATAATACGAAAACTGAATAGTTTTTCGGTCGAAACAATTCTCTAAGTTAGTTTTAAAAGATTTTCGGATGATAAGACTATAATAAACCATCCAGTCAAGGAGTTCTTGTAATCGTTGAAGAGATCACAAGATGTACGTGTGATTTATGAATTGAAGCGTCAGCGCTATGCGGTTTCAAAACTTGACATTCGTAGAAAATAAAGAGACTTAAGGCTTTCGAGAAGAGGATATAGAGAATGCCGGATGAAATAAAATAGATGGATAGAAAGACCAAAGGATAAGTAAGATACCGTAAGGGAAAATAAGAAAGTTGGATTAAATATGTAAATGAAAGAATAAGTACGTACGTGGCGGAGGAGATATTGATAGGCAGTGTGACGTTGAAGACAAATGGAGAACTTGAGGGGAAAAAATAGTTCTTTTAGGTGGCATGCGCAAACAGTACAGGGCAAAAATTCATCATATCAGGAGCTGTGCGGAAGTGAATTTTCACACCACTTTAAATGAACGGACCCAGGTGTGACTTCGCGGAAGTTTTCGATAACCATAATGAAAAGAAATTCAGCAACTTTCCAAAATTTTATTGAGATTAGAAACTACGTGTCTCAGTACAACGCAGCGAAACCCGTCCGATACGCATTCGCACTCATGTAAAAACGAATACAAGAACATACTACGAGGTAGTGCCACGTGTCAATACGCTACTCATTGGAATGGTCGAAATGACGAACTCCCCTCTCACTACGGATGCCTGATATCTCTATAAAAATATTCATTCAGGAGTGGACGACTATACTAAGTTTAATTCTACGTACTTCCACACGGATGAACGCATTTCGATGGAATCCGCAGCCAATCAGCCAATAAAAACTCACTGGACTTTAGGCACCTTGCGTGACTTCCCCATCGATTGCGTTTGCACTGCCCTGACCCACATGCGCTCGTGACTATCTCACTACGCGCAAGCACCGAGCAAATTGAGATAAGGATGCTCCAAAGATCACTTCCCGACCCTTAAGTTCATTGACTCATTTCATGATCATCAACTTCGTTCTCTATGTGCCGACAGAACAGTTAACTTATCCATGCACACAGAAACCATCGTCAGACAACGACCCGGATATAGTCCGCCGACCGTCCGGGATGCACAGAAGATCAAATCAAACGCTATAGGGTTGCATTTGGTCACGTCCACAGAAGAGGAGATTTTTTCAGAGACAATAGTCTCCATAGTCCGTTTCTCGTTTCTGTACATCGTTTCATTTAACCTTAGTTAATCGTCCTTACAGTCACCGGCAGTTCGTCTCGCATGCGTAGAGAAGTACTTCACACTTAGATAACAAAGTGCAAGTACGTTTAATTGTATCCATCATTTTACATTATCAATTGGATCTAAAAATTAATAAAACATTATTCAAGATTTTGCACGCCTGATGTTGAATCATCATCCCCTGCCATATGCCCTAGCGGTGGCTTCGGAGTACCATGTAGAAGTAGATGAGCCTGCCAGAGAGGATTTCCAAAGGATAACTTTTATTTTTTCATTGGGTGTTCGGCGTTTAACGCCCCCACCTCTCCTGTAGGGTCCTGGGTTCGAGTACAGGGCGTTGCGTGAATTGGTGTTAAGGCGACTGGGATATCTGATTAAATAAACAAGAATGGCTTTCCTCTTGGAAACACGGGTCGGTCAATCAAAAAGGTGTCACCTCAAATAAATTAGAGGAGAATATAATATAGTATATCGCAGAGGAACAAAATGTGGTAGGTGGCGATAATCGGGTACAGGAACTGATGAAAAAATTTAGGATTTGGAAGATGGGCGTTCAGACAATTACCAGAATTACTGGCTCCGAAAACATTTGCTGAAATATAGGGTCATTAATTACGAAAAAAGTATGTATTTATGATACCGATTTCAACTCCTGTAAGTCTTTCCAATTGCCCTAAGTTACTCGCACTTTGGCAAAAGAGATTATTCCCGTTTTAAGCTTTCAAATTGTATATCTTTAAACATACTCGATGCACCTATATACAACGCAGTTGACCATTATGTGGGCCTACTTCACCGCCCCCCACGATAGTTTTACTACAAACATAAGAGACGTACTAAAATAACTAATAATTACTAATTACGCGGAAGGACTAAAGCAGAAAACGCATAAATGGCATCCTTTTTCTGGCCCAAAATACACCCAATAAAAGGCGAAAAATCCATCCCTTCGCGGACCAGCATGTGTTCCACGTTCCTCAGGTCTACAACGCCGACCTTGGTGACCTTCACGTTATCCCTTTCATTCTGCGGATGAATCTACCGCACTATGGAAGAGAAAGGTGGCGACTTTAAAAATCGCCGCATACGCCGCAAAGGGTATGGCGCATGGCGAACGGCAAATTCCCTTTTCACGCCCTTAAATTTCAAAGGAAGAAGATATAAGTCGTTTATTTGATTTCGGCCGATTAATCGAAATAAACGAAATATTCCCAAATATGGCCATATTCATCCGTTTGGCGATACGCTAATATTCACAGTGCAGCGAAGACAATCCCAGAGCATTTCTACACCGTTCGTAAAAAAAATTAACTTAAACTGTGCGACTGTTTCTGAGGTTCATAACAATTAATAGCAACCAGGCACAAAAACCTTTGTTTTATTACCTATCCACCGCTTAGTTTTTGGATTTACGAGGGAACTTCAAGCTCAAATATATCCTTTTTTCCGGAAAACATTTTACACCAGAATGATGACATTTCTATACAAATCAACATATCTACCGACTAACTTACCGACCCCGGTGGCGGAGGGGTAATGTCCTCACATGCCTACCCAGAGGTCGCGAGTTCGATTCCCACCTAGGTGGTATTTCCTCCACCTAGGGCTTGGGTGTATGTAATTTTCTAATTGTTATATCATTATTCAAAGTCCGATGCAAAGCCGAAGTGCTGTTTTCGGACTAATGCAAAATAAATAAATATCTTCACTGGAGACGCGTCTATTTCATTACAACGTCGAAGCTGTGATGCCATGGCCGCAGGGAATCTTTCTTTAGGGGTACCATTTGCCCACGAAAAAAACGGCTGGTCCGTGGCCGAGGTTTCTTGTGACCATTGCCACACGACGTTCAACCTTTGAATTGCTGCACCCACGGAGGCGCCACTTTTCAGACCTATAGCACCATCACCGCATGTCTCACTAAATTGATGAATTTCGATGAGTTTTAAAGCACTCAACTGAAGAAAGCGGATGTTACACGTTATTCTAAGACACCAAGAAGAAGTTTTAACTATTAAAAACGAGTCTAACTCGAACGGACGCTATACGAACCCTTGGCTCTTCAGTCATATAGAGATATGTCTTGTATTAATTGGGAGAGCCATAATATTTTAAGCCTAAGCACATATTTCTATCCACTCTAGTCCCGAGAATAAACGGGTACACCTCATAACTTGAAGGCACCTCGCAATACCTATGGAAACTTGCTGCGACACTCTCTTCAAGTTTTGGGAGAAGAATATATCCTCTGCATACGAAACTTTGAAATTACGAGCGGAGAGCAATTTATTGGGTGTGCACCGACAGCATACATTACAGAGGAAGGGATCCTGACAGCATTACGCACCTGATAATTGCATGCTAATGGATCTTATCAAGACAGTGGGGAAAGGTAATGACTTGAATTCTGGAGTTCTTCAAGGACGTCATAAATTGACTGTATGAACAATGGGTTGCAGCATCGAGAGATTGATAAATACGACAGCATGCAAATGATTTAGTCCCCCAGGAAACGAGTTGAATTAGACACAGCGACATACGCTGTTTTAAAATCAATTCTAAATAAACTCACTAATTCTAAAATAAAAATCAGGCCTTTTTTCAAGCATTTATTGCCAATTTCATTAATTTCTGCAGCTGTCTTTATTAGCCAGTCAAGTATTAAAAACTGAAGTTATTCACTCAGTAAACGTGAGGTAAACGAAATTAAACATATTACTGCTAGAAGTTGAATAACCCTGGATGAGAATTTTTTCGAGGCTAAGGAAAGGGAATAATAGATACAATAAAGATTTTTTCTCGTGCCCTGGATTTACCGCTGCACTGTATGGGAAACTCTTAAGCCCGTATTCTTCAGCAGGGAAACAAATTATTTTCCGTAATTGATGATCACCGCAGCGCAATTCAAAAAGAATCCCATAAACACGAAAAGCCATGTAATTTTCCCATACCGAGTCTACTGATAAGTGGCTCAGCACTTGATACTTGCCTACATAGTAGTACTAATTGGAAATATTTAATACTATTTTCAAACATTTTTTCCCGAGGAATTACACCTTGTAGAAACCGGCACAGATACACTACAAACACTGTAATGGTTACCTTAATAAAATTAGAAAGTTAAGTTAAAAAAACTTGGGAAGGTTACCCTCCTAAGGTTACCCAGGGAAATTTGGTAAGTTCGCAACGTCAACAAGTGTTTTATTAGTCTACAGCAGCCATGAAAAGCAAGAATGTATTCTGATTCATGAGCTCTTGGACGAAAGTCACGCGAAAATTGAGAGTTTCGAAGGCCAAGGATAGTGAGATTATACACTTATTCGGCTTATGCGTGAAAACTGACCATGGATATATTTCGCATGGACTCAGCGTCTTAATTTAAGTTTCAATGTATTCCATTCGAAAATAAACGTTAATCGTTAGAAATCAAGGCGAACTAAAGAACTGAACATGAAATCTTGCAGCGAGTGTAAGATAAAGTTCAACAGGAACGAGTGAAATCATCTTAACTTGGGAGATGGTACTATAAACAAGAGGCGGGCGCGGAGTGAGTCTCCGTAGATAGCCTACGTACGGGTCGCCGATGTCCAATGAATCCACGCGTTTACTTATGTCGAAGTCCCACTTCCTACGTCAGAGGGAAAATCACAAAACACTCGGAAATAATGAGATGCTCAACGTAAAGGGAAAACAAGCGAGGATATATGCGCACTAAGATGCATCCGATGTTGTTTTCCAGAGCTGCGATCGACTTGCAACGTCAACGCGAGCAAGCGTGACGCAAGAGAACATTGACACTTATTAAAACTCTCAGGGAAATTAGTACGCATGATTCAGTCATGCATTAATTTCAAACGTGCCTAGCACTCCGATAATATGCGCAAAATAAAATAAGTGGAGCAGAACGAATTGCGATTCACGACTTGTGACACGGTTCTTCATGACACTTCCTAATTTATATGTAATGAATTATACACTCTTGACATATTTGATATAATGGGAACCAAGCACCAAGTTAGTATACATTTCTGATGTCTTTACTTTGTATTATATTCTTATATTTTAATTATTAAATGGCTAGATAAAATGTCGCTACCAACGATCAATTAGTTGATATTATGGTCAAACGCAAGTTGATGTAAACTAGTGGTTAGCGAAGCTATCGCGGAGGCATACTGGACGATTTTCCACTTTAAGAGATGACCTGGGGTAATTGACACCGCCCGTTCAGTTGAGTCATTTCTATCGATTAACGTAAACTTAATTCTCAATGTATACACTACCACAAGTCCGTTTTTGCAACTGTCTCGTAAAATACAATATATAAACTTGAAGTTCAAAACTCTTACTTCCGCCTTCTATATAAGACTTCGTTAAGTAATATTATGAAATGCTATCCCCTCACTGCGCGGAGTTGATCCGATGACCCATTCTCTTTAACTTGTCGAATATTGGCGCTTTATATCCGTCTCCTCTACAGTACACGGTCGCCAGAAGATAACAGCGAATTCCAATGCCGTCTAAATAAAATAATTCGATGGTAAGATGTTGTTATACTGTAAATCTTTAACATGTGGTTCAATAATAATCATCACTATAGTCGGTTGCCCAATCCAAGAGTACTGTATCGTCGTCATTAAAGTTCTCTAAAAGCTCCTCTTGAAGTTTGGTCGATACATTGCATATCTTTAACCTGTAGTTACGCAATAACTACGCGGTATATTGACTGCCTTCGGACTGTTTAAACCTGAAGAATCTAAGTGGCAATGCAATGGGATTGAGAAATTAAAAAAATCACTTAAAAAAATTAATTTATGAACCCGTTGTTTAACAATTTACTGCGTGTAACTCCTCTCCGTCGCCCTAGACGACACTAACATTTTAAACGGCCGAGTACACCCGACGAGGACCCCGAAAGATCTCGCCCACGGAAGTTTCGCGCGCGGACAAAACACCAACGTGCCGGCAGGACCATGCCCCAGCCCCGAAAAACGTTGTCCACACGGCCCTATAACGGAATTTCGGCGAAAGTGATACCGCCGAGCTCCGCAAATGCTTACGTGCCCTGCTGGGCGGATCGAATGGTGGGAGTGGAAGTACCTGAGGCGGGATGTGCGGGGGAAAGAAACCCTTTATCTCGCGTCAGCTGTCCTTGAGGGGGCCACGCACTCAACCGAATAGCACTGGCCCCGGAAGAACTATGAATCTTTCATGCTACGTGAGAATCAAGCTGATGGCGACGGGCCTAACATCGCAGCATTCCCAATTTAGGAATGAATAGCTTTCATTCATTTTTGGGAAAGGCGGCTCAAACCCTAGTCCGTTCGTGAACCATCTGGACCATATCAGAACCAGAATAAGGAATAATTGACACCCATTGTTCATAAAAAAATGCCTTTTTCAAAATTTCTCAATCTCATCGCGAAAAGAATTTCAATTCATTATTTCTTTAATTTGAAAAAAAAAGTCTTTAACGCATCCCTATTTATAAATAAAGATCCCACCTTGATTTACAAAAAAATATGATAACTTTCCTTTTTCAATATTTCCACACAAGATAAGAACTGGCAACTTTGTTTACCTTCTTGGCTTGCAGAGAGCTTACTGAAAACACCGGAGTTTCCTACTTTTAGTCCTTCGTGAGACCCCGAATCATTACTTTCAACCTACCCAGTCCTCTCCTTCTCCGCCGCCCTAGTCCCGTCCTTTCCGACAACTTTTATTTCAATACTGGACCAAATGGGATAATATAGAACCTTGAATATGTAATTTAATAATTTTGCGTTTGAATCATAATAGTCCCTGGTCCAGAACGGCACACTACGCGAAGACCTGACGCACCAATTTGGGAGCCGGTCATGGAAATTTTTTTCGCCCCATCTCCAAAAAATTTTAAGTGGTCCGCCGCGGATTTATTCCGGCAGTGCGCACAAAATTACACGTTCTTTCAGTGAACGGAACAGGGGTGAAAAAATATTTCTCCCTGAGCTCCAACTATATTCTGCATATAGGCACTCCGTAATAGAGCAACAAGTTCTCTCGCGCACCACGATCCTATGAGGACTTAGTCGAAAAGTTTTATCCCGCACCTTTGCAAAACTAAGCACGATAGACATCGTGCTTCTGGACGGAAATTGCAGCAGATATTATAATAAATAATATACTTTGGAAATCAATGAGGAATGGAGTATGCTTCGAAATTGCCCCCGGATATTAGCCTTCTAGCATTAGTATGGCTTACATTATCTTTGGAATATAAGCACTCCGATGATTGAGGGTATCAAATTTGAACATAAATTATACAGCAGGATACGCAAGAAAACCCATATCCGTATCTGCGTTTAAGATCACAATGTTGGCGTAACTGGTACCACCCATGCATAAAATAAGTTTTAGTTTTTAGAACTTATTATCTAATTGTAATTTTTCAAAGCATCACTTGGAGCAACATGATGATCCGTGGTCCATCTTCATCCGTTGGTATGTCAAACGAATGCATAAAACATCAGCGTAAAGCAATTGTGTGCACACGAATAGTTAAACGAGTATGCACGTTGGCAAAACACAAAAACGCTTGGTTCTCACCCAAGAAATCGTCACAGTCTATACTACAGAGATAGCTACTACTTACGACATGACTGTCAGGCTAGAAAATGTAAAATAATTTTAACTGTAACAGTTTGACATTTAGGTACCTGGAACGAGGAACTTAGCAGTGAGTAACTGCTGTTGAGAAAATTTCTTCGATTGAATTCTATTATCCGCTTTTAATATTTGTGATCAAGATGGGGGGAACAAATATAAATAATGGATTGGTACACATACGTGAATTGCAATAAGGATGAGAAATAAATGAGGCACACCACCAATCACGAGACCAGATACCAATACTCAAAATCACTTCAACAAGGAAAGAGAGGAAATCGTGCCCACCTTCAACAAACATCCAATTATATCAAATTGGATAAAAACGGGCTGAAATTCACGTTAATTTTCTCTCGTTTCACCATCTCTCCCACTCCCTCATTTATTTTACCGAGTGAAACGCGGCAATTGACAAAATGTTTCTATTATCAGACCACAGGATTTCAACATCGATTAGTCCTTATAACGCGAATTATTTAAACATAATAACTCTCCGACGAAAAGGCAAATTTATTGTTTTTAGAGGCTACCATACTGGTACCATGAATGCAGGATATCATAAAAGAAAAACCATAATTACATAATTGTAATGAAACAACAATATAAAAGAGTCACCATTAATGTTTAACAAATGATGGAACAGGTCGGTTTTACCCGAGTTAACCCGCAAAGATCAATACGGCCGGTTACAGCTTTGAATTCATTTTCACACAGGTTGTCAGCAGATGGCGTCTGCTGTTACACAGTATTCAAAACTGTATAAAGGATACAAAGTGGCTGATTTACCAACATTAACTATCGGTAAAACTAGTAACGCCAGAATTAAAATTCTCAAGTTTATTCGCAGTATTTTTTGTAGAATACCCTATCCAAACTTATCTTCAAGAGGATAACAAATTGTTGACCATGATGAAAGCACAACCATTGTCACCACAATTGTACCGATTAGTTGATATTTGCGGTATAAGTGGCTTATAAGCCCGCCGGAAATTTCCGACTTAGCACATAGAGGGCAACAAATAAGCACTCGGTGGTTGTATGAGTAGAACAGAGCGAGAAATTTGAAATGTGTGATCATGAAAGACAAACTGTCACATTGTAGAGAGAATGCCGGAAATATTTAATGAATGTTCGCCTAAAGTAAGAACTCAACCTGCTGATTGAACTGAGGCATTGAAAATACTATGGTTCACTCAGAAAACAAAAACTATTTCTTTGGAAAGATCGCGCTTACAAACATAGAGAGCCGGCCTCACCTAGGAATGCAATTGCTAGGGAGTGCCAATAATTTGCACAGAAAGTTGGCATCACTCTTGTATTATTAGAGGGCTGCTATTTTGAACCCATTAACATTTAACAATGTATAGATGAATATAATTAATATTTCGCAAGGGATGATGGTAAATGTCAGCGGCAAAAAGTTGCGTTCCGAATTTGTAGAATTTTTGAAAAAAAATATAAAAATCATGTACTCACATTTGCGTTGCTGCTGTGATGACCCAACGACTGCAGCTTTTGGAGTCTGAACCGCAAACTGCCCAACAATTCGTGAGCAAACTTTAGTTAAGGATCCTGCCATTTCTAACAAATTCTGACCACACCGGGGAGCGTTGTTGCCGGACTGAGATCGACAAAAGAGGGGGGATATATTTATCCACTGGTTGTTCGCGCACTCTAGCGGCTACCCGCGAAAAGTCGTTTTATCATTAGGGAAGCCGGTCCGTGGAGGCTAGTGTCCCATACGGTGATGGAAACTTAACGACGGTGGTTCCACAAAGGTATCGAACATCGATAAGGTTCCCTCTAAGGTAGAGTAAGGAACCCACCTCTCAGCCAGCAATCCACCGTTTCATATTGCTGGTAAGAGACTTTATTAACTCGTGCCCCTATATATCTTAAGTGGCACCTGTAACTGATGGGAATGCCGCTGAAAGAGAGGGGCCAGAGGTCACTTGGTTGCATCTTATAAATAATTACTTCAATCATTGATCAGCACTAGTTTAAAAATTGCCTGAACGTTCAAATTAATGAAGTGTACCTCTCTCTGCGTTGTGGTACGTGTGACAGTCTTATTGACGTTTGTTAACAAGCGGTAGTATCAGTTAGTAGCAGTGTTTTGCTATTATGTTTTGAACATTATGTTATGTGCCTATTTTAACCGATGTTTTATGTATTTTTATTCACTATTACTTTGTTTTGTCTACTTGCCCAAGGTTTGAAACAAAATGAGCTTAATCGTCTGACTTGTTTTGCATTGTGAATATTGTGGGAGAAAATTGATTTGTCTTTTCCTGCAATTTTTAGCAGCCATGAGTGGAGTAACATGTCTACTACTGCGTTCCACTTCGAACTTACACTGCTGCTGGGCCTCCAAACCGCAGTCAAAACGAATGCATTTGCTTTCTTGTTCTGTGCGGAGACTTACCACCCACTCGAGTAGGTTACAGAAAGCTGCTGATGCAGGGAGTAAACCCTTAAAGGCACCAGAGGCACAAGTTAAGGGAACACCTTACCAAAGGCTAGCCATTGGAGTACCAAAAGAAATTTGGCAAAATGAAAGAAGGTAAGATTTTACTGAATGCTTGTTGCTATTTATTAGACTTCCCTTTTCTCCATAAATATCTAGTTCCTTTTAGGTACAGTGGCTATTTCTGACTATGCGGATAATTTAATTGGGAAGTAGAAGATTAGAACTTATTAATAATCGATTAAAAATTCCAAATATTATATACTGCTGACTGCACACTGGTAGTGTGGTCTGCTGTGAGAGATTGCCATTTCCCCACGTAGAAGTTTTGTACACTTTGCACCATATATATATCATAAATGAAAGAGTTTATATCGGATGATGAAAACCTTATTTAGTTTTTAAAGTTTGATTGTTAACATATATTTGTATATAGGGTGGCTCTTACTCCGGCTGTGACAGCTGTTTTGACCAAGAAAGGCTTTAATGTTCAAATTGAACAAGGAGCAGGTGTGCAAGCAAAATTCAGAGATGAGGACTATGCTGCTGCTGGAGCCAAAACTGTTGACACAAAGGAGGTTTTTAATTCAGGTGAAACTATAATTTGTCTATCAATTTTCTCTGGCTCAATCCACTAATGTAAACTTCCTATATTTATTGTGTGTTGCATTAATAACTAGTGTGCTTCAGCTCATCTGTGATGTTGAAATTTAATTCAATCTGCATTTTGCTTGTGGTTGGGTTTCTCATTGGCCGATCCACCAGAGTTAGCCCTGTGGATGTGGCCTTTTGTATGGATGGTGAAAGGCAGGTTAACCATTTGGCTAACCAAGGTAATGGGTAGAAGGCATGTATTTACTTGCAAAACATAGTACCTATTTGCCCAACAAAAATAATATTGATTGTAGGAAATTCAAAAGGAACACAAAATATTTTTTATATTTTGTACAGCTTTATATTATCTCCGGAATACCATTCATTCCATTCGACCATTGATTTTAGTGATGAAAAATAATTTGGTGTTATTTCTCGGGCAAGTCTAGTCCCTTTTTTATTGCAAAGAATGAGTTTCAAAAATTTACTTGTGTTATAATATTTTTGCTCTAAAATTGTAGACATCTCTCTGTATGTTGCTATATAATTAAAGCAAGGGTGTAATTTTTGGTCCTCACCAGCTTGATTATATTTTTTCTTTTCAGATATAATTTTGAAAGTTCGGCAACCCTTACTTGAGGAGGTGAATAAGTTTCGTGAAGGATCAAATTTGATTTCATTTATTTATCCTGCCCAGAACAAAGAAGTGGTAGACAAGTTAGCTGCAAGGAAACTCAATGTATTTGGTTAGTAACCTGTTGTAATTACTCATTATGCTACTGTTCATGTTATTGATTTAGTAATCAACATTCAATTGTCATGCATGCCCCTGTGAGATAACTTTGATATTCAGGGGATTTTTATTGTTTTTTCATTAAGATTTCCATTAATATTCATTATCAGATAATGTATTTACATAATTTATTTTTTCTTACAGCAATGGATTGTATACCACGTATATCCAGAGCACAAGTTTTTGATGCCCTTAGTTCAATGGCTAATATTGCAGGATATCGAGCTGTTATAGAATCAGCCAACCATTTTGGAAGATTTTTCGCAGGTTGCTTACCTCTTTTTCTCCTTAATTGTTTATTCAACATTTGTATTCCTACTATGATTCTGCCTGTACTGTTCTCGTTTGTGTTACATGTGCAATTGTGTACATGTACATGACCAATCATCAATGCCAATTATGATGGTGGACTTCATTATTCTTATAAATAGAAATTTCTCAAAATTAATCACTCATTGAATTGATCTTGTTTGAGTAAAGAAAATATTTAGCTATGCTAGAGTCAACTTTGTGTTAGCGGTAAGTCGGTCGTATTGCTGACTATAATTTTAATCTTCAGGACAGATTACAGCGGCTGGTAAGGTACCACCAGCCAAAGTATTGGTCATTGGTGGTGGAGTGGCTGGATTGGCAGCTATGGGACAGGCCAAGAATATGGGAGCCATTGTCAGAGGTTTTGACACTCGTGCTGCTGTCAAAGAGCAAGTGGAATCTATGGGAGCTGAATTCTTGGAACTTGACTTCAAGGCTAGTACTCACTGTAAATTACTTTTTCAGAATCATATGTTGGGTTATGTTGACTGTGCATAACAATATTGGGTGATGAGGCTGAGTTTTACTGAATACCTCAGTTAATTTTTTAAAAGTCTTACTTTTAGCACCCAGTAACCCATTAGTTCCCGAGATATTTGTAGTGGGTGCCAATTCATATAGTGGTATATAAAGGATGGTAAAAATTAGGTGAGAATGATGACACTTTCCAAATTAGGCTGCAGGAAAATATTAATTACCCTGAGGCACATCCCTTAAGAACCAAAGTAGCTGTGCAAAATCACTCCATAATCTATCAATAAACAATTATTGGTGTAATATTGACCAAACTGCATCGAATCCCTGTCAAAATGAAAATGCAGGGTACACAAGGGTTGAAAAAGGCAAGTGATGGAAGGACACAAAACGTTCATTGAGATGTAAATGAATAGAATGGTTTCAGGCATCACTTTGTGGAAGCAATTCATTTCAGAAAAGAAATACTTGGTTATTCCACGTATATTTTATTAAACACGACCCGGGTTCAACTTACAAACCCGGGTCGTATTTAATAAAATACATGTGGAATAACTAAGTATTTCTTTTCTGAGATGTAAATGATCACAGACATGAATGGAATAGATTTGGGTGGTTGCTTTCTGTAATGAATAGAGGAGAATTGGTTAAAGAGCATTCAACATTAGGAAAATTAGGAACGCAGTTGAAATTATCAAAGTAGAATAGGTAAAGTGTTCCCGTGAACTGTAATTTTAGCTGAGCGATTGTTTTGGTATCTATTATAGTGTATTCTATAGTTGTTGGATGAGTTGATGGGAGGAAGTAAGTACACAGAGATGAAGAGGGACTTGGAGTAGGTTGCTGGATTGCGTTTTGTTAGGAGTCGCAAAATATTTATTTGGTAGTTGTGTGGACACACCTCCAAAACCTACCTTAACTGTTAGATTACTTAATAATAATTCTGTAGTTGACATAATTACCAGTAAATTAGTTGTCCAATAAATAGAAAAATACAAAGGTTCTGGTGGACTAGATACACCTGTGTCTCATGTAATGTCTAGTTACAAATAAATGTATTGGAGTGCTATTGAGGAAATTTTTCTCTGAACTATGTGATTAAGAAGGACAAGAAAGAGTACTCCTTTTTGACTCAGATCCATTAAATGGTAGGAACGGTAATGTACCTTATCCAGAAGCAATGTATTCATAACTGTGAAGTTAAAAAACAGAGAAAGGAAGGGCAAGGTAACATTTTCTTATTAATTTAAATCATTGCAGACTAGGTAGTTTGAGGTAAGACTCCAGGTGTTTAATGAGGATTTCATTTGTTTTTAGATTGTTTCTATCTTGTTATTACATTAATAGATTCTTTATGATCCAACTAATGAGTCTGTTAATTATGTCTGTGTCAGCTCTGATGTTGATTAGTGATCTGAAAACTGGAAATCTGGGAGCTATTTCAAATTAAATATTTTCCCGGGTTTGATTTTTATGATTATTTAAATTTGGTCATTTACCTTTGTACCTGATAAAATTTCTGTATTTCATGAGGAAGTGCCTCAAGAAGGTACAGGGAAGAATGATGATAGCTTATTGTACCAGATTTATGCTGGCTCCTTAGAAAACTTAATATTTTCTCCAGGAGTAAAAGTTTAGGTAATAAAATATGTATTTTACTGCAGGAATCTGGTGAAGGTGTTGGTGGGTATGCCAAAGAGATGTCAAAGGAGTTTATAGATGCTGAAATGGCTCTATTTGCAAAGCAAGCGAAAGACGTTGACATCATAATTACAACAGCACTAATCCCAGGCAAGAAAGCACCTGTGCTGATATTAAAGGTGAGGTGGGACATTTTTTTTCGTTGACAAGTATGTCATTTACTATTCAATCCTTTCTTTGGCCCGTTCAAATAGTGGAGAAAAGAGAATTGGTGTAAAATTGTGTAATTGTACAAATCATTTTATTCTGAGTTTTATATAATGTGAATGACATTAAAAACTTTCTCCAGCACTCTTAGCATTATTTCTTTTTTAAGGTAATTCTCAGGGAAAGAAAATTAAAGAAATGAGTAAAAATAAAGTAGTGCTTGAACTGTTTGTGAGATGTTCTTTCAAGATTCAACATGTGTCCACTAAAATATGCATTTGTTATTACTAAAAATGAGCATTCTTGTGATTTTTTAGTAATAGTGTATAGTTTTAGGATAGGCTTTTGAAGGACCCCAATACTATTCACTACCTCACTCTTTAATCCTTACTTACTTAGCACAATATCCTTAGACCTCATGATACAAATTACAAAAACTCATTCTTTAGATCTGCATACTTCTCACCTCCCTTAATTCCATCCAAAGTTCCTATTCATTTCCTCCCCCTACCTGACTTTCCCAGCATGCTGGCCTCTTTCAGTCTTCAGCATCCTATTACTTCTCAGTATTACCCACATCCACTTATCCTGCCCTCCTCGTTTTTCTCCCAGCCATAAATCTCTTCCTGGAACATGCCTAGAATTCTAATAATTTGTCCTTTCTGTCCATTTCATTTTTTTCATTCTTCTCCACACCCATACCTGAAAGGCTTCCAATGCTTGTTCTCCAGCCTCAATGAAAATGTTCCTAAACTATATAGCTCTACTCACCGTACTCAAGGTTTCACTAGTCTTTTCTTTCCTTCATTACTCATGTTTATAATGATAAAATACCTCCTTGAAGAAACTGCAATGACATACTGTGCCTTAGATATTTGTGAGAGGAGCTTTATTCTGACCTCTGCATATTTTGGATTTGATTAGTGAATTTTGATTTCAAGATGTATTCTTCATAATTTCAGAGTCATGTGGAATCTATGCGCCCAGGAAGTGTTGTTGTTGATCTTGCAGCAGAAGCGGGTGGCAACATTGAGACTACCAAACCGGGTTCAGTGTACACGCATAAAGATGTTGTGCATATTGGATTGACAGATCTGCCTAGTCGACTTCCAACTCAGGCCTCCACCCTTTATGCCAACAACATTTCCAAGTTCCTCTTATCAGTAGGTTAGTTATGTATGGCTAACAACTTTCTTTCTGACTAAAGATATCCATGAATATGATTTATAGTGAGTATCAGAACTGAGTAGGTGTGATAACATGCTTTTAAATTGATTTTTCATTGAAGGAATCAGAATTACTATGTGGGTTTCACGAAACTCTGTGTCATTGTCATCAATTTCCTCATCCTTGTGAAAGCTTCTTTGCCTAATGCAATTGTTCTTCTTATGTCCATACTTTTTTGATGATACTGTTACAAAATACTTCTAAGATGGGTAACTGCTCTAAATTATGCCCTCTTACTTCAACGTTTAACGAAGCCTTCTTCATTTTGGAAAACCTTATTATCTTTTTGTTTTATGCATGGGGAGAAAATGAATGATGGATGGATGAAAACTGCTGATACCACATGGGTAAGAATTGGGAATATCATATGATATATGGTAGGATTTTAGGAGAATTGCTTCAGGGAAATGGGAGAATTGGAATTGTTGGGAAAAATTGAAAAGTTTAGTTCTGGAAGTCTGGTTGAGACAAGGGAGTTGAGAATTGTGATGATTCTTTCTCTTAATGTAATATAGACAATCTAAATTAAAGTTCTTTGTAAAAAATCTGAAATATTTAAGCTGGAAATTGATGACTTACTCTTTCCTTGCATGTGTATTTAGGTCAGAAGGACCATTTCGATATCAATCTTGAAGACGAAGTTGTCAGAGGTAGCATTGTTCTCAATAAAGGAGAAATGATGTGGCCACCACCACCACCACCTTCGATGGCTGTTGCAGCACCCACCGCCGCAGCACCAGTGGTAGAGAAAGCCAAAGCACCAGAGCCGAACCCATTTGCTGACACTATGAAAGATGCTCTTTTATATACTACTGGTAAGAAATTTTATGTTTCCAGGGTAAGTTCAGCTGATTATAATGAGGCAGAAGTAGTTTTTTTAAGTATAGATGCACAAAACATACAGATTTAATACTTATAATTTATTAAGACTTCACTAGTGATGCTAATTTTGTAATTATATTTTTGAAATTAAACATCCTTTTTCTCTTAACATTCTTCAAGGAGAAATTAACTTATTTGTGTGAATTTTATAATTTAAATATGAATATAAATCTTTAGAAATTTATAATTTATGTTTGCAAAAATTAGTCAAATGGAGGAAATCAGAATATCTATTAGTTTTTAAGAAAATCATAGGAGGGGCGTAAGTTACCTGGAATTACATGAAATCAGGCTTCTTTGACGAAATATGTCCCGAAAAAGAAAACCTCGAAGGGTATGTACATAGCAATTGCACCTTAGTTTTCTGATTTACAAAATAAATTGAAAAACATAACCACCACAGTAATTAAATTTCAATGGACTGAAAGCCATGTGGAGCTAAAAATTATTAAATTTTCCAGTATGTATTTGCATGCAAAAAGCCAATTCAAATGTCTAAAAGATTTTTTTCATATCATCACAAATTGCAATTTTTTAATTCCATGGTAAGCTTGAATCATGTTGAATTTTTTTAAAACCGCATAATTGCATAATTCTGTGCCCCTCTCAACTTAACCTAAAGTCTTAAAAAAAAATTCTGGTTATATACGGTGAGAATTAGCATTATTGTCCCTGAGTATGGTCATTCAAATAGACTTTATGTAGTTTTCAACAATGAAATATCACTCTTTTAATCTCAAAAATACCTCAGACTTCATATTTTCTTAATTTTTTAACGTACATATTAGAATGGGATTATGGATGGTGAATCTACAATATAAATTTAATTTTCTTCCACCAGGACTTGGAAGTCTTTTGACTCTTGGTTATATATCTCCAAACTCTGCGTTCACAACTATGACCACAACTTTTGGCCTTGCTGGTCTCGTTGGATACCATACTGTTTGGGGGGTGACCCCTGCTTTGCATTCCCCACTGATGTCTGTGACTAACGCCATCTCTGGTATCACTGCGGTTGGTGGCTTGTTGTTGATGGATGGTGGCTATTATCCAACTAATACGGTGCAGGTGAGTGAAATCCTATGCCTCATAACAAGAGCAGAAGTTCTACTGAATGATGAGAAACATTTGACTATGTTTAAAATCACAGTCATATTTGTTTAACCTTTTTATGCTTTAGATGTTGTGTAGCTAATGTTTATGTCCCAAACTTAGCTTTTTTTGTCTCAGGTGTGCTAAATTAACTCACCCTACTAGTTAATTTAGTAAGTGTAACATGGATAAATCAATCTACTGTCATTACTTAAGTTTGCAAAAATTCTTTTTATTTGTTTTGTGATAGCTTCAAAGCACATTGATTTTGTGTTTTTATTTAGTTCCTTCTACCTCAGTTTTTTTGAACTTTTAATTTTAATTAGGATCAGATTCATTTAACCATTTGGCGAATGCAATGTATTTCAGAAGGATGAGACATTTTTTGTGTTTGTGAAAAGAACATATCAGTTGACTATGATATGTGTTCATTTCATTCATTTCCTCATAATTTTGCTGCATCATTTCATCCTATTTCTGTTATTTATACCATTTTAACACACTCTCATGATAATAAATGTGCCCAACCAAAATTTTAGATTGATTAATTTTTGCAGTATGCTCTCTCATATCTGGACTCATTTGAAGATTTTTTATTTTCTAATTCATCTGATAGGCACTTGCAGCTTCTGCAGCATTCATTTCCTTTATCAATGTTTACGGTGGATTCCTGGTTACCAAGAGGATGTTGGATATGTTCAAACGGTATGAATTGCAAGTTAATTTCTAAACTCTATTCATAGAAGAGGGAACTTCCTTAAGGCTATTGGTATGCTATTAAACTCCATGAAGTACTTATTGGTTTTGTTTAACTTCCCAACACAAGTTCGCTTTAGTGCCACATAGCAGAATATTCATCTTTAGTTCATTCCATGGCATAGATTATGCTGTTTCAAAGGGATACGTAGCAGTTAAAGCAACCATGCATAGTGAATAATTAAAATTAATAATGGCAATAAGGATAGATGAGCTGTAAAAATTATTTGGTAGGGATATGCTAAACTTGAATTTTTTTAACACTTTCATTGAAAATGAGATTTGACTGTAAACACATGGTTATTTATTTTTGAATGATTATTCTGTGTCTCTGTGAGCCTAAAATGAGCAAGCTCTCTATTAATGTACATTGTCTTCTTTTTAAATTACAGATTTTACGAATGTCTTTGCTTATGGAATGTCTTTCTTCTTGCAAGTGTCGTAATTCTGTCTTTTTCTCAAGCATTGATCTTCAGCATGCACTTTTAATCTTTTATTATTGTAGTATGAAATGCTTAATAATTTCCATGGTCATCCCTTAATTTTTTGAGTACGGTGAAATAAGTGCCATTTGAAGGATATTTCATGTTTCTCTTCTCTCTGGAGTCTTTATTTCCATTCGCGTTTGGAGTCTTCTTAAAGCCTGTATAATTGTTCTTTCGAAAGAAGTAAGCTGTAGTCAGCACCCATTTATAAGCTTCTTCATTTGCAGAGGAATATTGGAAGGAATTCTGTTAGTTTCTGTTATGACTTTTTCAGTGTATTAGAAGCAGGGGCATGGGGTACATTGTGATGCCTTAAGTCCCAAAGCCGGCACTCTTCATGTAAAAGAGAAGTGATTACCTAATATATGCCTTTTCTCTGTGACTTGATCTCCCCTACTTGATGTTTATTATATCGATTTCCTCTGCACCCCTCACCCAAGCAGGCTGTCAATGGGTCACTGCTAACATAATGTGATTATGATGAACACCCTATGGTGCCATCAGGAATACTGAAATGGCCATCCCTGGTCCCAAGTGAAATGTCAAATTGAGTATTCTATTGTCTGATTCTGTCTTTACATTTGATTTCATCTTAAATATCAATGGCTAACATTGAAACAATTCTTAATTCATTACCATTATTGTCACACATGCTTGATGTCATAATAAATGCTTCATTGCTCCCCGATCAGCCTTAAATAAACATACATTTACTATGTGATTCTAATCAATTGTTCCATGTATCCATAGAGGATATATTCAGAGGCCTGACATGGTTGGTAAAACCATACATAATCCTGAATTCTGTAAATTACATGAGCAATGTGATATTGATATAAATATAATAAAGTTTAAATCATGAATTATGCACAGTAAAACATCAACCTTAAAAAGAAATCATAACACACTATGCACTCAAATGAAATCATTTTACTAAAATTTGTTGTCACCAGCGTAACTTTATGGAATTTGAATAACATATTGAAGTGTAATGAAATTTTTGACTTTGTAATTCCACACACTTTATTTAAAAACACGACTCAGGTTTTGATGTGAACGTCATCATCAGGTGACCCGATGATGACTTTCAACGTCGAAACCTGGGTTGTGTTTTTAAATAAAGCGTTTGGAATTACAAAGTCAATAATTTCATTTCATTTGAATACATTTACTGTGTCCTTTCTCTTTTTATCCCGATCACAAGCACAAACTATTGGTATATTTGGGCAGCTGGATTTCACCTTATGTATTCCATTCTTGCTGAAACTTTTATTAGTAATTTTATTTCCTTAATTCTTAATTTATTTTTTTGCTCCTGGAAATCTCAGATAACTGAAACAGCAGACTCTAAATCAGGAGATAGTGGGGTATGATTGTGTAGATATGGTATTGCCATAGTGAATAAGTGACAGGCTTGATCTTAAATGTGAAAGAGTCATAATGCCATTACTTAAAATCTTTTTCCATGTTGAGTCTGGTGGGGACGACCTTTTCATCATATCAAACAAGATAGCTATTCATACTAAAAAGAAAGACTCGTACTTTTCCACAAATCTGTGGAAAGTACGAGTCTTTCTTTTTAGCATGGATATTAAATACTTCCACGAAGTGAAGCCTGAAACAATAGAAGATAGCTATTGCTTGTTTTTTTTGCGGGCCAGACTTAATGAGCACTTGTATGGATGCATCCAAAATTGATGTTGATTTTTAAATTTTATAGCATCTGCCAGGATTCTGCGAGTTTTCTCTTTGTGCATGCCTAATGGATTTTTGTTACAGGGTCATGGGAGTTATTGGAATCAGCCAAATATTACTTCTCAATAGCTGTTGCATTTCAGCCTTTGTTTTCATTTTGTGAAAAAAAAATCATTTTTCCTTGTTCCTTGCCCTGATCTAAAATGTTTCTATTTTTCCAGACCCACAGATCCACCAGAGTATGGGTACCTTTATGGGATCCCTGCCGCTGCATTCCTGGGTGCATATGCATGGGGTGTTATGGGAGGTGGGGCGTCTCCTGAACTTCATCAGATGGCTTATCTAGCATCATCTCTGTGCTGTGTGGGGGCATTAGCTGGTCTAAGCTCTCAGAAAACGTCCCGATTAGGAAATGCTCTTGGAATGGTTAGTTTTTCATGCAGTTAACATCTGAGTGAGTGAAGCCTACATTGTTAGATCAGTGATTAAGCAGTTCATTGATTATAATGGCTATTGGCTAACCTAATATTTCCACTTTGAATCTTGCAAATATATGTTTTGCTGCTGTGTTATAGTCCTTATTTGGTGGAGTCCACTAGATTGGAATGACCACGCAGCCATAAGATCACCTTAAAAATCTCTTTTATTCTGAAATGAATGATTTAAGGATAATGCTTAAATTTCAGTCAAATGTTTAGTGATTTTTAAGTATACTGACCCATGTGTAGTGTGGTGTGTTTTTCTCTAATATTTAACCTAATGCCACACTTATTATATTACTTAAAAAAATTGGAAGGCATTGAGTGCTGGTATTTATAATTTATCAGTGCCTGTGTGAATTTAAAGGTATATCAATTCATTTCTTTAGTTGTAGTATTTGTTTACTTCTTGCTTAGTCAGTAACCAAATTTTACTTATTTCATTGGTGATTTTTTTACATTTATTTTTTATTAGATTGGTGTGTCTGGAGGCATAGCTGCTACATTAGGCCAGTTGGCTCCAAGTATGGAAGTTCTCACGCAGATGGGGGCCAGCATGGCTGTTGGTGGGACAATTGGTACAGTTATTGCCAAGAAAATTGAAATCACAGATCTTCCACAACTTGTGGCTGCTTTTCATAGGTACTGAAACAGCTTCTATATGCTCAAGACTTATTAACATTTTTAAATTCCCACCAGATTTCTATTGTTAAGAGTCAAACCATTATTTGTTAGAAATTGATTTACAAATTTAATCCTGCAACCATAACCTGTCAATTTTAAAACTCGTGAGCTTTAATTTTCAGTCCTACTTGGATGGAAAAATATTATTTACTCCCGAAATATTATTTTTTTATCCTGTAAATCTTTGCAAATTACTGCATCCCAATGCATTTTCAGCCTAAAGTAAGCATATAACATTTCTTGCATGAAGGAACATTTGGTGATCTCCTTAGAAGGGCAGAGAGGGATCCTTTAGAAAGGGTTATGTGGAAGCGATGAAAACCTGTCTCGCCCCAAAATAAAGATGATTATTTATTTTTTCTGATACTAGTGTAAACTCAGTAGTCATCCTTTTTATATCACATGAATTAGTTTTTGTGACAATCCTGCAAAGTTTGTTTATACTTAGCATTCTAAAGATAGAAGATACTCATAAAAGTGAAATTTTGAGTATAAAATATGCTTGCCCACTTGTCATCAGGAACTTTGTTGTGCTTTGTGAAGTGAACACTTGCTATCATAAGAGTGCCCCCCATACCTGAGAATGAGATAAATTACAACAATTATTATGGAATTAATTGAGCCAAGAAGTATAATTTGATTCAGACAGGCATGCTTAACTCAATAAGCCTTCCTATTTACACTAATTTGGCCTTCCTCTGTTCTGCTGATGTTGGTTTTGCTCTGAAAGGCTTTAGTAAGATGATGACCACAGAAGCCTTGTCTCTCCTGCTGCCGGGTATGACACACAACCAATTGGGCCAAGTCCCATAGTTCCAGGACTCAATTCCTCTATACTGTCCATCATAAAAACCATGGGATTAATAAATGAGGTGGTTTCCCATTGCCTTCCTCAATAGTGTTTTTCACTGGGGTGAGATACCTTCACAGACAAGTCACCCAGGAACAGACTCTGTGTGGTCTACCTTTTGTCTGGCTTCTAACCTTTGACCTATCTGGCATGGGTGACCTTACCCGGAGTAATTATCAGTGCTTCCGCCAGCACAGCTCTAGGGGTCATTGAAACGCACAAGCCCTTCCACCATGTCAAGGTTGTAGTCCATTGGAGGGTATAGCAGTTTTATAAACATTTTTTAACTATAAACAAAATCCTACCCATTATGCTGCAATAGTTCATTTTCATATGACAGAAGAATCATTGAAGTCATTTTGACTTTAAATTATACTCTGAGGTCAACTTGGGATTTCACTCATGAGTACTTTGGAGTATAAGTTTTGGCTTGGGATTAATTCATTTCTTTGAATAATGTTTTTGGATATGCATGCATGATATTTGCAAGTAAAGGAAAGGTAACAAATATGCATCAACTCTTCATTTTATGTGTAGATTTCTTAAGATAAAATACTTCTTTGTGTTCTCAAGTCAATCTAGTATGTGCCAATCATTTTAGCTTAATTGCTAATGGCTTGATTTCTTTGTTGTGGTTTTTTGATTCATGATTGTGTGTTTTATTTTTTCTATGCAATGGTCCACAGTTTGGTGGGAATGGCAGCTGTTTTGACTTGCGTTGCCACGTACATCCACGATTTTCCCAACTTTGCTACAGATCCAGCAGCTAATGTAGTGAAGACAGCTCTTTTCCTAGGAACTTACATTGGAGGTGTGACGTTCAGGTATTTTTTTGCTCTTATAAATTTCCAAATGCTAATTAATCATGTCGACTTTATTTGCTATTCAATTTTCTTAGCCAATGATCTAGGCCAGAATTTACTCAATTCTCAAAATAATGAACATTTTTACAGTGGCTCCTTAGTTGCATATGGAAAACTCCAAGGAATTCTGAACTCAGCCCCCTTGTTGCTTCCTGGAAGACATGCACTAAATTCTGCACTTTTAACTGGCAATGTGGCTGCAATGGCTTACTATTTCCTGGGAGATCAAGCAACATCTACTGTTGGTTTGTCCATGCTTGGAACTACTGCAGCTCTGTCATCTATTATGGGAGTAACTTTGACGGCAGCTATTGGAGGTAAGAAAACTGTAATTTCATGTGGTTAGGACAAAAGCAATGTACTTTTTCAGAAATTCCTTATCATCCTGGCTTCTTAAAATGGACTTGACCTAATTAGTTTTACATTCCATTATCAAAATATAATAACATGAATTGTAGCATCATATTAATCATGGTTCACCTTACGTTTTCATCAACTAGTATAATTAAGAAATGCATAATGATTTTCCCTCTTTAAGGGTGCATGATATTTCATATTAGTCCCCATTTAATTTATAACTGTTGTCCTCTTTCAACTGAATCTTAAAACACCTTTCTCCTTTGCTTTGTAAAATTGTTCCAATAAGGAATGGTTTTTTTCATGTTTGTGTGGGATTTATTCAATCTGGTTAGTGCTACAGTATTTAAATGCTCTTAGAGGGTTCAAAGTCCAAATTCATATGGTGCTTCTAAAAACTCAGCTCAATGGCAGCGTAGAGGAAGGAGCTCAACCTCCTTGACTGGATGTGTGATTTCCTGCAGTGTGTTGTGACTTAAAGAGTAAATGAAGAGCTTCTATTGACCACCTTAGAGTTGCTGCTTATTTATTTACACAGTCCACATCTAATTGCTCTTTCTGCTCTGCTGTGCAATGTTACTCATCACGTGTGTAATTTACACAAATAGGTGCAGACATGCCTGTTGTTATCACAGTGCTCAACAGCTACAGTGGATGGGCTTTGTGTGCGGAAGGATTTATGCTCAACAACAACCTAATGACAATCGTGGGAGCTTTGATTGGGTCTTCAGGAGCCATTCTGTCTTATATCATGTGTAAGGTAAGTCCCATGCTACTGCTCGAAAAACTGCTATGGCGAGTACAATGAAATCTGAAAAAAAACAGTGGAAAATGCAGAATCCCCACAAGGGGGACCATTTAGGGGGATAAAGAAATTTCTGCTTTTTCAAAGTTATTAATATGAAATATTATTTGGCAATAGTTTTCCTATCTTGGAGCATTTAATTAGAATCATTTATCTGCTTTTTCTTAAACAGTGATACATTAAAGAAACTTGACGTGGATAAAAGTGTGTAATTCGCATTGTTTCAGTTGTCAAGACACTTCCAATGAAATTGTGTAAGAATAAATATTAAGATCCAGACCTTTTTTGTGCGCTTCATCAATTTTATTCTAAATAATGGGGCATTTTATATTAGATTTTAAGTTTTAAACAATTGTTCCTGAAGTGTGTAGCATGCTACATTTTTTATGAATGGTATCAGTTTACTCAGCTGATTGAGAATTTAAATTGTCCCAAGAAACCGAGAAATGGTTTCTCTTGGTGCTTACTGCCATCAGGTTATTAAGAGCAATAGTTTCTACATTTTCTCCTGGTGTTCAATTATTTTTTCCAGAAAAACTAAGATTAAATTTCTTAGTACTTTGAATTAACCTTATTGCGATCTGCTTTTCTTCCCATCCCAGATGTGTCATAGTCCCTTTATACTGTGTTTAGCATACCATCCATTATGGTGACTAACAAATTTAGATGCATCCATTAATTAAATTGCCAATCAGAACCTCTGAATTCTCCCTCACTACCAAAACCAAAACCTCTACATGTGCAGGCAATGAATAGATCCCTGCCTAACGTCATCCTTGGAGGCTATGGGACATCATCAACTGGCACTGGAAAAGCAATGGAGATCACAGGAACTCATACAGAAGTAGATGTAACTGGTGCTGCAGAGATGATCGAAAATGCTAGGAACATTATTATCACACCAGGTGGGCAAAACTATCATGTTCTCAATCTAATGCTCTGAAGTTCATTATTATTTGATAATTTTCTTAAATCATGTATTTAATCAAATGGTGCTGCAATGATTGTTAATTTGAGCATACATTATTAATTTTTAACTTAAAATTTTTTTATTCAGTTATGCGTTGATGTAGTTAACTCAAATTTGCATTTTTTTTATCGCAGCAAGTTATTGTGATAGAATAGAAAAATGCATTATTATGTTCCTGAATATTTGTTTGCATGGATTAGTTTAAAAGGCTGGTTCAAAAACTGGTGAGCTTATCCCTAATATACATGAGAATCCCATAGGAAATATTAGTGGCTTTCAGTGTTGAACTATTATATTATATTAGTGACTATACCAATACTACCTATCCAGATACATACCTGATAGCAACTGGTGATGTGGATGAGTCACTAACTGCAAAGATCCATTAACCTCTTGTACGAAAAATATGCGTAAAAATTTTAGGATATTTTCTCAATGAAATATGATTCTCTTCTCCAAAACTGCAGAAATGAAAGAAAAAAAACATTTTGAGATAATTTATGGCCAATGAAGCATTTGTAGCTTAAAAAGCCACTTTATTTTTGTGCATTTCATTCTTAAAAATTGTTGTATCTCATTAATTTAAGAATTAACTGTTGTGTATAAAATCAGATATTGAATCGGAATTTTTCTTTGAGCATCTTCCATTTTAATATATCCATTCTACAAACACAAATATGTTATTTAATCTTTGAAAATCATCTATTATACCTGAGATATTACAATGATGCAATTAGGGTGGAACTTCCTCGGATCAACCAGTATGTGGTGTTAACATATCCTTTTCCATTTGAAGTTTCCGTAGTTTATTTAAGTCTGTCATCGTGTGTACTTGATGCTGTGACATCAAAACACATTACACCAAATGTTAACTCCTGTAGAAAATTAGAAATTGTTATACATAATGAAAGCCTCATTTGCATGCCACCATTAGGCATGTTGGCTCTGAAGTGTTTTAAGTCATTCCTATATTCTATAGTAATAATTCCTATACTGTATAGTAATACAGTATTTACATAGGGGCTGCATTGTTAAGATATATTCAATTTCATGATTAGATGTTACTTAATGTTTTCAAATTGTGTTTTAAAAACATGAAACAGAGAATGAATTCAGTTTTTCAGAAAGTTTATTTGCAGTAAGTATTATGACTTTTATTTTTCATGTACCTAAATTAATGACTTGGGCAATTTTATTTACACTTTGAATGTTCTCTTTTGTACAGGTTACGGTTTGTGTGTAGCCAAAGCTCAATATCCCCTTGCTGAAATGGTTGAGTTGCTTAAGAAAAAGGGAAAGAACGTCCGTTTTGGAATTCACCCTGTTGCAGGTATGGCTAAAAGTTTTTGCTATAATTGGTGAATAATACAAGGTTCAAGACAAACCTATCATCACAATCTCCTGCATAAGGTTATTTAGTTACAGTATTCAAATTGTCAATGGTCGTAAAACATTTTATATAGTAGTTAACCATGAATTGTTATATGTCTCATGCATTTATTGAAGTAAATTTAATGTGTGTTCATATTTTATAGGACGTATGCCTGGACAATTGAATGTTTTGCTGGCTGAGGCTGGTGTCCCCTATGATTCTGTTCTTGAGATGGATGAAATCAATTCAGACTTCACAGAAACCGATCTCACCCTTGTTATTGGAGCTAATGACACTGTTAACAGTGCTGCAGAAGATGACCCCAACTCAATAATTGCTGGAATGCCTGTATTGAAAGTTTGGAATTCTCAGCAGGTTTGTGCCTATTAGTTATCATTCAACTCTCATCTATTGCTTTGGGCTGTCTTGATAATGATGGTGATGATGTTTATTGGTTCCTAAAAGACATGTTTGGAACATATCACAGACAAACCCAACACGTTGCAATTAGTGTTTGAATACAAATATACTGTCAAAAATAAAAAATACAGTAAACCGGAGTAACATCGTATATAAGATTAAAATTATTTATTGACGGAGAGAGACATAAATTCATTCACTATGTAGCATTGATGATTACACTGTAACTGATAAAGTTAAGACTTATGGGACAAAAAAAATTCTATTTCCCCTAGTTTTCTAGGTAATGATTTCAAGAATTTACACCAGCAAAACAAGGGTTCTTAGTAAACATCGCTGAGTTATGGGTAGTTATTCTTAAGTCATTACAAGCTCTTATGCTGTACCAATGTACATCAGCATTGGTTATCAAGTTGACCTTGGCTTTGTTTTGCTGCACAATAATAATAGTATGAAATATATACATCTTTTGTTGATCATTGTTGAGTATATTTTCATGCTGATGATTTTGATGGTCACTTGGTCGGAGTGTCGGTAAAGCACTTCTTGCCATTAACTTATATGCACCTACCCGACTGGGTATGTTGTAAAAGATACCTAGTGTATTGGATGGCATTGTTAGATGACATTAAAAAAGTACTAATTCAATCATTTTCAACAGGTTGTAGTGATGAAGAGATCATTAGGAGTTGGTTATGCTGCTGTTGACAATCCAATTTTCTACAAACCAAACACATCAATGCTGCTTGGTGATGCTAAGAAGACCTGTGATGCCCTTCTCAATGCAGTCAAACAAAAATATGCAGAAGCTAGTTAAAATTGATTGAGTGTTAGAGAAAGGTAAATGAACCTTAATGTTTATGGAAAATTGAAGGAAATTAATCTTATTATGCCATATTTATAACTTAGGATCATCTTCTTTGGAGGTTTTTCTTCGTTTTTTCCCCCTTGAGTCCATACTCATGCATTGCAATGTTGATATGGAGATTATTTTACCTATTTGATGGTATACTAACTGCTTGAAACCATAAATGATGGTGATTAGGAATTTCATAATACGTACTTGTTAATTTGTCAAAATTTTGTAAACTTGTCATGCCATGTGTTACTTTTATAATGCATACTTTACTTTAATGATTTGGAATTCAATGCAAGGAAGGTATGTTATCTGATCAAAGTTATCTCTTACAAATCTACCATTGAATGCATAAGAGATTGAGTTTATTCAAGCCAGAAATGCTTTTTTTAATATTTACTGTTTATTTCAGTAATTATTGTTTCAAAAGAGCAAATTTATTGCCTAGTATTGGAAATAGTGAAGTGAATAATTTCTAAGCTTAAATCGTGCTTTTTTCTTATGTCTAAATATTCAAGTTTATTATTTTTTCTTTTGCATGTAGGCTTGTGGAACTTTCCTGACCAAAGAATATCCTGACAATCAAGGAAGATTAAGATGGCCACGCAAAAATTATAGATCATCATCATACAGATTCACAAACAAGTTTCCTAGTGAATTGGCTCTTAATGAAATTTTAATTGCAGATAGCCGAGATGCTTGTTTTGTTAGAATGTTGGTGAAAAATTCTGTTTAGATTCAGGAAAACGACTCATCTTTTTTTTGGGGCCCATTTCTCTATTAATGTAAGGAGGCTAATGCATTTTTTTTTAATTTTTGCTTTGTCTTATAGAATGAAATTCATACTTTTCAGGGTTTGCAATCTCATTGAAGATAACTCATTTTAAACACAAAGTGAAAACATTGTTTTTTTACAAAAGCCATTTTTATAAGAACTAAATAACTTTAGATACAATTATGATTTGCATCAGAATTTTGTACTGCATATATAACTGGAGAACCTAATGTTCTATTATGTGAAATAATACAAAAAAATTAGGATTGGATGGAAATTATGTATGCATTTCCTGTCACTTCTCCAGTGATATTTTTATAACTATTTGCACGTTTTGGTTGAATGTTTTAAGTCAAAGGAACTACAATAATTTTTATGCATTTTATGTTTTGATGTAACCAATGCAATTTCATGTTCGTGTACAAAGTTGATTGCAAAGTTTTCTGATTTCAGCCATGGCTGTGTCATTTCTTGCTAATCTTCAGTGAGATTACTTAAATGTTGATAAAAACACCTTCCAGTACAACTTTTCAGGGAAAACAAGTTTTATGGTGGTAAAGCTTAAAAAGCATTTTTTTTAAATTGTACAGTAAACAAGTGGAAATAAAACAGTGACTTAGAGTGGATTTTTTAATTCTTGACAAAGAAATCAACAATTGACACTGCATAAGGTTGACATACATGCTAAAACCTCATTAACAGCAAATAACAGACCAACAATACACCTCAGTAACGGGTTAAATCTGAAATACATTACAGATTTAAACAACATTAGAAAACTATGTCTCTGGTGAGCATGATTGTATTAATAAGTTGTCTAATGCTAAAATATTTGGAATGTTTGTGCTGATTTATTGTTGTCTTTGTGTGCAGATATACATAATTGAAGATATATTTAAATATGTGCCAAAAATTTATTTATGAATGTTTTCACAGTTGAATTCCTTAAGCATTTTCACTAATTACATAGCTATCTACAGGAAGCTTATGTCATATTTCATGAAATTACAATGCTGCTTCATGCCATTAAATAATTGAATGAAAGTTCTATGACAGTTGAATTTTGATAAAGAAGTTATCACTGCCACTCACTTAGTTTTTATTTTTTTAAAGAAATTTTACAATGGTTCCCCACTGTGACATAATAAAACATCATATTTATTGCATTTTTATAAACCTTGAAAAAATTAAAGCATCAACACATTTGGCTCACCTTTATTTTATTAAGGCAAGGTCTTATAACAAAACGTTAACACCAATTTTAGTATGAACATTGTGCCATGGCACAAAGGTACCATAAGGAGTTAATAAAGAATGTATCAAAAATTCACAGCTATTTTCTTTACATTCATTTGAAGAAATTATTTTATGCACTACCTTGATAAATACAAGATAGTTTTTTTATGAAAAAATGCTAGAAATATTTATTGAGTCTATAATACTGGTAATAAACATGTGATTTTCAGATTAATTATTAGTGGAGATGTAACAAAATTAATAATTAATCCTTATGAATGATTTTAAAGTATTGCTGGTACACAATGTCTAAATTAAATTCCTAAAGTTAGTGAAAGGAACCAGTGTACAATAAATATGTAGTGTTTTCCACTACTCGCAATAAAGAGATTAAAGCAATTTTTTTCATTCTTATTATAGCGTTATTCTGATATCAAGAATCAGCATATGTTGAAAATTACTTTATTGCAAGAGTTTAATAGTGATCCTATTATAAATGTATTTGACTTACAAAATAGCAATGATCTGAAAAATTATTTTATCGATTTGTCATTGAAGGGTATACATGCCATTTTGAAATGCACTTCTTAATTATTTCATTAATTTTAAATATATTTCTTTTAAGTGCCATCCCGAATCGATGACAATATTATCGCACAAAGTAGTTTAAAGTTGATAAATATTTCATTTGTAATTAGTTAAAATAGTATTGCAGACTTTATTATTTTTACTATGAGAAAAATTAAAATTAAATATGGCAGTTAAAATTCATTCGATGTGCATATATTGTACGTAATTTTCCCTTTTATTCGATTAAACATTTTTCAATAGTTCACATTACCTGATGTCATTATTCTAAAAAATGTCCTGAAATCATATAACTTGAATGAAACTTTAGAAGGGGCACTGCAAAAAGATGGAACTAGATTCATGCATGAAGAAATATGAAAAACTTTAATCCCTACAATATAATTTAAATATATGCCTATGGAAAATTTCATTTCTATAAGTGAATTTTATTTATGAAGAACGCTTTATGATTATGCTATTAAATATTGGTAGCTAAAAAGGTAACTGCGACAAATGCAGTGCATATGTTTAAATATGAGAACATTGTTAGCATTTTATAAGTAATTCCTTGCATGATTCAATTTTTATTTAATTAAGTAGATAACTAGTCTTTAGATTAAATGAAATACCAATGTCCATACTTCATCAATAAGATCTGCTTCTTTGAAGCTTTTATCAGAAAATAAAAATGAATCAGCGTAATGATATGTGAAGACAAAATGCATACATTTTTTGACAAAAATTACAAACAGCACACAATAAGGTACCATGAAAAATGCTAGTCAACATACAATATCACAGAAAAATAGCAGTCTTAGGATACACGGAGAACATACAATGGTTGAAATATATTGCAGTAAACCTCAAATGTATGATGGAATGTTATTTGAGGTTAAATACATTTTCATGCCATTGCATTGAAAACATGCACACTCAGTTGTGCAGAGAGGCACACTTTTTAGGGAAAGGTAGCTGTTGGCCCCACAGTTTGACTAGTTAAAGAGTTTCAAAAGAATCCTTTTTGATGCGAAGACTTGAAAGCCTTTGGCTGAAGGTAATCTCATTCAAGTCAAGATAGGGAAGTAAGAAATTGGGAGGATAAATCCTTGAAAATTCATAACACTTGCTCACCAATATCAATTAGATTGTCTCCGCTATCACACCAAGAGGTAGAAAAATGTTTCCTTGTACTAATTTAAATATCAAAACTTTCACTCACTAGTTCAAGGTCCTTACAAAAAACTTAACTTTAAAACATATGAAGGCAAAGATGAGACACTTTTTTTTTTAAACATAAATAAATGTTAACAATCTATTAATATTAACATGGAATAACTTACACTTCTCAAGAGCATTATGATATTATCAGTTAAACCTTTGTTAATATTGTCACATACCAGCATTATTCTATTAAACTATCCCTAGGAACTGCTCATTAATGATTTACATTAATCAACTATAAGAGCCCAGCTTTTAGGATGGCTGCACGTGTACGACAGAGGTTAGAAGATTCTAAAAACTGGAGGTTACAACAAGGGGAAGGAACAATAGGTTCCAATAGATAGGTTTGTATAAAGGCAAGATGGATAGGGAAGATGGCTTTAAGGCACAACCAGGTTGCACCATCAAAGAATGAAGTATATGAAATACCATGCCAATAGTAATAAAAATACTGCATCCTTTCAGGCACTATACAACAGAAAAGAAAGGAAATCCCTTTTACAAGAGTGATAGGAACGAGGAAAGAGATACAAAACAGCATCACAGTAGTCACTTCATTTTATCTCCATCAGAAAGTTTTTTGAATGAGTTAACAGGATAAATGGGTAAGCAAGTGTATACTGGGAAGTCTAAAATGGTTGAAGCATGAAAATCATGCATAAATAGAGAGGCTTGTCATCTACACCACGACTATCCCTAATGTTTTTTTTTGTATAAAAATCTTTGAAGGCCACACAATCAGATGAAATTATTTTTGACAAAATATACCAACAGGTTTGAGAGGAATCTTTCATGATTTTATCAAATGCATATGCATCAAGTTTCTTAGTGCTAAAACACAGCACTTCTCAGAACATTAGAAGGTCCAATGTGAAAAATGCATTAAAATACTGGGATGACACAAATTATGGAGCTATCAAATTATTCTTGGGGTAAGCATTGTTAGTTGGGTCATCAAGAATGTTTTCATATTACTGTCTGCCTTGTACTTAGTGTATTGATGAGTATATAACAGAAGAGAGCAAGTACGTTTTAAATTCAGTTGCAGAGGGAAACATGAATGTCATTTGATTAGATCAGGCATGCTTTTAAGTGTGTTTTCTGTATAATATTGCAGATGGCTATATATGTATATATTTATTTTCAATCCTAAAAATCAACTTCTCTGTCTTATTCCACATAAGTTTTTTTTTCAGGCCATAGCTAATTTCTTCCTGCAGCTCCCCAAATAGCAAATGAATCTGAGATAAAATTTATTTAAGTGTGCCCCAGAAATGTTAGCATATGAAGCAGAAATAATTTGGAAAAGAGTGGGCAGAGTCAAGGCCCTAAGGAAAGCCTCAATTGAGGTCCTTTTCCTGAGGTATTATACAGATGGGTGATTCAAAAATTGTCCTTACCAAAGCACCTCAAATTAGTTCTGTGAAATGTTTTAATAATAAAAGATTAATATCCTATTAACCCGCTTCATAACTTGATCCCACAGATTTCAAGAAATTAGATATCCCCTTAACATCATGAAAAATACCTCTTTCTTCACACCTCCAAGTAACCATAAAAGGAATACCAAGAAAGTGAGACCTTTTGTCTAAAAGTTTGGAAGAAAAATTTTGCTCTCCCACAGCTTTCATTAATCAGCAGTTAGTTTTGGAGAATACTAAGAAGTATGTTTATTGCTTTATAGTTTTGATTCTTAAACAACATGATTTGTCACTGCTTAGTACTTTTTCCATTCAATGTCTTTTATATTGCATGTAAAACATTAAACATGGGACAAGTCACTCCTAACCTTCCTTTGTCCGATGACTCCTTCCACTCTTCTCTTTATTTGCATTAGTCGTCAAGACATGGATTAAAAAAATGGGTGCCCCTATTCATTATTTTGCAAAAAATAATAACTTCGAATGGGCAATATAGGTTGCACTCAAGACTCCTTTTAGAATACTCCTAGGGTAATCTTTTTGAAAATAGAAGACATAGACCTTTTTTCAGTCATAGCTTTGCTGTCCTGTACCCGTAAACAATTTCACTCACTCTACAGGCCCAGATGTGTCCTTCCCCTGCTGCAGGTCTTGAACTGCGGCAAGGATACGCTTCACATGACCTACCTTAACCACGCCGAGATCTTTCAGGTCTCGCCTGCCCAGTGCCACAAGCTCCTTCCCCCGAATGTCGTGCTTCTCAAAGGTGCTCTTGTACTCTGGGAGCTGGAGTCGGTCCAACCAGGCACTCACCTCCTCCGTGCCCCAGGTGAGGAAGTGTGGAGAGGAAGTGTGCGAGGATGAGCCATCGCTGCTACCCCCACCCCTGGCTCCTCTCTTAAGTTTCACCCAGAAGAGTGGGGCCTTGCCACCCTTCTTGCCTTCGTCGCAGGCCTTGCGGCCACCCGGCTGAAGGTGAACCAGGCCACTGTTGTCCTTTTGACAGTGCTGCAGCTCACGTTCCATGCTTGAGAGGGCAGAGCTCAGTTTGGTCTCTAAATCCTCCCTTATGGACTGAGGTTTTGAGTTAGAGGAAAAATAATTTATTTAGAAGACTGCATTATTCAGGTTCATTCACATGGTAAGTATATAGAATTGCATGGATCTAAAACCTAGCATACGTAAATTGATGGATCTTCATAATGAATTTGTATGTTATCATCATAATTATGTGATGAATCATGATAATCGTAATTACTTGAATTTTTTTCATACAATGTAACTCATTTTTGGCCCTACCACAAAACATGGAGCTGCTTTGCTAGATCTTTGCATACAAACTGTGTTTCAGAGGAAGCTCAGACTGCTGGCTGTGATGCTTATTACATGTCTATTATCACACACCAAGTCCCCGAGGAAAGAGGATGAGCATAAATTAGAAATTTGAATATGAAGAAGGATAAAAAGATTAAACTTAATAGAAGCAGACAGAGAAAAGACAGGGAAGAGGGAAAGTTGTTGCAGGAAATCTGGAAATCATCGATGGCCAAAGAAGTATTTGAGGGAAGCCATGGGTGATTTGAAAAGTTTAAGAAAGGGACCTGGCATCCACAGCGTTATGAGGCATGATGGAGCAGCAAGCTTTGACTCAAAGGCAGCAGAGACCTTAATAGGGACTTCAAGAAGCTTGTAGATTGTGAAGGTTACCCACCACAACAGGTTTTTAATAGTGACGAAATGAGTCTTTTCTGGAAAAATCTTCCAAAGCAAACCCATATAACAGCAGAGAAGAATGCATTGCCCAGTCACAAGCCAATGAAAGACCATCTCAAGCTGTTATTTTGTGCCGATGGGAGCAGTGATTTGAAAATTAAACCCCAGTTTACCATTCAGAAACTCCAAGAATCTTCAAGAAGTGTGAAGTTCAGAAAAGCAAGCTAAACGTCATGTGGAGGTCATGGGAAATGGTTGCATTTGAAAGTGACAAGCATCACTGAGCATACATAGCCACTGCCTAATAAGGCAGTGGCTATGCATGCTACAAATTTAATTTATGATAATGCTCTGTTACATTTTTGTAAAATTTTGAAGTCCTGGCAAAACAATATCTCTAGACAGCTCTCTAGTAAATAAAATTAGGAATATATCATAAATAATAGACTAATTAATTCGATTCTTTTTTTTGTACAAGTCGAACTTGCATTCCGGGTTAGTTCATTCGTTGACAGAGGAATAGAAGATAATTCATGATCCTAAACAATCCATAAATAATTTTCTTTGATTTAAACTTGGAACATAATTAATTCATTTTGGTATGGGATAAATTATCATATTTTACATTAATTTATATGAGAAAAATTGTTTCAATTTACCAGAAAGATTCCAGAGTGGATTATGCTTGTTGTGTGAGGTTCCACTGTATCTGGGTAAGCCATGAAGCTTTAATAAGGTAATAATTGTGCATTTTCAGAAAAGAGTGTAGCAGCACTGTCCAAAACCTTTCTCAGTTTTCAATTTCTTAGCATGATGATCACAACTATTCCCTCATGAAACTATTCCTTCTTAAATTTCTGCACTCATAGCAGTATCTCATGCCACATGGAGATTTTGGTAATGAGTTAAACACTCTTAACGTTTTTTATCTGCATATTCACTTCATCACAACTCAAAGCTATGTATTAAAGAAGGAAAAAGTATATTTAATGGCACATAGGATCCACTTTTTCCTAAGGAATGGGTAAAAAGTTTCCCCAGTTGTTATCCGCAAATTTGAGGTATCTGGTAGGTTAATGTGCATTGAACCAATAGTTATTTTTTTTTCTTTTATTTACCTCTAATTTATGGGCATTCTTATAAATATTGGTGTCCCTTTTGTGAAATGCTTTCTCTTGAAGCTTAGCTACTATTATAAACTACAGATTCAGGTGTGATGTGGTGGAACCTTTCCATAATAACAGAGACAAAAATTGCAAGAGTTTTCATCCCTGTTATCTTAGCCACATGGCTTTTACTGGTAAATTACAGCAGTATTATTGTTAAAAACCTTTTCTCTACTGCTCTATTTGGATATTACATTCAAGTTTTCCCCCCACTAATTCATAAATCTAAATTCCAAAGCAAAGTTTAAGAGAGCGCCTTGATAGCTTAACTGGCTAAAGTACTCAACCGGACATTGAGAGATCCGGGTTCGAATCCCGGTCAAGGCGAATGATTTTTACACTCTGAAATTGTTACATTGAAATAAATCTAAATATTTCAATAACATTAAATGCTTTCCTGTAAATACAAAAAGGTAAAAAAAATTGATTTTATCTTTTGAGATGCAGGAGGGATTTTGAATGACCACGGGTATCTTATAATACCTGATAAGGTACTATTTGTAGGTACATACATGTAGTTACCAGTAATTCTTTTGAAACTAGTTTTATGAGTATGCTCCTGGCATAAATGCATTACAACTGGACATTGATAATAAATGGAAAAAGTTATTTCTTCAACTTAACTCTCTCTTATTCACCTTGGTCTTTGCAAGTGATTTTCATGCTTTAATTACATGATGAAATCATTGAAGTACATTGAGAATATAATTATTAAAGCCCGTAAACAAAGTCATATGTTCTATTCGTAATAATGGGCTTAAAGAGAACTAATATGCTGTCATCACCACCCTAATCTCTGAAAAAAGTTTAATTTAATTGTAATCCCTGTATTAACTCACCAAATGCTGGGCCTTTTCTCTGAGTACTGTGCAGGATTCTTCATGCAACTGCTGAACACTGTTATACAACTCTGTGACTTGAAGTCTCAGGTCCGGCTAAAAGATTGGATGCAAAAAAATTATAATAATACATTCAACCAGATATTTTAACTAATGATTTATAAATGTGCATTTTGACAAAATAACATGTAGAAATGATATGGAATCATTAGGTCAAAGACCATTTTTACTGATAGTTCATTTAATTACCTAATAATATGCTAATACCTAATGCTGGCTAATTGTACTCTAGTGTCAGCATTTTTCCACTGATGAGGCCAATACCAAAAGTGAATCTCTCTGAATGCCACAATTGGTGGTGGTTTGGCATTCACAAGTTCTTTGTCCACAGAGGTTCAAAGTCATTTATAAGTGACAACACTTTTTTCTAGTTCATATCAATAGATGATATTTTTGACTTTGGCTTCCAAAATATTTTTCTCACAATTGAAAGGCAAGTGAAACATTTATTTTTTTATGCATAACCTAACATGATAATAAATTATTTAAAACTATAATTAATGTTTTTACATTAATCGATTTATATAAATTCACTTTTCATTCCATTTAATGATTTTTACAATACTATTAACTAGTTTTATATTTAATTCCGGCTCAACAATAGTCACCAAAACTATGTGATCCAGAATTGATCAACACTTTCGTGATTCATTGATGATGCCGTAGGTTTTTTGGGTTTCTGCACTGATTTTGGTCATTAACTACTTTTTTTTCATTCTATGGAGACTTGAGCTTGATTACAATTTTAAAAAGGAGATACTGGAATGGTATTCCAGCACATTCCTACTCATAAATAGCCCTGAATATACATACCTACTTTTGAAGCTCATAATACTGAAAAATTATGTTAAAAAGAGAGCAATTGGTCTTTCCCTTTAAATAAGTTTTAGTTTATTTCCCTCAATATTGGATATCTACATTTTGGCAAAAAGAAAGGATAAAAATGAGTTCTTACCCCTTCCACAATCTTTCCTCCAGGGTGAACTTTCTCCAGCTGAGTTGCCGTCGCTGCTGCCATTTCATAGAGCTCGGCCTTTATGCTCGGATGGCTGATAGTAAGTAGCTTTACACACCTGAAATGTTACATAGTTTAGCATTAATTCAATACTACATGAACAATTTAACAAATCTTATGGATTAGTCCATTTAATGCATCAGTATGTCCATGAAACAATATTAAAGAACATTATTTTTTCAATAAATGAAATGAGAAAAAGAACCTCTTAAAAAACTGAGTAAGTTCAACAGAATTTAAACGTGATCACTTCACTCAAATTAGTGGATTTAAAATGACAAGAATGACTGAGAATTAAGTAAAAACAAAGATATTATTTCAAAAACTCAATCATGTTATTTTCTAGCCTTTTTCTACTGGTTTGGGGCCTGCTCCAACACCCTCAAAACCTGAAAATACAAGGCCACTAAAATATCATAGATTTGGAGTGAACCACATTCAGCAATATTAACAAAGCTCTGCTACCACATATGGCCCACAGTACTTGAGCACCAATTTGACATTTGGCCAGCTTTATTGAATGGGTTGGTATGAGGTTTAATCCATTGTAAACTATGCTATAATGTTATGCATAGTGCTTATTTGGCATGATTGGAATGGTTCCTATTACATACTGCATGCTAGTGTAATCAATTTTAGCTTTTTAGCTTACCAATATTGGATTACTTATTGCAAAGGATTATTTTACATGAATATAGTGTCAAGCAAAGTTAAATAATTAATTCTATGCATATGTAGCTTTAACCATCTCAATCCTACTCTACAATATGTGACTTATACTGAGGTGCCTAATACAAAGTATTTATTTCGTACTTGTTTTTGCGCAAATAAATAATTATTATGCTTACAGTGTTGTATATTTAGTGGACAATATGACACCACCAGTGTGACACAAGAAGACTGATTAATACCAATTTCCTATAACTAGGAGTGCCTGTGTCATAGTGCAAAGTTTCATTGTGCAGGTGACAAAGGTGGATTGTGACAACCATAACTCATGTTCACAGTATTCCTACAGATAAAATCCACCAGCTGAATTAAGCTGTTTATGAATTTCAGACTACTCATAAGATTTCAGGTTCTGGTTCAAACCTGTATCATGGATATGATGCCATTTAATTTAGGTTCACGTTGAAAGCATTAAATGGGGTGATGAAAAATAAAGTTTTACACTTCCACGCAAAATAATTTAACACATAGCTCAGATTTATTATCAAGGCAATACTTTCTGGTGCTTTGCACTCACTTTATTCACCAGGGTGGGAGGTTTGGGTTAAGGAGATAAGAGAATTGCCTGGGAGGAGACCACAGGCACCAATGGTGGACTTGCATTTTGTAATGTGTAATCAATAATTTTTACTTTCCCATTCCTCCATCCCTGCAACCTTAACCTTCTACATTGATAACTATACAATTATGTTTAATTCACCGATGCCTACCCAAAGATGTTACCACAAAAGTACTGATTTTCCTCCACCAATCAAAGTTTTAGCTATCTAATGGTTATGCATAATACATCACATAAGCTGAGTAATTAAGTAATTATCAATCAGGTGACTGGGATGTTTCTATGCTGACCTTGGTGTTCTTGAACCATTAGAGCAAGTTTACAGAACTATATAACAAGACATCTGACTACTTTAGCAATTTCCTTTCTGGGACACTCTTTCCTGTGAGACCTCCAGGTTTGGGGAATACAAAGTTGTTCAGGTTTTGCTCACTATCCTCCTGGTATTGTCTAACCATTGAGTAAGCATTCCCAACATGTTTCTATACTTGGGTAAATCCACATGGGTAGGTAACCAGTGCACCACTGTGGTCATTACACTGGGGGTATTCTAGCAGGTATCTTTTGGGCCAATCTGCTGTTAAACCAAGAGGACAAACTGCTCTGATTTTGGTTTGTTGATGCTTATTAAGTTAGTCTGCTTCTTTGATATATCAATTCCAACACCTGTGTGCATGTGGGAGGTATAGGTGGCTACAATGGTGTGGAAGTATATTTTGAGGTGAGGGAGAAAAAGTTCAAGTTCTGGAGGTTCAGGTTGCTTGGTGATGCATTCCACCTTGAATATTCACAATTGGGGGAAACTATAGCAATGCTTAAAAATTAAAATATCCTTTCATTAAGTAAAATTGACTATATAATTCCTAAATGATGGAATGGCCTGTGGAAGCATAAATATTGGAAAGATGTGAAGATAATAGCACAATGATGACTAAAACTGCCATCATCTAATCATAATGCCAAATGTATTTAGTGGCAAGTCTTTATTTCACAACCATCTATGATTTTATTGATTTTGAGGACTTGGCAGTCTTTAGGTAAAAGAAAGTCTTACTTGACACAGTTTTATTTTAAATAATTTAGAATTTCATGATCAAAAGATATACAATACTTAATATGATTTTCCCTTTTTATGACTTTTAGTACGCAAGTTATTAATTACTGCCTATTAAAACTTGTGCCCTAGTATACTCAGATTAAAATGCCCATGCTTTAATCCACTGTTCATTTGCTATTTGAATTTGCTTTTCAACTGTAGTCGGGCCTCGTAGTTGAAAATTGCATTTGTGAGAGCACATAACAGTGATCAACCACATCACCATTAACTTAGCCACCCATTTTTTAAAATATGTATTTTCTTTCTCATCTTTTTACGGCAAGGAGAACAACGGATACAATCCTCCCTAGCAAGAGGGTGGTAACATCATACTGATTTCATCCTCATACCAATAGGTAGACAGTGGGAGGAACACGTATGGTTAATAGAATTGAGGAACACAGATTTTGCTGCATGAAGAAAAGCAATTTGTTAAGTGATAGTGCTAGGTGATAGCATTTACCTAATTTGAAAACAGCACCTACATATTTGAAATAGATAAACTAAATAGTACATGTTAATATTCTTATATTATATTTTATACACTGATAGCATAGTGTGAAGCTCTACTGCCAACTTTGCAGAAGGATTTGTAGGTATTAAGTAATCGTGGGCACCTGGTTTCATGCCTCTCTCATCTATTAGTAACTCAAATCCATTGCTGTTGCTTAGTCAGGCACAGAGAGAAACGGTCAAGAGAAGCAACCTCTCCAAAGAATTTGAGTAAAAAATTCCATCGCTGAGAAAAATGGGAGCATGAAAAAGTTAGAATATTGTATTCACTTCTAAAATTAATAATCCCTTTACAAAAGACATCACCTTACCCAAATTATCCAAAAGGTAAATACATCTAAGAAATTGCATTGGCATTCTGCAGGATTTATGGTTAACTTTGAAATTACATATTAAGAGTACAATGCCATTGATCATCAGAGAAAAATTAATTGGCAATAATAAGTGATATCAATTTAATATACAAGTATCCACACACATCTGATTTCATTTATAGGATTAATGTTTTCCTATTTAATGAAAATATTATTTACAAGTAAGAAAATCACATTGGCTTGGCAAGTGAATTTTTATAAATATGTACTAGAAAAGACTGGCATTTTATGAAGAGTGTTAGTGAATTAGGGAAATGCACAACACGTGGCTTTTATAGCATAAAGTTAGCCTTTAAGCTTGATGATCTGTGTGAGTTTGTCAACTGAATAGGTATATATCATTCTGAATCTCATTTCGACAGCAAATTCTTTCCTGTAAAATGAAAAGCATATGTTACATTTAATAGACATTCCTCGAAATGATTATCATTCTTCATTAGCAGAGTAAAAAGCTGCCTACAGAATATGTGAGTTTTAGCAGTTATAGCACAGCATCATTTTGTTCATCCCAGGTTCCAGATTCCCAGGGAAGAGGAACTGAAGAATTTTCTCTTCAAGGCTAACTTGATGTACTTAAATTATGATTTAATTACATGACTAAGAAATTCATGGTTTAAGGTCTAGAAAACAAGGTGCATGTCAGTTTTATTGAAATTATTAGGTATTATAAAGTTGAGCAATAATTAATAAAAGCCTTGTGATTGTTTCCCATTATCGAGGAGATTTTTCCATGACTTAGAAAGCAAATAAAACTGCGAAGCTAGTTAGCAGATATTCATTGATTATTGTTACTGGTGGACATCATAAGCTCCAATGGCTCACCTTGCCTGTTAAATTATTGTGAATCTTCATAGATAATCCCTATCTTCAGATAAAATATAAGTATTCATTGTTACCTACAGTTCATGGCTCACAAATTTTCCTCACTTTTCAGGTTTTTGTATCAAATCCTAAAACTTTTTCTGATGAACATTTCAGTGATGCCTACTCAACAGATTTAAAATTTGGCATTCTTGCGATATAATTTTTAGATGGCTAATACTTATCCATATTCATTCTCTCTATTGTGCAGTGATATTTCTGCAATCAAAGTATAATTTTGCAACATATTTAACCACATGCTGCTCAAGCATTATTATTAATCCATTCAATGAAATACCATTTTGGACTCAATACATTAATGATGTATTTTGAGGATTATTAGCCAAATTCTCAGAATTTGATAGTATTTTGAAGAATTTCCCCAACTTAATTTCCTGAAAACAAATTTAATGCTTCCTTACATCAATATTTAATCTTTGCAGATTTCATATGTTTTATTAATTTTCTTCAACTGCATCAGTCATGGAACATGTGCGTGATTTTTGGGTGAATCAGAACCTCCAACTATTTCACTGAATAATTGGTTGCAAATGTATTTCAACAATCTGCACTTACAGAAACCAATGCATTATGAATAATAAAGTGTTTACTACCATCATGGAGTATTTGGATGCTCTCAAATCTTTTTACAAGGGTCAACCAACCATAGGCAGTTTCACAAATACCCAAGGATTCCATGTATCCATAATTTCCCATCATCAATAGATAACATGGAACCAATAGATAACATGGAACCAGAGTTCTCAGCGCACCAATCTTTGGAAAAACCTACATTCTGTTACACCAAGAAGATTCATGTCAATTCTATCATGACAATATTTGATGCCCTGAAGAAGAGAAAGTAAAATCTTTGGAAAATTTTGGACATATACTAACTTTACAAGTGTTGTTGCTGATTCTATGAATCCTAATAAGAGTTGTCCTTCCTCTATAGAGAAGGGTTTTACACTGGAGCTCTGAGAACTAAGACTTGAAGAAGTACTGCCCGAAGTGTGTTGCAACTGAGCACGTTGCTGCTTCTCCTCCCAAGATCTCAGACAAGTCTCAAGGGCCTGAAACAAAGGCAGAAATTAATTTAGGATGCAAATTTATAAGCCACTGTGTAACATTAAATTTTCTTCCACCCTATTGTTCAATGTAGAGGTTTATTGCAATGCTGGATTTCAGGTTTCATCATGTTAGGCGAGGCTTATAAAAGTAGTTGTGCTCAGCCTGTGTCCATCCAAAACATATGTAAACAGTATACTACCAATTAAATAAAGTGTAATTTCTGATTACAGTACATTATACATAGATGCAATGTGTAATTCAAGTCAGATAATGCTAGTATTCTAAGTAATAACTGCATAAGTGAAGTGACTAAATAACTGATATATCTGCAGGGTCTAGAGGATTAGGAAAATCCCCAAGGATTCAAGCAACAATTTAAATGAAGGAACTAATAGTTATAGTGAATTTGTGCAATACAATTACTTACCCACTATATTTTATATTTCTATACTTCAAATTGTTCAAAATAGATAAATTACTTAGTGATTTCCATGCTCGACAACATGTCCATATTTTTCATTGCTTGCCCCTAATTTTGGTCATGGAAATAGTAGGATGAAGAATAGTATTGTGCCATTTAAAATACTAGCCATTTACACCATGATTATCCAATCATGAATTAATCTCATGCTGTTACATGGTCATTTAATGGCTAAATATAATGAACTAATCTAAAAAGTAATGGCTGATCGATCTCTTAATTGAGAATTATTTTATACTAAACTCATTATTTGATTAACTGTAGGAAAGCATGACAAACAACCTCTGCTATTTTTAACATGATAGTTTTACAGCAAAATAATTTTTTTGATGATGAACTAACATCGTAAGTTTAAAAAATGTGTAGTATCACTGAATCCTGGTAAAAATAAAATCCCAAAATAGAAATGAAGCCTACAAAAGCTTCCTAACTGAAACCCTATACTGGCATTAGCCTAACAAAATCTTTGAATAAACTGTGTTATGTGTGATCATGTATTTAACTTGAATGGAAAATAATTTGGAACTTTAGGGCAAAAAAACATTTTTCAAATCAATTTTTTCCCAATGAGACAATCCAAAAAACAAGGTGCACTGGGTATATAGAAGATAACAGTACTAAATACAGAAACTCAGGGATAATTATTATATTCTTAATTATAATGAAAATAATTTTAGTTAATTACTGCATTCCTGTAAAGATATCTAATATGTTTTAAATAACTGCTAAGTATAGTGGCACTTAATAGTATGATAGATAGAATATAAAAAAATTACTATTAAAAGGAATACTAAGCATACCTATTATACCAGTTGATGCACTGACTAGTGTCACAGATTGAATGGAGAACAAAATATGTATTATAAAAAGTGAGAAATCAAATTTTTAATAAAAAATGCATTTTTTAAAAAGAAGGAAAAATAGTGAATAATAATTCTTGTGTTAAAACTATCCTCCTTCCTACGGAAAAAATGACTATTATTTTAGAATTTCATGCGTGTTTATTGGGAACCAAAAGTTTGTGATTAAGCCCTGTGAAACAGTTGTACTTACTCTATTCCGGCACAACATCTGCATCCTGTTCTTATGAATTATACGCACAATTCCTGGTGGCTGAACCCAAGCTTCACCATCCACTTGAACTGGGACTCCTTCCTCACCTGATCATAAATGAAATGCAATAAGACCTCATTAATAACATTCAAGATAATAGGAAGGAGAGTAAATAATTTTCAGCACAGTCAGGATGATGAATGATGTGGGAAAATAAATGTATTTTAATATGAACTGTCTCAATAGAGGCTACTGAATCCATTAGTCTCCAAAAAGAACTCATAATTCATGTGCATAATCTATGAGCAAAGCGATTATGCATATGAACCTATGTCCATATTTGAATCCAATGAAACATTTATACCTTTCATACATGTATAAAATGTTTCAAATAATCATATTTACATTTTAGAAAGGGTAAATGAATACATATTTTTAATATTTTGATGGCATGGAAATTATGCCTATTAGATTCTATAATAGTGGACAAAGAGATAATTTAAAACTTTGCACAGGCTAAATATTTTAACTTTGGTTTCTTCCAATAATGACAAAATATCTCGATAAAATGAAGCTTTTAGATGCATTTTGCATATTATAAAAAAGTTGGCATAAAAGTGACTGTTTCTGTAACCCACACACCCAATTATGAACTTCAAATGAATAATAATCTTTCTTAAAAGTCCATTTTCAAAAAGCTCATTTTAGTGGCCATTTGTTGTGACTTAAAATTTGGAAAACAATTCCCCAAATAAAAAATTTCTAGCAATTTAATTCTTTAGAGTAGTCTTTGTGCAGTATTTTACTGGAAACAGCTTTGAGCAATTTTAGCTTTCATCAACGAATCCTGCCAGAAACTATTGAAATACAAGAAAATATATAGATATGTCATAAATATAAGCTGTTAAATATATATAAAAATACTCACCCAAGATGGTGATCTGTATTGACTGGCACTGTGCGATTCTATGGTGCTGAAGATTAATAAGACGTGATGCAGCCATTTGAACTGAACCAAACACTGCAACTACCTCTAGCACTTTGTCATCAAAACTTTGCTCAAGGAAACAGTCCTCTTCCTTCCTACCACCCCAGAAGTTTGTTCCGCCCATGAAGCTGTTTGGAGACAGGATTTGAGAATAAAGATGGTGATTTCTCATGCTTTATTTTTTTATTCACGTTCATGAGAATGCAATCTTTCTTTTGAATTAGATACTTCAATTCTATTCTCAGGGATTCCTGAGAACAAAAGCATTACCTATATGACCATTTTTTAAACAATATTTTCACATATAGTATGCCATTTTAAAAATGATTTTGATCATTATTTCCAGAAGAACAGTGAACTGGGTTCTCTTTTCAAAGTGTAATGCCTAAAAAAATTAAAAAAGAAATATTTGGAGATCTTATTAACAAAATTTTTTTCTTGAGATCTTAATGAAATATTAATAATAAAAGAACTAATTGATTTTCAGGGAATAATTAAGAAAAATCATGATATAAAATGAAGATAGTGAAAAAATAAGCCAATCAATCAATGCTAAATTTAGATATACATTTTGATGCATCTGAAATGCCCTTACACAGCTGATAATAATCAACAAAAATGAGGATTTACCACAGATTAAAAATTGCATGTGACCTGCATTACAAAGTGATATATACTGTTGATATATTACAATGAAACCAAGGTTGCATTAAGTTTATCTTTAAGAAAATAGCATATTTTTGTTACTCATTACCTAATTTCAACTTCAACCACCCTGATACTCAATCCTCTCATTTTTTCCCTTACCTTGGTATGTTGAGAATCACAATTCCTTGGAGGGATGGAAGTGGTATTCTTTGCCCATCACACTCCAGCTGCACCCTCTGCTCCAGATTTTTGTAAGTTTTCTGAAGCCCAATAGAAACATGCATAAAAAAGTGTTCAAAATAAAATGACTAATTTTAAGGGGAATTTTTTGGCATAAGTATGTCAGTCTATTACATAAAGGTGCTGACTGTAATACAATGAATAGGTTTAGGAAGTGATAAAACATTGAATAAAACCCACTGCAATTACCTGCAACCACTCCTTGCTACCAAGAACACCATACCACATGTAGTTTTTTGCTCGTGAACGGCATTTCTTTGGATGCTCCTCCCGTTTATTATGGAAATCAAGTGAAATTTTGGCATCGATGCCAATTCCAAAATAGTTATTCATCACACAGCGTTCAAAGAATCCTTCCCTGAAAATATATGCAATGAATTCAATGAATGTATGAAGTAATAACAGGAAAAAATTTGAAGAGATTAAAAGTTAAATGCCCAAGGGTCCAAAATTGTCTACAAAGTTTTGTAAGACTGAGGATGAATATGATATCTTATATAGTTATACTAGAAAAATGGATGCTCTGAGCATAGGATGCAGAAAATTTTACTGAATAGACTTCACCATTTCACTCACTGTTGCTTATAATAAGCACTACATATGTGCTGATAGTAATGATTTAATTTTTTGAAAATTTTCATCCAAGTGCCTTTTGATATCATGAGGTGAAATATTCCGATTTTCCCCTGGAAATGATAATTCAAACACCAAATCAATATCAACTGAAGCAACTAGCAGATCGGCATTGGAATTGATGCCCAGCAGAGAGGATGAGCATGTGGTTTAGAAAATATCCTGATAAACATTTTATCACAATTTCTTTCATTATCATAAGATACATTTATTATGCCACATGCACTGCAAATTAAGAGATTTTTGCTGCTCTAATGGAAATTTGTTTGGCTTGATCAGTTGAAGTCACGTTATACCATGACTGCAATTGAGTACAAAGTGGCATCATAGTAATTCATATCCTAGAGAAGGTGAACTGAAAACAAGTGACCTTTTCTTCACACATTCCATGCTATGGTATCTATAGTATGTGTATGAGTGTTTTCGCATTAAACTCATTTTTATTCAAATGCATACATGGCATGTTGTTCATGTGGTGCCCTACCACTCTTACCACAAACCTTTGTGACGATTTACAGGGTATTGTGTAGATACAATTCTATATCTAAATAGAGAAGTCTTGAATCAGCAGTCTGAAACCACCCCAGTGAAGGATGCTTGAATTCTGAAAGGATTATTTCATACACAACCATGATTAATATGTTATTAAATGCCATGAAAACTCAGAATTCATGTCTCTTAATTCTTGGTTTACTGTGGAGTTTTAGACCTTTCTTCTTCTATTTGAGTTTAATCGAATTCATTACCCTTGCTTTGGATTGAAAAATACTTAATTCGAACTCACAGGAGTGTGTCATCAGGGTCCATCAAGGGAGATGCTGCAGCACACAAGGCATCTGCATTGGCCAGCAATGCTTTGCTTATCAGTCCTGCACCAATAGATGAACTTCCTCCTCCAATTCCAAATCCTCCCACATCTACAATGTTTGAAAAAGAAGAATATTTGATGATGGATCACACGGATGAAATTTTCAAAAGTTGCTTCAATGCTGATTGAGAAGACCATAGGAAACAGGTAAAACTCACTTGGCCACATGGGCAGCCTCACAAGGGGATTGATTATCGGTAGTTTCTTCTTCAGAAGTTTATTCTTAGCATCAACTTTTCGGGAAGATGTAACCTCCATGCTTCGTCTCCTAGCGACCTCATCAAGAGACCTTCCTTCTGCACCTATCTCAAGAGAAGACATACTTGGAGCAGAGGCAGCAAAGAGTGCTGCATCGGAAGCCTTTAGTAAGCATCCACTTGATATTCTTCTAGTTGCAGCTGCGAGGGGTTAGAAAAAATTAGCACTAAGGCGTTTTAAAACACCATTTGCTGGAAAATGTATTATATGCCATTGCAGAAGGCTGAATGATCATTAATAATAACAAAGCTGGTTTTTAAAAGTGATCTATGACAATGAAAGTATCATGAAAATGGTATAATTTTGGCCAATCCATCTTATCTGCAGCATATCAAATACCAGTAATTTTTATTCAGACTTCTTCAAGTAATTAGTTAAAATAGTGTCAGACTCTTTGCTATCAAAATCTTGCCACTCCCAAATGATGTCAAATCAAATACGTATAAAAAGCCCTTCTACAGCAGGCAAAAGTATTAGGTTATTCAATGTATTCCTTGTTAAAATATATTTGAAAATTCATACATATGAAATGAGAGTCAGACTGATGAGCCAGACAGCTGATGGTAACATATATATGTTTATAAAGAAAATACCAGTCAATCATGCAGATTTAAATCCTGATCTTAAAATCCCACCCAAGATTATTTAATGATTGTTTAGTGTTACACCATAATTATTTAGCAAGCATACATTTTTTGGCAATATGTACAGTTCAAACTATTCATTTAGCCATATATGCCATGCATTCAAAATTATATATTGTAAAGGCCAATGGACGAACATGAAACCGGAATTCATATTTTTTGACTTCAAATTTTCTTCTTTTGTCAGAAAACTTAAGCTGCTAAATTGTTCAGTCCCACATGGAAACCTATTTTTAAACTTAGTGAGAGGTATTGTTAGAATTAAAATATAAGCTGACACCCAGATCTTTGGGAGAATGTTGATAATAATTTTAATCAATATTTTTAAGTATAATACTTGCCTTGAATTAGTCAAGATTAGGAATGTATCTAATATTCCTTGAGCACTTGAACATTATACACAATTTTTTACATATTTCAGTTTTAATGATTTACTAATATTTGTATATAACATTAGACATTCATACCCATTATCACTTGTATCATATATGCATCTCTCTCTCATCTCTTACTCCTAAGTAATCTTTAGACAACACTTCATTGGTTGAAAGAAGGGCAGTAGCTGCAGCAAAGTCAATCAAATGCTTCCATCATAAACCCCTGGTTTAAGTAAATGTGAATAGCTTTACAGTGTTATATGGAAACTAGGGTCCCGCTTTTTGGTTGTGGTGTTGGTTTGATTATTGGCTTCAGTTCTTATTTTCAGGATTTTGAGTGAATGGATAGGTGTCGATTTATCAACATTTGCAATAGTAAATGAAAGATTTTCAGAAATGATACGCACGATTTATGATAAGCTTCATACTATCGCGAAGCTTCAAATGCAATCTTTAGGAGTTTTTAATTTTGAAAGCTAAAAGACAATTGCACAAACTTAATTCATAAATATTACTGCACGATAAATCTTGCATAATTTATTTTATGAAAATGGTTACAAAACAATTAGTTTTCTACACTTTTATAGAACTGTTGTTTTGTGAAGGCATGTACGTACATATATGGAAAGTATTGTGCAATATTTTTAAGATCCATAAAAATTGTTTCAAGATACTATGTTTATCCGCAAAAATATTTTTGGGGAGGAACCCTTCAAAAGTCAGATTTTTATTCTCCTTCAAAACACTAAAATGATCAAGTATTACTGATTTTGGACTTGACCAAATTTTATGTATGAATTTAAAGACTTAGTTCAAAAGGTTCCAAGTTATTTGTCATTACTCACGTAAAACCTTCATCCATATAAATACGACTAACAGCTTTAAGATAGCATTTCAATTCATCATAGGAATCCACGAATACATCTTCAGCATAAGCGAGAGCGATATTGTTATTCCTTACCTTCATAAAATATTTAATAAAATTTGAACTCTCATTCGTTCTAATTAAACATGGATCGCACGTCTCGACATAAAGGATAAACTTTGTGACATGATCAAACATCAGTACAGTACCTTCGATTGTCTGGGATGGAAGTAAAAATAGTTGCCCCAGAGAATCCAGGTCCTTACTAACCTAACTTCCACACGAAAAAATGTAGGAATTACGCATTGCACAACATCAAAATTCATTTTGCGGCCTGTACAATGTATTTTTTTTCACTATTATTCATGACAATAACCTATTCACCAACACAGTGCAGATGATACGCAGGTAGTGAACATTCTGTCGCACGTTTATAAAATATTGCGCGAGTGATTAGTCTCGAAAAGACCCCGGATCCGGTTGCCTACACTAAAGGAAACGGATTACCGATTTAACTACCTATTACCTATTTACGTATATGGGAGTTTATTGAGTTTGAACCAAAGGAATTTTCAACCAAATCAGCTCTCGATATCCATTAGGTGTGTATGTATGCGTAGGTACATGTACTTACAAATTTTACGACGAATAAATTGACAAAGCAGAATAATGAGTGGATTAAATTTTTGCAATTCAGACTGAATATTTCACATCGTTTTTCAGCGGCAGCCTCCTCCAGTATCAAAATACTTACGTACACTCTACGAGACATTATAATATGCGAAGCATATAAAATTTGATATATTCATGTACACCCGTCTCGTACGGGGTAGGCGAAACAATGGGAGTATGCTTTTGCGCGTCGTTTTTCGCCGGTTGCCTTCTAGATTCCAAATCATTTACATACAGACCATGATATTCTTTTATGCGTGAAGCTCATAAAATGCAAAACGCTTATGTGTATGCTATCTTCATCACAGACCGAGTAAAGGAAACAATCTATTTGAGTCGTTTTAAGGAGGCTGTCTTTTCCGATCCCAAATTACTACGCAGTTTTGCAATATAGGTTTTTTCGGGGCTCCCCGGTTAATCGACAGTCTACTCTATATAGAAAGGACAAAACCATATCACACTATGATCTAAAACGTTTTATTGGATTTTTTGATGCCCTACGGTGGATAGTACATTGTTACGAGGTTTAAATGTGTGAAACCAAACTACCCAAACATTGATATCGGTTTTGGAGCCGATGGTTTTTGTATCATTCCGTTTCTAGTCTCAAGAATGGCTAAAACCGAAGAACTAAACTAACCCATCACTAATTAAAAATTGCTTTTACTAGGTTTCCCTGTTTCTGTCGATTTAAGAAAACAGTGTCTTGAGATACACATATTTTGAATTGAATGATTGAATGGAAGAATGCAAGACTTTTACTATTAAAGGCAGTATTGCATGTAGCATATCTATCTCAACTGAATTTTCTAACTACTTTGGTTGGAAAACCATACCTCTCCTCATTCCATCGTCGCTGTGTCGTCTGAGGTCAAGGTTTCGTATGGGTAAGGTCACATCCAGGCCCCCGAGTCCCATCTCATCCCACATGCCCTTTTCCTCTGGGACTATGTCCTCCGACGTGGAGGGAGAAGGAGCGCTGATGACCACGTCCGGAGGCGTGCGACAAGTTGCCGGAGGGGTCACTTCCTGAGATTCCTCGACAGCTATCGGTGCCGTCTTGGGCATCTCTCCGTCACCGAAATCATCGGTGGTGCGAACGGGAATGTTCAGGGTAAAAGTTGGCTCGCGGTCGCCGCCTTCTCTAATCGTACCCTCCCCGAGTTTCCTTCCCTCGCCAAATTCGGGAAGGTCCAGGCGGGCGATTTCTTCGTCTCCTTCGTCATCGTCGATGTCCAACAAATTCCCGTCCGAGCCCAATATGTGAATCTCTATGGGATCCAGCGAGTCTTGTGGATCAGGTGGGGGCTCTTCAGGCTCCAGCGCCCCGCAATAACTGCTGCCGCTGTTCCGCCGGGTGTCTGCAAACTCGCTCGGCACCGGAAGTGTTGCCAGGTCCTCGTCATATCCCATACTTCGGTTGGAATCTCGCCGGATACAGGGGAGGGGTGAGATTGCCTAAGATCAGAATGTTACATATGATTAGGGTATGTGACACTGAGTGGAAATGTGTACCTTAGATGGCAGGTATAATGAACCAGAATTTTTAGAAAAGACTATTGAAAATTTTTATATATAGAGCGTAGTTTTGAACGACGCGGAAATTTGATCGTTGAGACAAGATGATAGGCGTTCATTGGAGGATTTTGATATTTATGCGAGTGTGAATTAGGCCGGAAAAAGTAAAATGGACGAATAGGAAATCAAACGAAGAAGTTATACATGGTGTGGAAAGAGAGAGTGGTGTTTGGAGAAATCCAAAGGAGGCAGTATAGATAGACGCAGAGCATTTTGATGGTCGATGGAATGTTGAAGGCTGTGAAAGAGGGGAGAACGTTAGGCAAGCAAGGTAGGCGGAGGAAATGGAAAGGCACGTTGGACGGAATGAAGAGTGGAAGGAAGCATGCCGAGCTAAAGAAGGATTTCTTTAAGTGTGGGGTGTCAGGCTGTCTTGTTAGGTGAGGCTTAGATGTGAAGGGGTGCTAAGTTTGTTGGTACTCAACCGGTATTTTCAGCGTGGAAATTGGGGCTGAATTACATTAGACAATATGAAGGTGGTGCCCGAGTGGATATCTGAAATGGTCGTATCATTCCACAGGTATGATTAGGAATATACATGAAGGGGATACTGGTGATGCCCCATTGCATCCGTACTGATCAAGGAAAATAACTCTTAAATCCGTACAAGAGTTAATTCAGGGTTTCAGTATGTTACCATTTAGAAATTTCAATAAAACAAGTGATATACTATAAATACAATTTTTGAAAATTCCAAATCTTGACGCAATCTCTGACTTCAAATGCTTACTTCATTCAGTAAACACCGCCTAAATTCCACAGGATATGAGAAACACATGATACTGAACAAGCTTTTTCAATTGAGGTTATTATTTAAATAAAATCATTGCTCTTTCTCTATGTTCGTTTTTCGCTCATATAGTATTGGCTCCATGGATTTCAGGATATTACGGGTACAGTGGTATAACATTACAAATGAAAACGTAATCCTTCAACTTGAGGCTCGCCATCTAGGAACAAATGACTGCTCTTGAGGAAATAATTGCTACTTAAATGTAATGATTAGTATCAGTAGCATCAACGTGACATAAATATTGAGTTAGGCAACCAGCTTTACATATATGCGTGTGCGGGTTGCATACAATCATGGATACTTCAGGCGAAGTTCTTGGATGCAGGTGACAATTTGGCCAAACGAGCAGGGGATCTAAATGTTTAAATGTTAGTTTCTTTACCTGAGGAAGTGATAGGAATTCCATCCCTGATGGCGTCAGGTACTGCATTTGCGGGACCCCCAGAAAGCTTTCCGATGGTTTCTCGGACTCGCATGGTACTTCTTCCACGTTGAAGGAGGGAGGGGCAAGAAAACTCTTTCCGATTGGTAAAAATCCACTCGTGCTGTCCTTCCTTTTGTCACTTCCATCACTCGGCGCGATCACCTTCACCTCCGGTTCACCCATTGGCTCATTCTCCACCGACAACGTTGGGATGGTGGTAGTGATGAGGGGAGGAGTGCGGGGGCGAGGGGGAGTTAAACTAGGTGGGGAGGGTTCGGGTGGTGGAACAACCTGCAATGATTTGGAAATAATGATAGCTGAGGCCTTAAACTGGAAAAATGCACATTATCACGAAAGTACTTGCGGTTATAAATCCCATTATAATGGCACCTTAAGAAAGGAGAGGATTAGATGCGAACATATTGGGGCAAAAATAATACTTGGGTGTCTGAGAGGTTGAAACGTTGAGGAATTCTATTATTATTATTATCAGTAATCTAACGGTTAAGGTGGGCTTTGGATGGATACAAACTTCCAAGCTATCATATGGTAAAGCGATAATTCCATTAGCTCTCTTAACAAAACACAACCTGACATTCAACATTACAATAGACCCCGCATCAATTCCAAATACTTCATTCTTACCTTAATTTTGTCCAACATGACAATCTTATTTGCTATCCCTTCTCGTTTGCGTAACGTTCTCCCCTTTATATCGAAGTAGTCTTCAACATCCCATTGCCCATAAAAAAGCTGTGTATCCATCTGTCTGTCCAGTCTCCTTTGGATTTCTCCAAACAATCCCCTCTTCTCCCCCTTCAGCCTAGCACTTCCTCATCTGCCTTCCTTTCAGTCCACTTCACCTTCTCCAATCTTCTCAACACCAGCATTTAAAAAGCCCCCAATCTCTGCCTATCATTCTGATTCAACGACCGAATATCCGTGCTATACAAAAACACATTCTACATCAAAGTTTTGACGAACCTTTTCTTAAAATTCTTACTCAACGTCCCAGTCATCAATTCCCTCCACATTATGAAAGCTTCTTTGCATAAAGAAGATTAAAGTTAAAAAGTTTAGCAAATTTTAGAAGTTACAACAAATTTTCATTTCAAAGAATAATGTACTTATTCGACTGAGTCCACTATACTGCGGCATCTTCAGGAATCTAGAAATCCCTGAAGGTGCAGTGCAGTGAAACTAGTTGAATATATACATTACTCTGTGAAACGCAGTTTTTATAATTTTTAAAAACTTTTCAATTGAATTACTTGGGCGCCACTCCGATATCGGTACTAAGATGAAGAAAATACATTTAAAATATCCGCGATGCTGCTTTAAAAAGAAACTTGATTACATCAGCGGAATGAAATGGGCAATAACGTATCACAGCGCTGAGCCGTAATTGACATTTTCCGACGACGGAGGAGGGTCATGATACTTTGACACAGTGAATAAGACAAGAGAGGGGCGGGGCGTATTGGAAAGGCTATTTCCTTCAGGCTCTCACTTGACTCCAAAGAAACAATATAAGGTAGACGATCGAGTCTATGGGAGATTTTTTTTTTTTACTTTACTAAGTAAGCAGGCGAAACCTTTCCAGTCTTCGGGGCAATAATAAAAGATTTGCTCAGTGGAACCTGAACTTTGGTCTTTTCAATCGAAGCGGTTCAGTGTCGATTTTAGGTTGAGTAGATAATCCGTTGGTCTGAGTGAGGGGCATTCTTTCCACTCACATTCCACTCCCCTAACCTACTCCCGCTCCATCACCTCTTAAAAGTTTGCAGATTATCATGGCATTTAACCCAATGGAAAAGTTTTTCTTGCCGAACCGGTAATTTACTCCCGTAACTCATAAACTTTCTGGGAGAATTGGAAGAAGAGGGCGACTCTTCTATAATACTTCTTTGTTTTAGTTACGACCCCAGCGAGCGACGGCAGACATTGCTTTAACCAACATTTGAGAAAGATGGTTTAAAAAAAACTCTTGAGTCATCGAGTAAGAGGTGGCGTGCGGCATAAGATATTCCTCAATTAACTATCGTGTCGTCAAGAGAAAATTTCAAGGAGAGTAGAAGCCTAATTTATCTTTCGAAATTATTTGGAAAAAAAAATTCATAGAGTTGCTATTATGTGAGCAAGCTATATTGCGTGGAGACGGTTATAGTCTAGTAGCGGCGATTACTTTGGAGTCGGTAAAGTGAGTGGCCGTTATTTGTTTGTTTGGTGAGATGGGAAAGGATGAAAGTAAGGATTAGGGACCGGGCTCTCTGAAAGGTCGAGATTCAGTCGACCACACACTACTCCCGTCAAAGCCGGACGCCTTCGTTCCCTGCTGCCGTGTTTTCGGCTGATTATCTGCTTTTGTGAGGAAGGAACTGGGACAGTGGAGAGATTAGTGCGTTCCGACCCCATAAGTCTAGGATAGTCTATAATGGATTAGTCTAGGAAACAAGTCTAAATTAATGGACCTCATCTTTCGGATCGATATCGCCATACATATGATGGAAGTGGCTAAATAATTCGAGATCAGTTATTTCATACACTATCAGAGGTATTAGCTTAGCAAAGGTTAGGGAAAGGGGATTGGGGAGAATTTTACCTCTGACAATATAACAAACGAATTATATGAAGACTGTCTGTTTGCTTTTCCTGATTCATTTGGATCATGATGAGGCATAGAAACTGCAAGTAAATGTCTTTCAGTAATTTTAACCCTGTGAAATCTTTCAGAGGTATCTACAGAATTAACGATTGTATCAGCAAAATGGCTGAACAAAATGAAAGATCGTGCCAACGAAATTACAAGGAAAAATAAAAATAATCACCAAAAAAAATATACGAGACTTTTTTTATAATATAAACTACTGAAAATTTAGGTACAATATTTAGAAATTAAATGTACTTGGATTATTCGTCCAAAACGTTGTCTCGGCTTTTGGCTTTGGAGATTACGACCTTATGCAGAAAGATTTTGTTTATGAATTAATCGAAATATAAATAAAAGCCACCTGCTTCATTAAATACGTAAGCAGTGAACGAGAGGTTTCACGAAAAAAAAACAAATTTAAAAGGGAAGGGTCTTATGGTCAAGGATATCATTCAAGAGTCACGTACAGATGCACCTGGGATGTGAGGTGACATTTCCTTCAGTTGATTGAACAAACTAATTGAAATAGAAACCTAAAAACCAACATTTTCATTCCAAAACATACTGGTATATTACTATAATATACTGGTATAAAACTATACATTTTTCCATACAGCCATAGTGTAAGGAGATTGCGAAGTAAGTTTTGGTTATTTGCCAAGTGTTATTCTCAGTATTATATATAGTTGGAGATATTCCTATGGTATTTTGCTATTACTGTGAGATCAAAGAGTTAAATTATCATAAAATGACCAAGAACCATTTTGCAACTTCACAATGGACCACTGCGATACCTAGGTACTATTGCGATGTTTACCAAAATTTGGTATATAGCATAGGAGGTTTGGATCGCAGTAGTCCAGAACTCTCAAGTTGGACTACTGACCGGAGGACCTGGGTTCGATTCCCGGGCAAGCCTCTATGAGCACCCTCGGCTTCACCCAAGCAATGTGATTTTTTGGATACCAGATCTTCCTGGGAAACCATAACCGGCACAGGGAAAGGAACTGGCCCCCCTACCCTGATGTGTGAATTTTACATTTCCTCGGGCTTAGTACTGGGTGAGCTCTACCATCACCTACCAAACCGACCTTCGGGTTGATTACTGTGTGCTTTTTAGCATAGGTAGAGTTTTATTGAATCTGAGCAAATGGCTGATGATGACAGTAATTTTAAGCTCCTATAAGATATTTGAAAAATCAAGGCTGATGACTTGAAAAATGTGGTAGCAATTTCAAGGAAACCATAGAGTTCTGTTGTATTATTTTTTGTATTTACACCATAGTATTATCAAGTGTTCTCATTATTTTAGCCTATAATATTATTATAAATGCAATAATTGAACATATGCTCTATATGTTAAACCTTGAAAAACTTAAAACCTGTTTTTAAGTAGTTCAATATTTCTATCTATTAAATTTCACTCACATAAAATGAATACTGTATTTTAACAAAACTAGTACTTCATGAAAGGTGCTGACACTCATTTGAGCATATAGTACATTTTTATATGATGCTACCAAAAAACCCCTTGTCAAGTATTAAGTAAATATAAAAAGGCTATCGACTGTTAGCATCAATATTATTACTCTTATGAGTTTAGTTCTTCAGAATGCAGGTTCCTCGTAATTTCAAAAAACTTTAACTCAACAACAACGTTTCCTTTTTCATCAAAAACCATCTTTAGGCAAAAAGTAAAAAAACTCCGGACGAACATAAATACAGATGAATTTAATATGAAAAATAGATTTTGGTTTGTGAACTTAGTTAAGGCTGCACGAAAATTCACACTTGACATTCTGCTCTTATCTGGCATTTTTGTCAGCCACATTAATCATCTTTAGACTGTGGCTATATGTCTAGTATATTATTTTTCTTCTAAATTCAGCATTTCAAAGCACAGATTTCTCCTTTAAAAGTCTAATGGTCCTTTCCATAGGTTTTTGATTGTACCCCTTAATAAATGACAGTAGTGACTTGCATTAAAGGGAATAAAATATGAGCTCATTAAGCAATGTTAGACCCAACAGATTTGGAGCACCTATCTAAGTTCATCGAGACTTCAAACAATATGCATTGATATTAATCTCATAAAATTACATAAATGACTTGTAAAGTTTTCCTATTAGGCACAAGGTTCGAATGCAAAGAACAGGCATAATTAGTAGCAGCAGACACTAAGAGCTCTCAAAAGGACGAATTCTGATCTGGAGAGTGAAATGAAAAGGTGCATTCAGTTGGAAATTAAACAAAAACAACCAAGACAATGGTCTGTGCCTTAAGGGCCGAGAAGCAAATTACAATAAAACTGGAAAGAGTCTCACTAATTGGGGAGTAGGGTCACCAGAATGGGTAAAAGCAAGAGGGAGGCAGTTAAAAGAAAATAAAAACCAAGATGTGGTTTTGCTGGAAGTTTAAAGAAAAAGTTTACACAGAGCACAAAAGGTGAGCATCAAAATTCAAAAAAAATTCATACAGCCATACTGTGGAGTATATTTCTTTATGGGTGCGTCATTCTTGAAAGAGGTATCCAAGCAAACAGACCTGCACTTCCACACTTGGAGCTGCTTAAATGAGCATTGGTTACAACATATAGTAAATTAAATGGGTGTCAACATCTTAACCTACCTAAGTTTAGGAAGATACATGCATAGCATATGAAATGTTTATATGAAGATGAATGCATGTTTGTAAAATATCCTCCATAAAGAAAGCTTTTTTGGAACATAGGCATGTTTTTTCAATGAGTGAATGATGGTAAAAATTCACACTTAAACAGATATTTTGCAATACTATATATCAGGTAAAAGGTGGGAAAACGTCGAAGAAATGAGATTTTTAAACATTTACTTATTTACCAATCCAAGTTCAAGGTAGGTAAGGCAAATTTTTTCATATTTAAATGAATAAAATAAAATTACCTTTCAAACAATGGAAAGTATTTTTTATGTTAATAAATTGAAAAAAAATACAGTAGCAGCTACATTGCACCTTGAACTACTACATGTATGTCCATGGATCCTAAATTATACAGAAAAAATTGCCCCCAGGTTACATATCTGAAAGTTCCAGTTGAATGCTTTATGAAAGGTGTTCTATAGAATATTTTTAAATCATCTCCAATGTTGAAAAATAGCCCAGAAAGTAATTGTGACTTTTTAGTATCAAACCTGAGACACATAGAGGTAAAATCTAATTTTTTTTGGCATTTTCTCACAGGGATCTAAAAATGCTGAAAATTTAAAGCTTAAAACACTTCCAGAAATAGCTTCAAATTTGTGTCAGTCAGTGAGCAAGTGAATAAAATGAAATAGGCATCTTTATCTATATTATAATAAGATGTGGAGCACTTGTAGATGTGATATGGAATATAAAAATGTTTTAGCTATGTAGTGCCATAATGATTCAGTTTTCAAAAGGAGTGAAAATTGCTGCCTCTTACCTTGAGTGAGATCTCTTTTCTGTGGAGCTCTGCCCTCCTCTTCAATTCTTCAGTCATCTCCACAGCACTGCTTCTCCTAATTTTCTCCATTTCTTCAACAGCACTACACCTTCTGGTTGCCTCTACATGCCCTGATTTCCTCCTGGCTATCCTTCTCTTTCCGTCTGCATCGATTCTTCCTCCAGTTTCCTCAACAATTTTACGAAATGCCTTTTTAAGGCTATCCGCTCTGGACAAGATGAAATCATGCTTTGCTTTGTCCTTTTGCTAATGGAAAAAGAATTTGGTAGTAGAAGAGGGCATTGACGAGGAAGAGGAATTTTAGACTATTGTAACTCTCCTGGGATTGAGATTTATATCTAACAGAGATAATGAGATAATTTTTTTAGAAATTTTTATCGATGTTTTTTGCATTTTATGCCAAATCTAACGATTTGTGGATAATTTCCATCTCAATTTAGAAAAAAGTTTTGATACTGTTTTCCTTCAGCTTATCAGTTCCTAAAAAATATTGTATTGCTTCAAAACCATTCATAATTCTGCTTGCAACCAAATGAAAAAAAAGCTCACGGTAAACTTACCTTTTCAAGGTTTTTCCGAGTTTGCTCTTGACTACTTGTCCTTTGAATTATGTTGGTCATTTCCTTTTCTTGCTTTTCGATACTGTTTTTTCTCTCTTCTTCTGCTCCATTTTCCTAAAATAAATGAATAAATATTTGATATCAGTTTAGAATAGTTTAAAAAGTTAGTTGAGTAGTAGGCACTTGTAGTTATTAAGCATTGATAAGCTAAGGGATGGCAGAATGTGTACTTGAATTCGAAGGACTTCAATATATCCATAATATTTACCATAAATATACTCATTCATAAATGAAATATCAAAATACAGTATTCCCCCCATGCTCACAAAAATTAACTTTTGTTATCCTTTTCAGTTAATGAAAACAGATCAAATCTCATAAACAAACCGCATTCCATTATTGATCCTGATACAAATCATAAGGTGACAGGGTAAGGTTTTGTACACGTGAGGAGAAGGGAAGACATTCATCTTTCATATTCAGTTTTAGTATAGATTTTATAACTGGGAGGGCAGAGGAGTGGTTAAGGTTAATAAACAGAATTATCAGCTTATTCTTTCAGAAACAATGCTGGAATTATTTACTGTTTAATGAATTGAGGAGTGCTTGACCAAACTTAGTGATCACAGTGATTTCAGATTCATAGTAATGAAAATTATCTAAAGTTGCAAACAAAGTGGCCTCAAGCACTCTTTAGATGATGTATTTTCTTCATCTTCACAAGCAAGCCCCCTTGAGATTTAAACCTACGGAAATGTCATTTTTTGAGTAACTCCTTATAATAAACCTAAAACAGATTTGCTCAGTCATTTTCTGAACACATTCCTCCAATCATTATTCCTTCCCTGCCTTTTTCTGCCACCTGAGTTCCTGTGATACCTGGCATATGAGCATTGTGAAAGGTACAATTTACCAAACTGTGAAACAGTATACCCTACATCACACAATTATTTTTTGGCTTTCACCACTATCTTTAAGTAGACTATTTCTAGCATCTTTGACATTGCTAAGTGTTGTACTGTTAAGCTGGAGATGTGATGGTATGAAAAGGCAGGTGGTGTGCAAAGACATCAGGAAACAATCTCCCGTTTTTTATCTAACAATGCTTATCTTGTTCCTTTCAAGAGCAGTGGCCAATATTTTCCACACATTTCATTCCTGCCAAGACCCATTCCCCCCTGCCTTCCATAAATTGCTTTGACTCTGTTCTCCTACTATGCCTGCTTCAACTCCTATGGCACATCCTTGGGAAATTTCATTAAATATGTCATCCCAAGGGCGTATTATGTGCAAGATGTACACTAAAAGGATACTGCTAGAGGATGTGCTACTTAGCTTCATCAAAGTTCATTTTTTGGTATGGAGCCTTGAGAGGCCTATATAATCGTGTTTCAGTTTTAGGATTCACTAAGGGACTTTGACGGCATAAAAAATTCATTTGTGTTTTTTGACATGGGCATCTTTAAGATATACCCAGAACTGAGAGGCTCTCGAGAGACAAGTTTAAGAAGTTTGCAAAAAAATGATGGGGTTAAAAGCAGGGTTGGTCATAGGGGAAGGTTCAGCTCAGTCAACTCCTTATCATTTGCTGGCAGATTAATTTTTTTGGATTAATTGCATACAGAAGAAGGATCGAAAAAGAAGTTACCGATGAAATGAAAATTTCCAATGCTTTTATTTTCAAGCAGATCTGTTTCTGAAATAAATTGAGCTATCACAGCATTATGTATTAACCTTCTTTATCCAGCCAAAATATAAAAAAATAATGCATAAATTTTATGTAACCATTGCTTTTAAGCAACACTTTGCATAATGCATGGATTTAATTGTCTGCTGCTTTAAGGGATTTGCAACAAGGAACTACCTGCTGCCACTCTAACACAGTGGTAGTTCTATCAGTGAATTCAATTTTGCAGTGATGTATTCATGATATTTCAAAGCCCAAAATTGCCGTTATCCAGATTTCTAAGTAATTCATAGATACTTTAAACTATAATTTTACCTGTGGAACAGATCATATTTTCCAATCAACTTCCTCTCTTCGCCCACCCTATTTTAAGCTTCAGCGTTTGTCTGCCTCTCCGACCAATTTATTTTATCCATTATTCGCCATAGCCACACATTTCGATAGCCACCAATTTACGCTTATCTCACTGTCTCAAAAATCAGTTATCACAAAGAAGTGCTAACGAGTAATATGTTACCTTTTTTCAAACACTATTTACGTGAATAGTGATCTCTAATTTTTCCTATCTCCGAAGCAGCAGAAGCAGTAACCATTATTTCAGCGTTGTATCGTCATCAAAGCTAAATATGGCAATTACGACTGTGAGGAAAAGCTGCTTTCCTTCTTCCCTCAGTCACGATATAAAACAAGATAACAGCGTGCTTAAAGGACTCTTTAATCAATCGCCGAATAATCCATGTGGCTTTGCCTTTGGTTTCTCAAGTAGAGCTAACGCAAAATGGTTCCCGAAACACACCCAACTCCTGGCTAAAACGCATGCCGCTGTGCGCTTAACCGATTCAATACTGAAATAGCTTAACACTTATGGAGCCTTATAGAAATTATTCGCAATAAAAATTGTATCTACAGGTATCTATAACTCTTACTTCCCTGAAAATTGTATTTTCTTTCCACAAATGTATCGGCTAGAATTCTTCATTAATTATATGGGTGACAACTCGGAGGAAAATCTCATACGAGGTATGTCCCATAAATACGCGAACTGAGGCCATAAAAAATGTATTTTGCAAAATTTGGTTCACATCGATTTTTTCCCCTTCAAAGTACTCTCCGTTCGTTGCTATGCACTTATTTCATATTTTTTACACTGTTTTAAGCACCCTTGGAAGTCCTTGGCAGTTAGGCTTTTTATTTTTCCCCATGGTTTCTTGCTTTATTGTGTCCACATCTTCCCAGTGATGTCCCCTCATCACATGTTTTCCTTTTGGCAATAAGAAAAAGTCGCAGCGGGCGAGATCGGACAAACGAGGAGGATGATCAAGGATGGTGATTGAAATTTTGCCAGAAACTGCCGAACAATCAATGCTGAATGTGCACGATTTTTGCACACATTTTTTTCAGAACACAAATGTTCGGTTAAAATAGTGTGCACTGTTGATTTTCCTAAATTCAGTTCATCAGCTACCAATCGCACAGTTTTTCGGCGATCGGTAAGGACAAGGGACCGCACACGATCAATGTTGTCGTCAACACAGGTGGTTGAAGATCGTCCCGGCCTTGCATCATGGCGTCTTGTCGCCCATCTTTAAAACGCTTCATCCACTTGGAAACGGATGTTTTCGGTAATTTTGTCTTCGGTAATTCGATGAAAGCAATTGCACCAGCGACTTGAAGCAGCGACCAAATGAGGAATGAATTCTCTAAACACATTAATCTTACACAACGTAGATAACATTTTTAGAAATCTTTGAATATAGATTCTACGATTCACTTAAAAGGCAATTCCAATTATTGTGAAACTTGGATAAATATTACCAATTATCACTGATATGTATAACGAAAAATTGACCCTATATTACGTATTTCTTCATTTCTTCGTAACTTCATCCAAGATATTTTGCTCATTTAAAGGTAGGTTTCCGACGGCTCCTTATGACTGTTTAATGTCTTCATATTTGACATAAGATAAATAATTAAGTTAGTTTCCTATTACCTTCCCAATTATGTTTTTAATGTGACAAATGAAGCACATAAGAATAGGAAAAAAGTCTTTTAGACGTTTCGTTAATCTGTACTGAAGGGGTCATTGATAATTGCTCCTGGTGAGGGCCCCCATGGCAGATAGATAGAACGATAGTAGCTATACGCAAGGTAAGGTACACAATCCACGCAGCGTCTGTTCCTCTTCGAGGCATCGCTCAAAAGGTCACTTTACTGGAGTCAAACGTCTCGAAGAAGAGGAAAAAGCTGCGCGGGCTGCGTACCACTTCCTACCTGCAGCAATTCTCGATGTCCCCCCTCCAATACTAATTGACGTAACGTGTAAGACTCTTTTCCCGATTCTTAGATGATTTTTCTGTAGCTCGTCATGACAACAGTTTTTTCCGCTTTCCAACCGCTGGCATTCAATCGAATTTCAGTTGCCATCGGGATGAAAGCTTTTCGATATATTTGCTGATTTTACAAGTGTAGCCACCTGACTGCGTGAATCTGAGAGAATGATACCCTCCCTCGCGTGTTTGTCGTCGCGTGAGTTTTATCTTGTGGTTTTGTAATCTTGAGTCAGCTTGAAAATGCAATCCTTTTGGGGGAAGATCGCAAAGAGAAGGGAGAATGACTAATCGCAACCAAAATAAAGAGAAATTATTGATGGAAATATCGTGATGTCTAAGAATGTGAACAGATTGAGGGGCTGAGAAAAATCTTCACCTCAATTTATATGCATTCTTGTGAGAAAATGAAAGAAGATAGGACAAGGGGATGGTGCATATGATTCTCAGAGGCAATGAAATGCTTAAGGCTGTGATATAGAGGGGAGAACGCTGGGAAATTAAGGTAGAAAAGGAGGAAAATAAATGGCATTTTAGATGGAATTAGTGGAGGAAGAAAGTATGCAGAGGTAAGTCAGATCAAAATATCATGCTCTTTCATACAAAGGATTCGAATTTATGTAATTAATAAATTGGAATTTATTTCTGCCTGTACTTGCCAGTGAAAGAAATTATTGGAAGCATGTAAATGTCATTTTAATGAGAAAATGGAGAAAACAGCCAAGTGAACATTTTTTTGGGGATGCATAAATGTGATATACATGCGTGCATATTTGCTATTACCAAACTTCAAATATATGTGACAACATTTTTTGAAAATGTTGATAGTAGAGGATTCATAGTAGGAGAAGTAATAGTAGACAGTAGAAGTGCAATCTTACTCTCATAGACAATCAAGAAAAAAATTATGAAAAAATCATGAAAATGGAATGCATTGGATCATATCATATACTTTAATATGGCTATTAGGGTTAAATATTATTTCAAATAGCGATAATAAAATCATTTAATCTACCTCAAACTGAAAGCTCATGATATTTACAAAAAAATGTTGTTTTGTGCCAAAAAGGTTCTTAAATTAACACAAAATATCATTATTATCATTACATAAAACATGCTTCTGACAAAGCCTCTTCCTAGAGGTATTTATGATTTACAGAAATGCTTTGGAGGTCCATAGGTTTTGGGAACCATGCAAATAAAATGGGCCAGCTACCAAAGGGCATTTTGGATAAAATTCAGGATGTAGGAAGCATGAACAGCCAAAAAATGGGTAATTTCAGTTCGCATTAAAATTCAACTTTTTACTAACTTCTTTAGCTGGGGGAGTCTCAGCATCTGACTGCTCAGGTGGGGAAGATGCGGCTGTCTTGTCCCCTCCATTGTTTTCTGTTGTTCCGAGGGCTTGCAACAACAGCTGCAATTTTTCATTCAGAACCTGGCACTGTTGTGCAAGATGCATCTGACTACTCTCTGCTGCACTGACTTCAAGATCCTTAGCTTTTCGTCTGTCTTCTTCCATCTTGACGCTAAACTCAGCCATTTTTTCAGTGAAGTGCTTCACCGTATCACATAACATTCTGAAAAGAGAAATTACAAGAATCATTCAGGAATGAATTGAAGAATGATGAATAAAATCAGGAATGGGGCAATACGATATTCCAAAACCATTCATACATAAATCTCCTTAATTAATGAATTTTATGTTTTTCCCAAGCATATGGATATTGGAACAGTCTGTCACATCAGCTACAGGAGGGCATTTTCAAAAGACATAAATCAACTTAAAATAGCCATTTAAAATGTTTTAACTCTAATGCAAAACATTAAAAATTATACCGTGTGATATTTGGACTAATGATAAATTCTGCAAAAGATTTACTAAATCATCTAAGTAGAATCATATTTATCTATTTAGTTGGTAATACTTATGGATATAGGAGATATTGAGAGGCTATTTAAATAAGAAATATTGTGTTTACTGGTACTGGTTTTGTTAGCCAGGGCTTAGCATGCATAATGTTGCAGTCAGGGCTTGCGTAATGCTGTAAATATACCCTAAGCTGTTGGACTACTGTGAATAAAGAGGGCTCCAGCGAGGGTCAGTATAACTGCAGATTACTACACTATGAAAAAAATTCATTTTTAAATTATAAAGAGCCTAGGATGTTCTAATTATTTTATCTAACACATATGATACCATAGTGTTCTTATTTTTACTAGCAGTTCAGCTCACCTGTATACACAGGAGCATTTTAAACTAAGATACATTTTAAACTAAGAAGCATTATTAAAAAATATAAAATAAGAAGCATTTTCAACTAAGATACCATAGTGCACAAACCTATGGCTAATATTGTCTCCATTATTTGAAATATTTAACATGTTTATAATTAACTAACAACTAAGGTAACAAATTTGATGTAGCATGCCTGGGGTTGAATCACTCTCTGCTACACGCCTTGGATGTGCTTGCAGGGTACCATGTAGAAAGTAAAATAATAAGTTATGCTCAGCACTAAAACTTAAGTGTGGATGAAATTACTTGTTACATCAATAAAATGGCACTGGGCATATATTACAGAGATAAGCTTCATGTGGAAAGGCATCTTTGCTTTTAAGCTACCTTTACCTCTTTACATCTTTGCTTTTAAGCAAGTTTACAAATGTCCCACCTCTTAGCCTTTACCCAGAGGAGAAATTCAGCTCTTACAAAGAAAAGTGAAAACAACGAGTGAAATTTAACTCCATACCGGTCGGTTGAAAAATTCCATTCACATTCCTATATGTATGTATGAAATCATATTTTACATCAATTTCCCCCTATCTTGTAGTTTATTCCGGCACCTCGTATGTACTAAGGGTATTCAAAGAAGGGGAGTCAGGCTGGGAGCCACTTGAGATGCGAAGAGAACAAGAAACTTTTAGAAGGGCTCAGAACAAATGAGTTTAACAATGACACTAAAGGAATTATTATAGCCCCACACTGCTTAGGTAGATCAGACAACAAAGATAAGATAAGGGAGATAGATACAAATACTCATTCTTTCCCTGGACATTCAGGAATCATAACAGTAAAAAACCAAAGTCACTCTAGAAATATTAAAGACATTTAATTTACAAGTCAGGACAAGATTAAACGTTGCTTAGACAAAGTATATTTGTAGGTATCTGCCTGATATTCGTATATGTATCTGCATGCGTGTGAGTTGTAAAGATTTTTGCATGAATATATACGGTTTTATGTGGGTAGATTGGCATGAATTTATGGGTTTTGCATGTGGTTTTATTCTTAATTACGTTTGGTGATATAACAACCCCCGCCATACACCCTTGCGGCGGCTTGCGGGGTACTATGTAGATGTAGACGAAGGGGAATAAGAATGAAAACCAAAATCAACCAAATAGGTATGAGAAAGTGTGCTCATTATGGCTCCAAACTGAAAGTTACTAGTTCAAATAAGGATTCGAAGTGGCTTAGAGTTGTATACAAAAAATTATGCCGTTTGGAAAACACTCATCTATGTTTGCACATACGGTTGATGTGACGCAGATAATGCTAGTCATATGACTCCAAACAAAAAAGTGTTACATCACAGAGTGCAGTGTTTGGTTCTCTTCTTCAACTTCGCAGTCGAGGAGAACAGACAAAATGAAATGTATCGAAAGAAAGACAAAGAATTACTGTGCATGGCAGGGTAAGAGAGGACTTTACTTGGGAAAGATTTAAAGAAGACAAATAAAAATTGACGGAAGAGATATTAAGGGACAGGGTGATGTTGAAAACTGAAATAAAAAGGAGTGTGTGTGTATGTATATATATATATATATATATATATATATATATATATATATATATATATATATATATATATATATATATATATATATATATATGCACCTAATCGATGGAAAGGGGTGGATATTTTGGATGAAACGAAGAGAGGTAGAAAGTACGTGGAACTGTAGAATGATTCAACGTAGTGAACGGGATTATCTCTTTAAAACAGGTCATACAAGTGCTGCAGTCCATAGAACCCGAGGGCTATGCGTAATCATCTTCGCAGAGTTAAAAAAAACCTACCTTTGATCGGTTAGCTACATCTAATAAATAAATAAAAAAGTTACCAACATGAACTAGGCTTTTAAGAGGTAATATTGAGTTTCAGTAAAATAGTTTGAAAATGAAATTTCTACTCTCTCTTTCATTGTCAATGCCAAGAAAGAATGTAGAAAAAAGGTAAAAAAATGTTTACCTAATATAATAAAATACCTTAATATAATGAACTTACTTGGCTGAGGCCGTAGCCACGGCTCGCGTGTCGGATTGAAGTATCTGGGCCAGGTGGTCAGCAACCGACTCGTAGGCGGCCATTGGTCCTTCCGACTCCCAAACTCCCATCTCCAGCTCCCGATGACCGCTTAAGACCCCGCCCTCGCCCTCCAATTCCCCGCATTTGCCCTTCCGAGAGGACATCGTCACGGCGAGGGGCCGCTCGAAAGTCATTATGCTCCACCTGTCGAGGTGAAATGTGTCAGACATGTGTCCACTGCGTCAGACGACTAAAATACATTCAAATCCACCATGCGAAATAATTTAATGAACATTACATGATAGCAACAGCGTGGTAGACTAGTGGGTAGAGAGTTCGGCTACCGACGGAGGGGACCCAAGTCCGAGCCAGGGTGACTACCAATTGGATTCTTCGCAAACTCGAGCTGAGTGAACTTCTCGTCCGCTAGAACCTTCTATAAAACGACAGGCGGCACATGGATGGGAAATGGTCCCTTGTGATGGACTCCTGAAGGGCTTCAACGCGACACAAACGTCTTTGATCCCACAATTTTTCTTGTTCCGCATTATATAGGTATACATGCATAAAACGACTTCAATTATCAACGTGCTTTCTGGGCTCTGGAGTAAAATAATGAAATTCCCTACCAGCGAGCTTGACAAGTATAAAAGGAGTTACGAGTTGGAAACCTATACATCTTTAACGCCTAAAAGAAAAGAAATAATTATGTAGGGATATCATTAAAACTTTATGTATATTTATATATGTACATGTATGCACACTGAACCCTCGCTAATCTAGACTATGAAGGGCCAAGGGTTACCCGGACTAGCCGAGGTTTTGGCACACGTAACCCCGTGAATCATTTTCCCCCTCTAATTTTGTGCACCGTTGATTGCCGACAAATTTTAACGACTCCATATGAGACATCAGACCCCCAAAGTTTAAGAATATCCCATAAAAATACGAAATAAACTAATTTTGATTAAATATATCGCCTTTTTTTTCCAAAAATTAAGTCGGTAGTAATTCATGAGTATCTTTGAAAAAAATATGGGGAATGTGTGCTTAATAGAATTATCTCATTTGTCGAAGCTATTTCCATTAGCAAAGATAACTAATCGACCAAGTTTTTATTTAAATAAAAGAGAGCTTAAGTTCAGAAAATAGCGCTCGTTTCCTTTTGTAATTTTCAGTTTTAATGATGCAGCGTACGGTCGCCGCTGTTCTCCGTCGTGCTTAAATTTTACCACTCGCCGGTTAATGACATTTTAATTTCATTAGATTTTAATGAAGCTTCTCCGGATGAATGTTGTTAACGGAGTACACAGTCATCGACTAATGAGTATTTCCGTGAGAGCGTTTGTTTGCATTTTTCGCACTTCATTATTTCTAAGGAAATGAATGTTTGAGATTTTCACTTGCCACTCGTAATTTTTAAAATGAAAATATATTTCTTCATTTGAAATTTCAAGAAATTCAATTTAATATTTCATAACTTAGGGAATGAAATTATTACAAGACCAGCTGCGTCGTGATTACCCCGATAAACTACGCATTTATCGCGTTATTTTAAGGCCGATTTAGGCCATTCTTAATCCTCAGAGTTCGAGGCTGTTGATATTCTATGGCAACACTCTTCAACTTGATATTGCGATTAGCATTTGCTGACAATGTATAGAAACTCTTTCTTCACCGATTTTTCGTTCGGGGACTGTGGATTCACTTCATAAAACCTACGTGTTTTCCGTCAAAGTCCGCCCTTTAAGTACATGCCTATTTCATTTGCATTGTAAATTCGAGCTTACCGTAAAATGCATTCAGTCATTAGTGCTTAAAATAGCTACATATGTGTTCAAAGGTGTCAGCACTCGTGATGCATCTTCATCGTAAATGATACAGGTATACCTCTTGGCAAGCTTTTTTTATGCTTCAACTTGCATCTCATTGGCATGCATTTCTACACAACGTGATTATTTATGTACATTCCACATGTGGACGGCCGCTTACTATCCTACAACTTCCCATAGTATAATTTCCCGGGCCTGCCTTTCAATTTTGTAGACATTTAATTTAAGCAAAGAGCATACAGATGGACCATAAGTCTTATTTTTCAGGTGGAATATTGGGTAAAGTTGCACCTAAATCCCATCCGAAACTTCCACATCCAATTTCTTAAGATAATTCAACTTGTTTAATGATCAAAGTTACGTATTCTTTCACTACCACTCTTCTTGGGTGCTGTTGTCAAAAGTTACTTTAGTTTTTCTTCCATAAGATCCTGAAATAATTGAATATCAAGGTAAATAAAGTCACGGAATCGCGTGGAAAGAAATAGCTATTTATTCCAAATATTTGTGTCAAGTCAGCGGAACGTGAGACGGTTAGGTGAGCATATGAATTATTTTTCACGTAGCAATAGCTGATCCATGATTTCAAATGTACAGCTGGAATATTGATTGAAATTTCATAATTATTTTCCAGCATATTCGTATAAACCTGCAAGCTAAACGTATAAGTTGGTGGGGTACAGTAGTGCTGCTTCTCGCGATTCTTTACTAATCAACCAGCAGTAAACGATCTCACTGTCCGGGAATCCGGATTAGCCACACATAATATATGATATTCATTCACTGGTACACATATAATAGATTCATAAAAACTTTACTTCTAGGGCAATTTTACTCTTCTAACGATGATCGTATGACTACTTATCAATGGTAACATTTTCATCGTATCCAAATTTAATTGGTTAAGATGAATTTCTTTTTCTAAAAAGATTTTCAATTCATATTTCAGTATGGTGTGGTGCTCTGTTAAGCCACTTTGCAAAAATTCAAAATGTGTCAAATTTCATGCTAATTCTCAAAACCTTGGGTATATTTATGAAAAAAATTTGTTTTTTATATAATCATTCATGCTTGCTCTATCTCATGAATTAATAAATTAATCATTGTGAAATATTTTCATGTGGGTTTTTTTCACAAAATATCATGAAAAATATTCTATTCTTATCTTTTAGAGCATTCGGGTCCTGATTTGAGGGTATGGTTTCAAACTTAAGGAGTGTCTCTAGACACTATCAGATAATTACCAAAAACAGATACCCTCAGCTTTACTCAAGAGTGTATTTTTTCGGTAGGCACCAGATCTTGATGGGAAACCACCGGGTAGGATCCCTATAGACACCCTACCCTCCGATCCTGTGAGAATTCCACTTGCCGTGGGGTTTAGTACGAATTGAGCTCTACACACACCTATGAAACTAACCTTAAGGTTAATAATGGAGGTTTATTTCCCCTTGAATAGTGTAGATCTTTTCCGATCTTATCTCCCTCATTTGACGATTTTTCTTCGATCACAAACCTCTATAGCTCCGTATCATATTGATCTGCTTTTTCTGCATCTCTTCTGCAGCCATAGTTGACATTCTTCCTTCGTCTTTACCGTGACCTAGTATAAATTAACTCCCTCCTCTACACCCACATCTCAAAACCCTCCAATCTAAACTCACCCTTTTCATTTAACCACCAGTCTGCGAAACAACAAAATGCAAAATTCAAATTGAAACCCTACCAGTATTTTGTTCATATGTTTAATAAAGAGCCCTCATTACATTTTTCCTTAATGAAAAATGATTTTTTTACCGACACAAATTCCAACCCAAATTAAATTCCTCTATCGTGCCCATATCGCAACAACATAATATTTACATAAGTAAATGCTTTTGTTATCCTGAATTATGCGTTCTTGATCAAATATTTTATATTTTATTTTTAAAGAAAAGGGTGTGCATGAAATACCACAAACATTGTAGCTTCTGAACTATAACTATTAAGTTGTAGTAGTAGTTTTTATGAGAGGGAACCGACAGCTAAGGTCATTTGCGCCATTAGGGATGGTTGGGAAAGGAAGGGTGGAGAGAAACCCGGCGTTGGTATTAGCTTACTCTTGTCGAAAGGCGCAAAAGGGTTCACAGCTTAACGTCCCATCCATACTCACTCAAAGTGCTCTCCACAAAGCAAAAGCAGGGATCAAGATACCACAGAAAAATATTTGTTGTCAGGATTTGAACCCGAGCCATGTCGGTGGGAAGCCTGTACGTTAGCCACCGCACTATCCTGATCCCCAACTATTAAGTTATCCCGTCAATAGTGCATACATAAATTTAAGGAAATAATATGTAAATGCTTCTGCGAATTACTTAAATACAAAACACACATTTATTTTCATAATCTTTGAAAAAATATCTAATTATGATATAGGCAGTAGCGCAACAAATTTTATCATAGCAAAATCAAGTTATCAAACATTCATTAAAACTATAATACATAATCGCTAAATATTGACGATATAATTCCTCTTTAATAGCAATGCACTACGAAAATACAGGTGTGATATACAAAAGCATATCACTTTTGTGCATGAATATCTTTACTTAATGATAGATGAAATCATTATGATTTGAAACCTCCGAATAGAGAAGATTTTAGGCTATAAACTCAAGTGCAAGAAACGGCAATTGATCGGAGATGGCCGTGTGAATGAAAATTAGTCCTAGGACCTATATTCGGGGAAGTTTTTGCATGGCGAAATCCAAGTCGATGTATGGGCAAAGGTCGAGTCGATCGACCAAGTTATCAGCGTGATTCGGTGAGAATACTGCGAAGAATGCCGTAGCAGCCAATCTTTTTCGATTTACCATTTGTTTTTCCTATTTTCAATGCAACTAAAATTAAAAATTCAAGAATTCTCATATTTTAATTCCCCACTGACAATTAATTTCAAAGTTTCAAGGCGACATTAACTGTTTTAACTTACTGTTTTTTTTTATTTGCCAATTTTAATTTAAAAACGCGATCTTTGCTTTGGAGAAAATTCCCTCAGTCTCCAACAATTTGAAATTCAAATATTTTATATTAGAAGTAAATGTGATGAAACAACAAATAGTGATCCGCTGTCATATTTAATTTGAATTCAACAAGCTGTTCCACCACGACTCGCCAGTTTATTTTATGCTCCATTTAATTAAATCTGGGAGACTAGTCGAACGGCTGTGACGCACGGGGCGTGGGCATCATTTTTGCCCGACGAGACCTTCACAGGAGAACGAATACGAATCGCGGGTCGAAGGGCGGGAAGATTTCGCGGCGGAGCACGCAGGGCATAACGAAAAGAAATCAGCTCACTATATCTACCCTTTGTGCTCCTCACATCCACAATTGGCACCAAATGAACCTATTCTCCAAACTTAGAATCACAAGAATTGTACTTTTTTTCCGATGTGACACACGGAATTAACGCCAATTGGAAAGTGGATGGAAAAATTTAAAGCGAGATCCGATTTACTGTACGGACGTTTGATCATCCGATTCAGTGAACATAATTGGATGTCCTGCTAACGCGATAGAATTTCAATTGGAATGACGAAGAGCTCGCCGTGGAAGTAATTTTAAAATTTGTTTTTTTTTTACGATCGCTTAAAGGGTCACTCGGATATCCTTTGTGGGCCGCATCATGTGCTACACTTGTCAAGTACGTAATTAATGATTTAATTAACATACATCCTATTAATAGATACGGCCTCAATCAGTCGCGACTTAAATGCCTTGGCTCGTAGTTAGGCCCGTTCATTCCAAAGCTAGTGTGGATAGTGTGTGAGTGGCACATTTATTCCAGGAAATACGGCTTCTTGAGTTGGGAATGAATGAAAGAAGACGTGCCATTTTCACTCCCATTCCGGATTGATGACGAACCAAAATTGTGGATTGTATTTGGAGAAATTCAAACGACTCTGTGGCACGTATGGTGAGTCTGATAAACTCGCATGTTATTGATATTATGATACTATGGCCTTATTATTTTACTGCCTGTAAAACACTGAAAAGTTCCAAGAGTCCCATCGCTCGTGAACACAATCCGCAACTATGTCCTGCTAGCCAAGAATTAATTTTTACTTAAGACGATTAAATATCTTTCCAAGATTTTGCGGGTGCTACGACCAGTTAGTGGATTCTGTCAAAACTCATGCAAGGAATAAGCTTCATCCATATTACATGTATTTGACCTCTTCATAAATTGACCAGTACTATATTAAGAACAATGACCAGAAATAAATAGAGAATACCGCGGATTAAATGTAACTCAGTTTATTAAAAGGGCTGGAACTACAGCGCAACGTTTGTAGTGTTGTGAATTCTATTTTGGTATGCACAAAGTTCCAGCATGACGTTTCACTAAGGCGTTATTCGAAAAGGAGCAACGTTCGTGCGGGATTTTAAACGACATTTATATTCGTGGAAATTTTAAGTGCATCCATCATCATTTTCCCTTACCTGTCCAACATCTTTGTCGAGGCCTTTTCGTATTTTTCAAGAAGCTGAGGTAGATGTGCATCGCCGTCACACACGCTGCTACCCCAACCGAGGACTCGAGCGAGATCATTACCTGTTCCCAATGGGACAACTCCAATCTGGCACTGCTTCTGAGGAAAGAGTTTTTTTTTAAACTGTAGACATTGACTCACGAAGGCTTTCAAACACTCACAGTAGAAGTTTAACTTACATGCATCCCCAGGTTGTCGATCTCTGATAAAACCCAACCCACAGAACCATCTCCACTGCAGACAAGGATACGAAATGGATCAAAATGCCGGAACAGGCGAAGGCTGGAAAAATATAAGAACAGATCAATCAATCAAGGTATTCTACTTATTTAAGGGTAGTTTTAGGACGGTACTAAATGACTGTTTACTTCTAATAATCTCGAGAACCTTCCTTTCCTCTTCCTTTGCCCTATATAATTTCTTTCTTCACTTCAATATTTCCTCCATCCACTTCTCCTAGCAACTTTCTCTCTCCGTTCACCACATTTAAAACCACCGCGCTTGTCTTACCCATGGTCCAACTTAATTTTTACGTGCGTGTGAGTGCTTGAGATCAATGCTGTAATCCAAGCTAGATAGTACGTGATTTATTTGCAGTCTTCCATTTCAATGTTCTAACCGTCTTAGGTATCTAATTATTTCAATTATTTTTAGTTTTATTTAAAATTATATTTATCATTGTTTTTATTTTCAGTTATTTTCTTATTTTTATTGATTTACTGCTTATATCTTCTCTAATTTCCCTCACCCATCCTTTGCCCATTTATAAGAGTACGGCTGGGGTTGACTCTTCCCATTATATTCATAGGGCCGTAGTTACCGTTCGCTTTGTACTCCGCAAAATTTCATGAAAATTATATTTTTTTGAATTATCTCTGTATTATTATTGCTGCTGTTCAAACAAACAAAGAAACCATTAATCTACGGACCTAAATTAAAATGTTTTTTTCCATTTTAAATCAATTAGCCAAAGGGAAATCATCAAAACTCTGTATATTTTATTGGCACTCATAATTTTCGCGGGAAAAACAGAAAGAATAAAATAAAAATGCCTACAAAGTACGACTACTACTTCCTATTGGGTGCAAACAAACACAGCCACTTTGTTAAACACAACTTCCATGCGTATATGGTCAAAGACTACCTCAAAAAACCGATGCACTTCACTTGGCTTTAGACGAAATTCTCAGTAAGAAGACGGAAACATTGAGCACATGAAAACTATAACGCAGATTTAAAGCCTTAGTACTCTTATTAAGTCAACAACTACATTGATGTTAGAGCTAATATTACAAGTATATATCATCCGCCTATGGTCCCAGTCACATAATTTAAACGCTACTTATTGCTACTGCAATTGTATTCTTGATTTGGTATTGTATACACAGAGCCTTCCCTTTCTGACATTTGTACAGCGATAATAAGATTATGGATAAAGAAAACAGAATAATTTAAACAAAGGGTTTTATTTGTAATTATACCACAGTTTTAATACAAACCTGAGTAATTAAAAATAGCAATTTTCCACAAAAATAAAGTTTAATGCGACCGGTTTCAATGTTACTACATCATCATCAGGTGACCTGATGGTAGACCTGATGATGATGTAGTAACATTGAAACCGGTCGCATTAAACTTTATTTTTGTGGAAAATTGCTATTTTTAATTAATCATGATATTCCACCATATCACGCCTGAAACGTCTCTTTTTAAAACCTGAGTGTATTTCACTTTTCGCCCATTTAAAACAATCGAAGTAGGAAGTAATGCAACAGTCAATGTAATTGATAGTGTCCCGTTTAAGGTAGATTTTGGACGACCAGAGTCTGAACACGCCTACGTCTCTTAGCCACTCCTAACAAGAAAGGCCCGACAACTCACACTCACTGTACTGTACAGTCACTTTGACATACAAAAGGCCCTTCTTCAAGTCCGCATACTTTCTTCCTCTCTCCATTCTGTCCAATATCTCAATCTATTTCCTCATCCTAACCAGGTCACCTAATATTCTCCCCTCAATCTCTGTCTTCTACAAATCATCCCCAGTCAAAATGCTCAACTTTTCCTGCCTCTTTTGGATTTCTCCCAACAACTTATCTCTTTTCCCGCACCATACATGGCATATCTTAGTTTGTTTTCCTTTCCGCCCTCTTCAACTACGTCTCAAAATCGTCCAATTTAGACCCATAATCTTGCTTTAACGACAAAGTTCCGAGTAGTACAAATTCACGCTCCATACCAATATTTTCAATAGCCTTTTTCTAAAATCATTCCTCAACGTCCCCATCGTGAATTATCTCCTCTTCGTCAATTTTTCTTTGATGTAAGACAGTATTAAAAAAAAAGATTCCCTGAAGACCTATCCTAATAACTTCGCCTAATTGGCTTATAATGTGGTGAATAAATGTTTCTTAATTAAGGGAAACTTTTTGGAAAAAAATACTCTTTTCAGATGGACTGCAACTATGAAGTAGTTGAATGGTTTGGGCGATAATTGATTCTGGTAACTAGATCAAAGAGTAGGAGCCAGACGAAAGGTAGACCGCGTAGCGTCTGTTCCTCAGTGAGGCTCAAAGACATCTGACCCCTGTTGCGCGACCATTTGAGTGATGCTGTCACGTTGATAACACTACTGAGAAGGGCAGAGGGAAACAATCTTTCTTAAATATCGAAAGAAACAAGATGGACATAGATTTAAGTATGAGTCTGGAAGACTAAGGGGTCCTTTTAGCAGAGGTAAAAGCTGGACCAACGAATTCGGTAATTGTTCAGGTCTACGTACGTACTACCAAGCAATCATAAGGAGGAAGAGGTCGATAGAGTGAACGATCAGTTAGAGGTCATAATTGCGGGTGTTCCAAGAGGGAAACATTTGATAGTGATGGGGGATTAGAAGGTGACGGTGGGAGGAGAGAGGGTAGCGCGGAAAGGGACAACGGTTTAGGAACCAGGAATGATCGCGGAGAGAAAGCAATTGAGCTTGGCAGAAGATAAAAGCCCTGTAAGGAAGTAAGAAGGAAAAATTCGTGCAAATAATCAAGGATAAGCGGGGAAAATCATAAATTGGACCAGGGAAGATTCAAAAGAGATAGAAGGAATAAATAGAGGAACTATAAGGGAAAGAAATTAGACCAGCAAGGTTAGACATAGAAAGAGAATATGATGCGGATGAAGAAAGCTTACGCCCAAACATACTTGATTGCGAGATAGAAAGGACATTAAGTGATTGAAATCCAATAAAACCGTTGGGATGGAACACGTTGCCGCAGAAATACTTAAAATTTTCAGAAAAACGTGGGAGGAAGAGTTTTGATGGGCTAATTTTTAGCATTTATGAGGGAGGTATTTGACCGGAAGATGCTGTCTGATCAGTGCTATTTTCCTCAGCAAAAAGGGATCCATATGTGAGGAATATAGAACAGTAAGTTTGATTTCGCATGCAGGTAAAGTGGTTCTCAGGACCATAAATTAGAAGATGGAAATGAGGGAAAATGACCCCTTAAGGGATGATCAGTTTGGGTAAGAAAGGGCACGCGTGATGACATAGCAGTTCTGAGTAAACTAATAGAGAGGAACATAGGATACAACCAGGATGTATGTATTTGTTTCTTTGATACTGAGAAGTTGTCCGATAGATTAAGCGGCAGAATTAATAAATACATTGCAAAAAATGGCACAGAGTGCGGCAACATAACTTCCTTTTTTGAACGCATATGTGGAGGAGGTGGTAAAAGAGGTGTTGAAGCAACTGTAGGTAACAATGAAAGTCGGAGGAGAATCCCTAAAATTAGGTTTGCGGACGATCAAGCTATAGTTAGCCAGTCTACCAAGAAGTCACAAGAATTGCTGATCGCATTAGAAAATCAATGAGTTGGTATGGGATGATTAATTCAAGAAAAACAATAGTTTTTAGGTTTTCGAACAAGGGGAAAGCTAAGATAAACTTTAAAATATGATGAAAAAATTAGAGCAAATGTACCTATTTGGGCATTGTTTTGCATTAATATAGTCAAAGTAGGCGGTAAATAAGAAGAATTTCATTAGAAAAATTAGCTTTCCCAAGATGGAAGAAAGTGATGACATGGACGTTGTAAAAAAAAACTCATCAACGTCCCTCTTAACAAAAACTATCGTAAACGGTTGAATATCAAAAAGAATAACGATCGAATCTTTAAACAGAGAATCAGAAATAACGCCAATAATATTTTCTTCCAAGGAGGTATCTTTCTGAAAAATAAGCGAATTTCTTCTCTGTTCCTCTGTCAAGAGAAATGAAATCCACTTCGCCAATCTTAGAGATGTTCGACACTTTCGACAGAGAAAATTTAGATTTGATTTCTGTTTTATGTTCCCTTCTGTTTAGAGTGATTGCAAAATTGAATTAACCTGACTCGTTTTTCCGTATTTGTGTTGCAATCGGAGGGATGAAGCATTCATCATCCACGTCCACTGGGTAATATTAGGTCTAAAAAAGCTTCAACAGCAATTGATTAGCTACTAGCAGTTCCTTTAGTCACATTGCAAATTTGAAGTGAGTGCGCGGGCAGGAAATGAAGTAGTAAACGGGTTTAAGAAATCGAAGTTGAATAGAACTACCGCGCATATACCAGAAGTATGAAATTAATGCAGTGCAAGACATGAAAAAAATCGATAACCATTTGTGATACATTTAGAGTATATTGATGTATTTATTTAAAATTTTGTATTTATATAAAAAATATTTGTATTTACTGTAAACATAGTTTGCATACATGTTTTGAAAATATAAAGACATGAGACTTTACAAGGTTAAGTCAGCCAATCAACCCAGCGACTTCAAATGATACAAAGCGTATTACAGAGTCAGTATAATAGGTATGGGATGTGAATAAATCAGAAGGCAAGGAGTTGATGCTCTCAAGAAATACGTAGGACGGCTAAGTGAGTCTCTTAAGATTGAGATTAGAAAACGGCACAGTAAACGACTGTTCATCTATTTAGGAAGTGTTTCAAAAGAGGCTGAGTTAGTAAGGACATTAATAGAAGAATTGCCTTAAGATTTAAAAAAGAAGAGGAGAGAGTTGATGATGGGGACTTTAAATAAATATGCAAAGAAAGGGCTGGCAAAAATATTGATGCAGCGCAGTTTGTTGTTGATGTATAAGGATAAGCATTGATTGGAGGCTTTTGAGATACGAGTGCGGAGGAGGGTGGAAAAAGTGAAATGGACGGAAAAGGAAATAAATGAAATTATACACGTAGGCATGGTAGGGAAGGAGAGAGGGTTGTTTGGAGATATTTAAAGAAAGCAGAAAAAGGGTATTAGAGAAATTTTAAGCTTGCAATGACGTGTTAAAGACAGCGACAAAGTGAAGGAAGCTGGATAAGCCCGGCATAGGGACGAAAAGGTTAGGCATGTTGGACGGAATGAGCGAGGTAGAAGGTACGTTAAGGTAGAGAAAATTTAACGGGAGTATTTGCGTCGCCTTAGTTGAAGCTTAGAAGTTTAATAGCGTTAAGTCTACGCGTCCATTGGAAACCTACTTGACTGGTATACTACCGTTGAAAATCGAAATGCAGAAATTTCAGAGAGTAAAAATACTTCAAGCACGTAGAAATTTGCACTACAAAAGAAAACCTCGGTGGCTTAATTGGTTCAAGCAGTCGGCTGGAAAATGAGGAGATGGGGGTTTGAGTTCTGGTCAAGGTGAATGATTTTACCCTGGAAAATTTCTGAAATTCGAAGAATATCAGCAGACGACGCTGTTCAACTTTCGCAAAATGTACCGACATTGATTAAAGTGTTAACAACATTTAAATAACCTCTATCGATCGACCTATCGTGATCCATTTGCTCGTAATACGAAAGAGACGATGTTTGTGTCTTCTGCATAGCAATATGCGAGGAATTCGGAAACGCATACCATGCATGCTACGAGCCCGCAGTATTCATTGAGGATGGAGAGGGGGCGTGGTACCCTGAGTACCCGCAGAATGTTGCTTTGAACGCGGGCGACCTAGTTCACCTGCGAGCGTGGTACCTCGATTTAAATATAACCCACAGCATCAAGTCCACCCATTTTGTTAAAATGCAATCGACCGGCATGAAGTACTTTTTGGAGGGTCCCTGAAAACTATTATGCCATCACTGATTTTTAAAGCCCTAATATAAAGCACTTGCACTGGAAAACGCAGCGCGAGGCTATGGAAAGTTTGCAGAGGAAGGGTGACATTGGTGCGCGATACAAGACGGTTAAAACACTCTCCGGAAGTAAGAGGGGAAGATCTGTGTCAACAGTTAGAGATAAGTTGGGTAAGATAAAAGTTGAAACAGAAAAGATTCAAGAGATATGGAAGGAATATATAGAAGAACTGTATGGTTAAAAACTTAGGCCAACAAGCCTAGACACAAAAAGAGAATAAGACGTAGATGAAGATAGCTTAGATCCAGACATACTCGACGATGAGATAGAAAGGGCATTTAGGGAGATGAAGTCAAAAAGGCAGGTAGGTGTAGACAACATTCCTGCGGAACTACTGAAAGGCTATGGACAATGTGGGAGGAAGAGACTACATGTAATGATTCGTAGCACCTATGAGGAAGGAATCTGGCCGGAAAACTGTGTGAGATCAGTGTAAGTTCCTATTCCGAAAAGGGTAAAGGCCACATCATGTCAGGACTACAGGACAATAAGTTTCATATCCCACGCAGCTAAAGTTGTTCTCAGGATCATAAACAAAAGGATAGGGAGTAGGGCAAATATTTACTTAGGGGATGACCAGTTTGGGTTTAGGAAGGGGAGTGGTACGCGTGATGCCATTGAAGTAATGAGTTTATTAATCGAGAGGAATATAGAATACAACCAGGAGGTATTTGCCTGTTTCGTAGATTTCGAAAAAGCGTTTGATAGAGTGAATTGGGAAAAACCAATAAGTACATATGTTGCAGAAAATTAGAATAGAATGAAGAGACAGGAAGCTAATCCGCAATCTGTACGTCTCAGACTGCTCAGGTGCGAGTAGGGGACAGAGAGCCCGGATGGGCAGTGTTAGGAAGAGGTGTAAGGCAGGGTTGTCCATTATCACCGGTGCTGTTCAACGTATATGTGGAGGAAATGATTAAAGAGGCATGAGAAGAACTGGAGGTAGGAATGAAAGTCGGCGGAGAATTCGTAAAATCAGTTAGGTTCGCTGATGAACAAGCTTTAGTTTGTCAGCCAGCCTAGGGGTTGCAAGCATCGCTGAGTGGATTGGAAATTCAGTGTGGCAGATATGGGATGAGAATCAATACTAATAAAACCAAGGTTTTTCGATTTTCCAGAAAGAAAAAGGCTGAGCTAAACATTAAAATAGGAGGGCAAAAACTAGTGCAGGTAGAACAGTTTACGTATCTAGGAAGTGTTTTGGACCAACACGGTCAAAGTAGCAGAAACATAAGGAGAAGAATTGTGCTAATCAAAGAGGATTTCACAAGGAGGAGGGAGTTGATGACAGGGACGTTGAGTAAGGATATTAAGAAAAGACTCGTGAAAACTTTGATATAGAGGTAGCTATGTACGGCGCGGAAACGTGGCCATTGAAGCAGGAGGATAAACGTAGATTGGAGGCTTTGGAAATGTGGGTGTGGAAAAGAATGGGGAAGGTGAAATGGACAGAGAAGAAAACAAATGAGGAAGTACTAGACATGGTGGGCGAAGAGAGGGGTTTGCTGGGATAAATCATACGGAGGCATAAAAAAATGGATGAAAAGCATATTGATCGGCAGTGGGATGTTGAAAACTGATAGAGGGGAGAATGTTAGGCAATAGAGGAAATGGTAGGAATAGGATAGGGATGTTGGACGGGATAAAGGAAGTACACAGATTTCGTAAAAACAGAAGAGGGACTTGTTGTAGAGTAGGATGCTGGATTGTGTTTTATTAGGAGACATTTTTTGGTAGTTGTGTCCATCCAAAACCTACCTTAGCCGGTAGATTACCTAATAAATAAAATGTAAAATACGCCTTTTTCAGAGTACAATTCCCTCGTTCCACTTTTCATAACTTCTACCCCTTTCGTGCATCCAAAATGCTAATTATTTCCCTCTTTCTCCTGTACTCTATTTCGGTCTAAAATATTCCGCTATTTATTTATCCTCCACCACTGCTTCCGCCTTCTTCATTACTCTCTGGCGGACATCCATTTTCTCCAAGTCTCGTATTAATAAGCCTCTCGAAAATGTAATTTGGATGAAATGAGCTCCCTTCGTTTGGAGACCAATTGCCCTCTTTGAATAATCGATTTTTCTTCAAAAAGTTAGAAGAAATGTCTTAGAAAATGGTAAATAACGCCTACTGCATGGGGAACACCGAAATAGAATGTATAGACTCGATTAAACACTTCGGTGTTACCCTCACTCACGACCTCTCCTGGGTGAAACACATTCGGGGAATATGTTGACAAGCTAACAAAAAATAAGGATTTATTAGAAGAATATTGTTGAAACGTGATGGAAAGGTTAAAGAGAAATGTTATACTATATTTCGCTCGTTAGGCTTCATTTAGAATATGCTAATAGTATATGGGATCCTCATGAAGCTAGATTAATCGCCAAATTGGAAAGTGGCGGGGAGAATGCTGGGAAAGCAAGTTAGAGGAAGGAAAAGAATACACATTCTGAATGAAATTAAGGAATATCCATTATTGAAATAGAAAGAAAGACTCGTACTTTTCCACAGATTTGTTTACACATTTTTCCACATTTTTTTCCAGAAAATCTGTGGAAAAGTACGAGTCTTTCTTTCTATTTCAATAATGGATATCAATTACTTCCACGAAGTGAAGCCTGAAACAATAGAAATTAAGGAAGATTAAATGTATGCAGATCTAAATGAAGTTATTGCAATACTATATGTAGCACGGAGTAAAAGGATATTTTATGTTGCGCTATTAAGGAATTACGACTAGAGTAGTATGTAGTGCCAGGGTCCCTTAAAACTTACCCTTTGCCGTTGGACTATTACTGTCAAATAATAATTAATACTATTGGTTGCATAATTAAATTGGTAAAGTTCAAAGTTTTGGGTGCCGAGATGCACAAGTTACTATAGAAAGCAGGGGAAATTAGACGTGGAATGTGTGCTATAAACCAAAATGAGGAGAGAGAGAGAGAGAGTTAAGGTTATCACCAAGAGTTGAGAATTATTAATGCATGACGCATCGTTCAAGAAATATGATTCCTTATTCTCTCACATTATTTCAAATCATTCAAGGTCATACAATTTAAGGGTTCTTAATTTGAAGTGCAATAAGTTCTCTACAAACATCGCGGTATGCCATGGATAAATATAGGTCAACTGTCTCCACCTCTTTCATGCTCTTTAATCCAGGTTTCATGACATCTCCTCCGGCCTGACATTTACCTACTCCAAATTAGAGCACGCATATCTTACTAATAGTATTGTATGAAATAATACGTTGTAGAAAAGTGAAAAATTCGTGTTTTCCGTCAATTTCTGAACAACAGAGTTTGCTACGCTTATGCATATTATATATTTCTATAACTTCCTGGTACCAAATTATATATGCATTAAATATTTAAAAAAATTTAAGATAACTAACTAATACTAAATATTAATGCTATAAATCCAATAAAGTATTCAGCTGAAGGTTCACAGGGTAAAATGCTATGCTACTAATGGACCCCATCTACAGTTCATGTTTTAAATTACAGGATGGATGGAAGAGGGAGATTTCCTGAGTTTACATGCTCTACATGAACCTAACCTTATCTGCATGGATTATTGGTGGGGTAAATATTTACAAGCGAAGCTAAAGAGTTGACTTGATGGGTTTGGATGCAAGGAACAGTACAAACACGGACATTTTTCAATTAAATGATATGACAGTTGGTAATTACTATGATGAAAAATTGTTACACATTTACCAAACTTCATTTACCCATTATAAATCTAAGTCACGTTCTTTAGGTTTACAAATGACATCGCGCTCACAATGTGAGTGCAGTCAGAAGAGAAATAGATTAACTTCCTTAAAGTTGCGTTCATTTGATCCACAAGTTTAATCGCACTTACGCAGCTTTGCTTTGCACGAACCAGAGTTCATGATAGTTGGATATTTTTTTCTAGTTTCCTAAAATTAAATATAATTTGCCATTTTGTCCCAAATGGGAACCTTTCCTAAAAAAATAACATCGTGCATAGCATACCACAGTCATAGAAAGGATATAACGTAAAATAAACTTACCCTAGTCCAGGACCATTTTGAATTAGATCGAATACTTGAGCAGGGTTGAGAAGCTGTTTAAAGCGTCGTAAAAATTTAACACCTTGATTGTCTCCTGATTTAGAATTCACGAACACCAAAAGTGGCGAACAGCTAGTTGGTCGCACTGCTTCCCATGCTTCATCAGTTCCTGCATACAAATTAGAAAAAAAATACAATTAACTGTGAAGGCACGGCTGCTGTTAAACAAGTCTAATTATAGGAAGAATCTACGAAAGATATCTTCACTCGACCCAATCGCTTGAGCGATGATTCAAGGAACTTATATCTGAGAATTTGATACTTACCTATACTATGTAATGCCGTTGGCGGTACAACGCTGACTCTCCCTGATCCTCCCAGGGGGCATCTCACTGGGTGATGAGGTCGGCATTGTGTGTGAACTGTTGCTCGACACCATAGACATCTCCAATCCTGAAGCCTGCAGTTGAAACATTTGCATCATTTTATCATATTTACCTATTAAACATCGTCAAAGTATTAACTCATAAAATTTAAAATGATATTATACTAAAAAAACTTTCCCCATTGTATTTTGCAGGACTATTTCCTGTGTCAAGAAATGCTTTTCTAATTGTCCCCAGGATATATCGGCCGATTAGGGGATCATAATTGATCATACCACGGAAATATTGAAATCACTGCTCAGGATGTATTGTCAAAAGTTTTCCGAAAGGCACATTACTGTATTTGCTGAGCAGATTTGATGTAAATGATACAATGGAAAGATCATAATCTTAAAACTGCCAAAATAAATCTATATAAATTGATAGACTATCCAAAATAGTTTTTCCAACATGCTATTATTATTATTATATTAAGCAGTATTCAAAAATAACTAAATAATGACCTAAGAATGAATATTTTTAAATATGTCATTCATGCTACCATTTTGCTAAGGGTTCAATTTCCTATTATAGAGTTAATATTCCCCAGTATATTAAACGTAAAGAGTTGGGAATTTATCTGAGAGAATAAAGAAATGCTCTATATTTTAGCTATTTAAGCATGCTATTATTTATGTTAATGTGCAAATTCTACCGTAGATGCCTAGGAAATACAAATAATATAAAATAATAATACCAGAAATAAGAAGAAATGTCAAGAAGAGAATGGCACAGTTGTTAAATTCCTCTACCACAAAAAAAACACCTGAAATTAAAGAAAAAATAGAAATGGAATGGTGACTAGTCTGGAAAAATTATTAATAGTTAAAGGAAATATGAAATAATATCGAAAGAAATGAGTTAAGAAAAAAAAGATGAAACGCAAAAAGCAATTCAAACTGCATAGATTTGAAGAAACTAGTTGTCGAAGAGAGAGCTAAAAGGAAGTTAACAGAGTTTCTCTATTGATTTGAAGAGATACAAATCACTTGATAATAATTGGTAACAACTGAATGGGAGACTTGCCTTAAAACAGAGCCACACGTCTTATCACAAACTGCACATTTAGCGCTTACTGGCAAATTGCCCTCCATCCATTGGTGGGGCATCGTTATGTTCTGATTAAGAAAATAGAACAATGGAAGGAGGAAATAATGTTAGTTACAATCACCCAAAGGCTAAGTTGCGGTACTTTATTTCTTGATTTATATTCAAATTTCAATACCTAATGACCATACTGTTTGAGTACCACTGAATAAGCAAATATTACACATCTTAATTATAGAAGTATTTAAATTTTAGCAGACTATTTAGTCCGCGGTAGTCAAAAACGCAGTTGCAAACACAAAGTAATTTCTAAAATATTTGGGCAGAAATAATTTGACAAAAATAAGATTTAAAAATATTTTACCTGATGATTACACTTTTTCCATGAGAGTTATTTAAGGTAATTCATTATTATCGAACAAAGTCATAAACCAATAAAAAACTAATAACAATGAAAATGATTCATTTCCACAGCCTTAACACGCTGTAAGGGGAGTAAATCGATAGATTACTAAGTAGAGTTATCTCAGCGGCTGATACTCTGATCAACCTTGTAGTATCCACCAGGTAACGTTTTTTACACTTAAGTACTTTAAAGTATTTTACACTCATTTTTACTGCATTTAATAATGGCATCAAAATCATTTCAACCAGCAAAAGTGAATAATTTTACCGATTTGGTTAACAATAACGGCCGTAAGAACAACCATATCGCGCAACATAGCTCACACTAAAAAAATCTATAGATTTTTTGGAAGAAATGACTCTAACATACATGTAGTGGCATCGCGAGGTATACTATGAAAATACGCGAGCCCCCTTCAGCAACGCACTTTAAATCGCTCTCCGTGCTCGGCCCTGCGTAGCAGCAGCTGCTGCGGAAGTCGACCCCGGGCAGCGGCAGTCAGCTACGCTGCGCCGGGGTTAATGTAGCGTCACAGAGTCCTAAACGCCGTGAAGTTCATTCCCTCTCACTTACCCTTTCCTCCAGTTTAGTGCACGTAGTCAACGGACGGCAGGAAGGTTTTGTACAGCTCCTAAAAGCTTTTAACTCAAAGTCGTGGACCTCTGAAGCATTTCCCCAAAGCAAAATAAATACATTCTGCCTCACTCTATTACGCATTACCATCTGCAGTTCTTAATGCTTTCCGACCCCATTTACGTGTCCCTCCAAACGAATTTCCTCCCTCTTGCCTTCCTAAAATCCTTCCTTCTATCACAGCCTTAAAAATATCAATTTCAGTATTTATCTTAACGTGACTACTAATCAAACATAACTATTTTTTTGCAAAGTATATTTTCGCATTTATTTCTTTTGTTCAACATACTACCGACCAAGGTACCAATGATAATTTTGCATTCGTATTTAACTAATGTCAAAGTCGCGGTAGTCCATGGGTAGATTGTAGGACGACTGACCGGAGGGCCCGGGTTCGATTCCCGGGCAAGCCTCTCTGGGCACCTGCAACTTCACCCAAGCTATGTGACTTTTCGGGTACCAAATCTTCCTGGGAAACCATAACCGGTAGAGAGAAAGGAACTGGCCCCCCTACCCTAATGTGTGAATTTCACACGTCGGGGTTAGCACTAGGTCAACTCTACCATCACCTATCAAACCGACCTTAGGGTTGATTACTGTGTTTATCGCTTAAAGTTTCGTTTACTAGTTCAAGAGGTTTCACCGGTGTTTCATTGAAATTGCGAGGCTAGTTTTAATCTGTTTGATACTAATCCGAAAACAGCCAAGTTTTGCCATTTTACGACCAATTTTAAGCATAGTAGTAAGAACAAGGGCAATCCCAAACACCAAAGCCCTAGCTAGAGGAATTATACAGGCGATTCAATAATTATACTTCAATTCCCGCCTAGGTATATCCTGTTTATCTAGGCGGGAATTGAAGAAACAACGTTTACGTTGGCAGGCAAAGGAGTTTATCCCGCCTGCAATGGTTTGCTTCGTGTTTTTTATTTGCTTCTTAGGGTTTCTCTATCTCTCCAGTCAGTCATTCCCTTCTCTTTCAATTATCGAATGTTTGATATTAGATTATTGGGAAAATTTACGGAAAGGTGAATTTGTTTGTGCCGCAAAGAAATCGATAACTGCTTATTACCTTATTGGCCATTCGACACGGCTCTAAGACGACCAGCAACTAAATATCAAAGGAAAATAAAACGATGGTTACGAGGCTTCCGTATGTTAATGAAGTTGATTTCCTCCTCTTCAATAGATTTATTGGTTTTTTGACGGCGTTTTCTCTTCTCCAACTTATTTTTTGCTTCTCCCGAATTTTCTGTATGAATCTCTCTCCCCCTACCACTTTTTTGGTTTCCATTTAATATAACCAGCTTATTTCCTCTAGCCTTCTCCTTTAGCATATCTCGAAAACCTCCAATATATGTCATATTGGAGGTTTTTGTGATATGCTCTTTCTGCATAGACTTACGTTTTGAGTCTTATAAAGACACGATCCACATCAAAACCTTTACTAATTTTTTGTAATATCTTTACGCAAGAGTGGATGACTTCCATTCCCTCCTCTTTCTTAATGAATCTTCCGATAACTCATGAATCTTTTTACACATAAGTATTTTCGTTGAAAATTCTACGCAAATATACGTAATATTATACGCGAATTGTGCCACCACTAGTATACAGGTATATCCCTTCTATCCAGATTTTTTCGCAGAATTCCTAAAAATATCATAACTTCAATACTTTCCTATGCTTATTTTTCATGTTCACGTCATATCTTTTACGTTGATATTTCACGCATTAGTCTGTTAAATACGTAGTTACTGCATGTCCCTTTAGAACGGATCTTCATTTTTATACGTTTGTGTTCCCCAATCGTATCACTGTATCCAGACATTGCGGCCGGAATCCGCTGGAACGATGCATATCAAAATTTGATAAGAGAATATGGCGCTGCACGTTCGTGTACCTGGTAAATCAAAGTGGTGATGCGCCCATGGCCTGCGGAGGTCTCGGTACGCTCACTGCGTTCAAACGCCACTCGGACCACTCGCCTTAGCAATTGCCAATTGCAACGCTTAGGCGAAGCGGAAATACGTACACGATACTTATAGATGCAACGAAACGGATGCCTAGATGGAAGGTCAGCAACAGCGAAGGACCACTTTCAGGACAAAAGAAATCTTAACGCAGTTAACACGCACAAGGTTGACGTCTGGCTGGAAAAACCAGAAAATTCGGTTAAAAATACGATTGTGATATGGGATAAATGCAACAAAACTATAGAAGTTCGCAAGCATAAAATTTAAAAAAGTGATGAAACAGAATTTTTCCTCTATCTTCCTCAAAAACATACCCATCTAGAGGAGTTTAAATATTTTGTGCATGAAAAAAATTATGTCATACAGCGAGACAGGTGCTAAAGATATTCGCAATACATATAGGCTGAATCTAATGTCAAGATTGGTACCAGAGAGTCTCGCTTTAAGCCATAAATTCCCTCGAGTTAACTTTTAGGAATTAAAATAAAAATCCTCTTACAGCAAGACTGCCAGCCATTCTTAATAAATATGTGAATATGACTCAGTCAGTCGAAACCTGGGTCATATTAATAACATTTCTGTACAAAATTACGAGTGTTTTGTCTGTTTTTTTTCCAATATGGAAAGTTTCGACAAAGTGCAGAATGCGACAGCATGCTAAAAAATACGTTCTAAATGAACTCACTGGTCGAATTAGCAGTAGATATAGTAAAGTGATCCTGAGAATTTGACATTGTTAGTTAGTATTGAAAAACTTAGTTTTCTCAGAAAATCTGATATACGTATTCTCAAAATGGGTTTTTTTATCAAGGAATTAGAAGGGAGCTATACAAATAACTAATTCATTTTTAAACTTCAATTTGACGAAATATTTAGGTATTTCATCACATAAAACGGATAAAAAAGTTTTACACGTAGATTTAGTGCATAGAAATCGTATCCCGAGTAGCATTTAGTGTTCTTTTTTTTTAGATATTTGAGCTGTCAGGATTTGAATATTCGACAAGCATGGCTTACCCCTTCAGAATCTTCTATAATATCTTTCCCTACTGATGCAAGCGTTGTCCATTTGCAGTTGGCAATAGCCTTGGCAGCACATCTTTTGTGGACCTTCATTTTGCACACCTCGCAGCTAAGGCCATGAGATGTAACTCCTAAATTGGAAAATAAAGTAAATTCAGGAAGATATTTAAGCTACGAGACAGGGATTCAATAAGCTATTTTTTAAAATAAAATAGAAATTGCACTGGGATAGATCATGAACTGAGTATGTAACACATAAATATAAACTCAAATACCAGCGCTTTAATTCTAAATTGAAAGAACTGAAAATACTAAACATATGTGTTTTTTACGAATATTTCATGAAGTATATCTTAAAAGTGTTTTACTTTACGTAAAACGTCAAGCATTGCCAGGCATAGTAATTTAGTTTACCAAATAATAATACTATTTTACAGTATATTTAGCTGGTAGCTCATATTTATACATAATTTCGCATGTATGTATGTTTATGTGTGAATGTGTGTATGTATGCGTGTGTGGATATGTATGTATATGTGTAGGTATGTGTGTGTATTTGTATGTATGTGTGTGTGTGTGTGTGTATATATATATATATATATATATATATATATATATATATACACATACTTTTTTTTTCTTTTCGGTGTACAAATCTGTGCTAAATGAATTTATGTCTGCCTATATGTATTTATGTGTACATATGAATGTAACTATAAGTTTAATGCCTAATATAATATGTATACGACGATAGGTTAAAGAAAGAAGGGACCATTTGGTCTCAATTTCGCCCAAATAAAGACCTCTATCTATCAATCTATCTATAATTATCAAATGATGTATTAGTAAACAACATATATTTATAAGTATGCACACTGTTTACGATTATTTAGATCTCATATCTATAACTTATCAATAAAAAAGCATAAAGGTTAAAAACGATTTGAAAGAACCAAGAGTTAATATAAGTATTTAGAAACTCACCTGAGAGTGCATCTCGGCATACATTACAGTATGTTGGTCGCGCATGAGAGGTGGCATACCATTGATGGCGACCGGATAAAAAGTCGGATGACGAGCTGTCCCCACCACTCTGGAAAATGAAAGCGACCGATTTATTATGTATATTTATGACGTCAGGAGACGTGGTAGTCCAATACTACTAGGCTATTGACCAAAGGACCCAGGTCTCACCGCCTCAGGACACCCTAAGCTTTACCTTAGCCGTCCGATTTTTTCTGCCACTAGATCTCCCTGAGAAAATGATTGGCGGCACCGGGAGAGGAACAAACCCCCCTTATACACCGACCATGTGTGAATTCACACGCCTTGTAGGACTTAGGAGGTGAGCTCTACCCTCATTTATCCAAACAAACTTCGGCTTGTTATTGTAGTTTAAGCAATGTAGATTATTGAAGGCTCACTAATGTGGCGATGGGTGAACGCCTTTAGTCACAAAAATAAGACACAGCAAAGCAAAACAGAAAGAAAAAAGTAAAACCGTAGTCGATCAGTTTAAGTTTTCAGTTGCCCCAGTCCCAATTAGAGTCAGAATCAAAACGGCTCAATATATAAATTCATGAGGGTATCTTTTATAAGTAATTATTCCTGAGAAATAACCGAGATATCCGGATGAATTTACAAGCATTCTGCATATTAATTGATATCATGAGCATATTTTGTAAATTACAGCAATTAATATTGATTTGTTTCAGGAAGCCTTAGATTGAAATAACTCGCAGTATGGAGAAGGTACAGGCTCGAAGTGCGATTAAGTTGTTTCATTTGAAAGGTTACAGTACCCAGCAAATCCATGATAATATGATGGCTGTTTATTAAAATTATAGCGATACATTTGGGAGGACGAAAAGGAATTATCAAACTGGCCACATGCCCCTCACAGACGATCCAAGAAATGGAAGACCATCCTTCACGGACGATGCTGCAAATGATCATGAATAGACTGATCTTAGTTATGGCAGGGTGCGGAAATTAATGCACGAAGACCTGCATACCACAAAGGTGCCCACACGCTGGATTCAACGACTTCTGACTGCATTTATAGAAGCAAACAAGGCGCGAATTGCAATCGCAACCGCGGCGCGAACAACAATCAAAGCAAATTGGTTTTGAAATTTTTCCATATCCGTCCTATTCTCTCGATCTCGTCCAAAACAATTTTTTTTATTCCCAGAACTTAAAAAAAACCATTGCCAAAATGAGAATTGGCAACAAAAATTACGCCATTCAAGAGGTGGAATGATGTTTGTCGACGCAATCTGCTGAGTTCTACAATGACGACTTTCGAAAGATCAAAAAACGCTGGGAGAATTTTTAAATCTGAACAATGACCATAAAGAGAAATCTTAAGGATAATAAACAAAAACTAAGTTTCTATTTCGAATATTTTTATTAAAAATTATAAATTTACGATACCCCCTCGTATGTATTAAGGTCAGTACTAGAAGTATTATTACTCAATGAGTTTAAATCCTATTTTCCTACAGTTGATTTAATCCTTTTTTCAAAAAAAGATTTGATCTGGCATTAAAATCAGCTTTTGTAATTTCAAATCAGTTTTTAACCCAATTTTCTAAATGGTTTATAGCCTGATTTTCACACCAGTTTTGAAATTGATTTACGCTAATTGTATATGGACGGATTCCCACAGTATATCGCACATAATTTTAAGAGGAATACTTATTTTGCAAGCACAAGGAACATACATTATTTCGAAAATAGTTGACAAAACCGTTCACCACGTTTGACAATAAAATAATTTGACCGTCAGTCATAATATTTACGAATATTTAAGTGCCATTCATCGTTTGAAAAAAATTACACCAATCTGTCCGATGGCAGAAAGGCTGTCTAAGTCCGATGGCAAGGAGTAAACAATTAAAAAATAAAAATTACCTCATGAACCAAATACATAAAAAATAATTTTGAAAATTTCAAAAGATTTTCACGATCTAACAGAATACGACGGATCATGTTTATAATATACAACACAAGCACAGAGCCGCTGGCCAAAGGGAGTTTCATTTTAATCTTCTCCAAGAGCCGTGGGCTACTGGTTAATTGAAATATATGTATACGCGAAGGATTTTTAATTAAATAGAATGTTTTTGTGTTTTCCTGCGCGTATGGAAATCCTAATTACAGAATGGTTTCTTGGATAATAAATGCGCAGAATTTTTTTACTAAATTTGAAGAAAGTTACGTGGTTCGGTTAATGGGATGTATGACAGCAAGCCGCCAGGAATGACTTTTAATTATCCCAGATATAAATGGACCAACAGATTATGTCAAGAGAGAAAAGAAAACATTGAAGGTGATTAGTTATGGGTTCGTCCTTGAATAATATCGTAGAAAGAAGTAATTTGACGTTGAAAGTAAAAACTAACGATTGATAAAATTTCTAATGACAATAAATACCACAACAGTTCCTAAATTTGTTCCGTGACAAAACCGTATATTTCAGTTTTATCCAACACCTCAAGAACGAAATTTCCCTATTTCACACCTCCGGCTTACTTCATGGTAAATCTGACATAATTTACGGGAACGAAGAAAGCAGTTCTACAACAGATTATGAAAGGACAATACGCACTGCAACTGGCAAACGAGTTAATAATTTCATTCCATATTCTGCCCCGAAATGGAGGAATTGCTCAAATTTACCCAGGTCGTTCACAAGAAACGCGTAAAGATTAGAAAACAAACAATAACCCGGAGCCTGTACTCTTACATTAGTGCCCTTCCTCCTTCTTGACATATCCTGCTTTCCTTCACGTGACCTAAAACACCGAAACTCCGTCAACGCTCACCTAACACCCTTCCCTTCGATCACCCCCCTTCTGCAAACAGGCACCTTTTAATATCACCTCAATCCACCATCGATTTCGCCTCCTTGTCCCACCCTTCTTCCCTCCACCACCAAAGCCAAAACTTCATTTACCCTCCTTTCTATCCCACTCACTCCTTCCTTCCGTCCTTCTCCAGACCCACATCTCGAAATCTTCCAGCCAGCTCACGCCCTCATTCCTTAAGGAACATTCCCATTGGTCGATTTGGCCCGCACGGCTAACAGTTGACTGTGATGGTGCGATGAAGCCGTCGGATGTTTTGTTCTCCACGGTGGTAGGGTTGATGTGTGCGGAAGATATCCATTTGAAAGGGTAAATAACGAAGCGCTTTTCCACTTTTAACAGACGAAAAGGACAAAGTTATTTTTACACTTCAAAATTTGCATGATGCCGTTCAGTATGCAGGCTCTGACTCTAGGGATGTACGATATTCGTTTTCCAATATCGATCGTCAACACAAAAGAAACATATTTCATTCATATCGCAAGTCGAATATATCGAACGTCTCGTACACCGACTATATTGTTATTTTTCTAATGCACTAAACGCAATACTAAGTACATTAAAATATATTATCACTCTCACACCATTCTGTTCTTAATATCGGTTTCCGGAGATCGTTTGCTGTGTCCTTCCGCGATAGTATTTTTACTTTACATCAACACTTTATACATGGCTGCCTCACCGAGGCACAAAAGCTGAGCGGGTTACCTTGCCTCCGGCTCTTATCTCTCGATCCATTAGTGACCCCCCTCCCCCACCAGGGAATATCATTGCTCCAGTCACGTCTCTAAAGGTGAAAGGGACACAAGAGGCCATTCATCGACAGCTAGGTTGGAGTTCGGTGGGTACGAGCTCACCCGGTGTCTAGTAAATATTTACCTGTTTATCTTTAACCACAGTTTAGCAGGCGAGTAAAACAAATTCATTCGCTCACTTTAAGATTTATAAATTTTTTCTCTATAAAAGTTCATACTTCCCAAGAGATTAACGAAGGTAGAGTTACTTGACTAGTAACTGGGAACTCTGAATATTCAGAATATTTAAAACACTCATTAACGCTTTCACTGAACTTATTTCAGCGGTATGCTGTGTTGACCAAACGAAAACATTCAACTCGAATTGGAGGATGACAATCATGATAGAAGTATTTTAACGCATTTCAAGTAAATGCGGAAGTTTTTATTTGCATATTTTCAATGGAAATACAACAGTGGTCATTTAAATTAGTCATTTAAAGTATAAAATATACAGGCATTCAAATTAGCTAACAGACCTAATATTTTAAAATAAATAAGAATTAATTCAATAAAATCGACGAACGGACGTGTTATAAATATTATTATCGCCACTTCTCCACGAGTCATTTCTTGACTCCTTGGAAATATATTGTTTTACTAAAAGTTCCGTGGCATACGTAAACTGCATATACCTCTTCTTTTACTAAGATCGATATTTCGATGTTAATTAGCACAAAATCAAAATTATATCAGTTACTTCATGAGCAGTTAAATTATGGATAAAATAGCGGGATGAGATAAGATTTGAAAAAAATTACGTTCAGAAGACAAAATAAATGAAAATTACCAATAAAGAAGGAACGGGAAAGTTAATCATAGAGAGAGAGAGAAAGATTTGAAATAGTAATCCATAAGAAATACTCTTAGAAGTACGATAATAGAAAATGTAAGTTGTACTGAAGATAAATGAGGAATCGAGCAAATGAAGTAAGTTTTGAGCATTTTAAAACAAGTTTTAGCAGTCGGAATAATTCATATCTAACTAGAGGAGAGATATGCTAAATAATTTAAAAGGAGTGTTGCAATGTAGGAACAGTAATATGGAAGATCATGAAGAATGAGGATAAGTACACAGATGTAGAAAGCTTTGAAATGCGTCTGCTCAACTGTCTTTAGAAAAGCATAATAGGAGGAAAGATTGAGGGGAGAAAGAAAAAGATAAAGCTAATGACGAATCTAAAGGGGAGGGGTTACAAAGGGAGAGTAGCAACGGAACCGAAATCATAGGAAAAACAGTCCAAATGAAGCCAGTCCTTGGGACAAATTTAGACTAATGACGAAAAAAATTAATTGACGAAGTACGGAAAGTGGAAGCTATCAGATTGACACGAAGGATAGATACACCTCCCATCGAAGGACAATGGAACCCAGCTTTGAATAATCAAGTAACCAGGGTACGTATTATTATTTCTATAATATTGTACTACAGATTACCTTAGCAATATTTAGTATTTCTTTCTCACATCGCCAGCTCGAGAATTTCATCTCAATGTTTCAATATAAGGTAACGCCAATTAAATGCGTTCCAAATAATAAAGCAAAGGAAGAAGAGAAAAAAATTGTCTTAACAAGCTAAAATTTACTCCTAAACGCGAATTTGGATCACATATTACGATTATTATTATTATTCCATCTCCGTACACTTCGCAAAGTTGCCTATGAATTCCAATTGCCTCGTGGTTTTTTTGCCAGTAAAAGCCTAATCAAAGATCGCACTTCACAACTCGCGGGATTTTCTATTGCAGCGCATATTTTAACAGTCCACAGTGAGCAAAGTAGAATAATCACAGTCTGCACACTACCATAGCAGGATGCGCTCCTGAGTGTAGGTACGTTTATACACTAAGATGGTGGCTTTAGCCCCACCCACACCCACCGCCACGCTAGGCCGAAGCGTGCGGTACTTCCTTGACAGCCCTCGTATTAAATATATTACTCTAACTGGTTTTGAATTTCGGGTTGAAAATTGTGCACAATAACTACAATAATTAGGGAATTTCGCCCATGATCAATACTTTTCCTTGAACGTAATCTCATTTATACATTTAAAAACATTTCCAGTGCAAATTCATGAAATACTGTGCAACTGAAAGGGGAGTTTACTAATAAGGTGCATCTGAAGATTTATTCTTGAGCGCTTAAATATTAAGGGCTGGCGAACTCCAATTCTCAAGTTTTCGAAGCAGTAAATTTTGAGACGGTTTTAAATTGTATTTAAGGTTTTAATTCCCTTATCGTTCAAAAATTGCTCCAAATATTTTTATCTGCTTGATTTTGTATTTACCTTGACCTTCAGATTATCTAGTCGTCTTCAATGAATGTGCAAACAATCCCGATTTTATGCAGAGCGTATAGGTTGGAGTGATGAAGAAGGAATGTAAACGACCTTATTAATTTACTTACGGAAGGAAAATTATTCCACTGTACGCATTTTTTAATTCAGTCAAAATAAAAGCACTTCACACTATGCCTTTGCATAATGGGTGATGCAAATGAGGTGAGAAATCTGTTCGGAAAAAATGTCTTAAAGTAAAGCCACCAAGAATTTATTCTTAAATTACCATAAAGGTGGAGCTTCATGCTTGATTTGCTGTATGCATTAAAAATGTTTGAAATTTAAAAATTGGAATGGCTATAAATTTCAAAATATTACCGGATTCAATCCAAGGATTTAGCTTGTAGAAACTTTCGAAGATATTCTTCACATCAATCTCTTCGTAAACTCCGAGAGGTAGTGAAATTCCGAAGGCCGTGGTGAAAGGGAGAACGCTGGGGAAGAGGTGAAGGGAAAGGAAGAGAATAGGGTTTTTAGACTGCACGGAGGCAGGCAGAAGTTACGAAGAAATGAAGACAGAAATAATGTAGGGGCAATAAAGAACAAGTTCTCACGATGTATAGTACGATAGATAATAGTCGTTAGTGAACGTCTAAAACCTACCTTTAACAATCAGACTACCTTGAAAAAGATCAATCCCTGCATTCCTACATAGTTTGTCGAGCTGATGATGGTCAGCACTCACCTCTCGTAATTTAACCTCCACCTGTGTTCGGCAGTTCTTCCCGCCTCTATAGTTCCTTCCACTAAGATCTTCAAGAAACTATCGCTCATTAAGATGTCAATTATTTTCCTCTTATTCTTGCCAACGTGTCATTGGAGAGTTGTGGTTATAACAGCTAAGTCATTTTATGCCATTAGTGAGTCAGTGATGAGTAATTTGAAAGGGGGTGGAAGGATGGAGAGACACCCGATGTCGGCATTAGCATACTCTTAATGAAAGGAGCCAAGGTGTCATACAATTTAACGTCCCATCCGACAGAGGGCCTATTTTACACTAAGTATTCTCCACATTACACACCAAGTAGGAATCGGAAAGGCACAAAAAATCCTGCCGCCCGTGAGATTTGAACTCGAACCTCTGGATTGGAAGCCAATACACTAGCCACCGCACCAACTCGATCCCCTGTATCGAATTCTATCTCCAACCACTCTTCTAAATAGCTTCTTCAATAGTTGGGATTGTTAATTTTATTCCCCTTTTCCATCGGCGGCATCACATTTTCGTTAATTTTCGCTTTCTCTTCTCTGCAGCTGCTAAAAAAGCTCGCACCTCACTTTCACAGAAAATTAAAATCCAAAAGTAAGGTTTTATTAACCATACCCAATTATCTTGGGTACAGCCACTCAACGTTTCTAGCTGCTACTTTTGATAGATGACATCATCCCGACCATATTCCCATAGGGAGGAGTTTTAGGCTTTAAAGGAAAAATTCCACCGGATATTAGCAACAAAAAATCAATGTGTGTTTATCTTTTCCAGAGATTTATTTCTGTTTCCCAAAATGAAAGAATGTCAAAGTATTGTATTGAAGAAAATGAAAAACATGATGCGTTCATTACTTTGCCTTAAATTTTAGAAAAAGAGTCCTTGCCCAGTCAAGAGAAACTGAAGAGGGAGAATAAAAATGAGTGACGTGGCGAAAATAGAGCAGGGACAAAATAATCTAGGGAACCTCCGTGGGAGAGAAGAGATGGCATTATTACACTGCCATTGTTATGTATTTCCCTCTTTCATTCCTCCAAACTCCGCATGAAAAAAAATCAAAACGGTTCTCGTATCCTTAAACACTCGCTCCCACCATTCTATCATGAATAACGCCAACCACCCTCTTCACGACAATACCCCCTTCCACTAACGGAATTCTCCCGCTCTCTCCATTGCTCTCCTCCCTCAAAACCTTATATATGCGCAGCATGAGTCAGCAGGACTCACCTCATACTCTCCCCCATCTGCCGCATTCCTCCACCCTTCGTCTCTCTTATTTCCCCATCAAACCCCACCCTCCCTCACTCTCCCCAATTCCTAAAAACCCCTCTCTTCTTCACCCCCTCCTGCATATACGTGGTTATTAATAATTGGTCGAGGAAACGGTGACATTAATAATCTCGGTAAAAAAATAAATAACTTGAGATTCACGTTTGTTTTAAAATTTGCGTCATATAGTCATGTTTCATTCCCGTCGGGGTCTCTGTGCGACATTCCAATTAAATAATTAATTAAAAATTAGTCGAGCAAAAAATAGATTTTGATTACCACTCGGAACTGGAAGAGACAAACTGTAAGTACTCCCTCGTGTGGTGGGAACTAAGCTCGAGGCTATCTTGATGCACTGTACTCCCTGTATACCCTGGGTAATACTTTACCTTGGTGGGCACTGTGTGGTTGAGAGGAAGGGTTAAACTGAGAATACTCTCAAATTTAACACGAAGGGGTAGCTGAAGATACTCTCGAAGCGAGACACTCACATATATGGAGTCTCAAGAACAGAAGGGAACGGTTGAAATAAAGTATGAATGTGACAGAAAGAAAGGAAGTTTACGACAGGGAAGTAAGGAGCAAATTAGTGAAAGGAAGCTAAGGCTCCAAAATAGCTTAAAATCAGAACTTGTTGACTTCGCCTTCATCGGATGGGAATATTAATGTATGCACGCAGCATTTTATTTCGTGAATTTCGATTGGAAACATTCATCTATGACATGTAAATCGTTCTAAGTTATCATCGCTGTACCCATTGCTGTTACCAACGTTTTTATTCATTGGGTAGCTGCTTTTTTGCTTATTAAGTAAAATTACAGAGTTAAGGTGCCATTACTTTTGACCGAAGTCGAAGAGGAAGATATAATAAAGCCTTGCCGGTAGAATTAGGAAGGACTCTTCCGATGTTAACATCCCCGCTCTGCTGTGATTCAAACGCAGTATTTAATATCGATAAATGGCAGTCGGTGGCTCTTTAAATTTTGCACACTGGTTCGGGGAGTAAGGTGGCTGCTGTCACCGCGATTCCCAAACCTTAGCCTTCTTGATTTGTGTCCGAAGATTCACGAAAATAAAGACGTCAGTGTCATCCACAATTCCCACCACGGGTGGTGAGTGAAGAACCGCCAGTTACGGCTCGCCACCCGCCATAACCTTTCGGGAATTCTTCGGGATTTCTCAACGGGAGCTCGATCGTGGATCTTCATAATGCACGCGCGTTATCGCTGTTGATGGGATTCACGACGACAACGCAATTACTTCTCTTCACATTTCCCGTGACGGAATCGAACGCGACCCCATTCCCGGTACTGTCGCGAATCGTTGGAGCTGGATCGTAAATGGATGATGCCAGCGAGAACGCACGGATATAAGTCCAATATCCTTCTTCCGAACTCGATTCGAATCATGCGATACCTCGGAAATTTCGCATTTCTCTTCGCCCTATGAACGAAGACGAAGGCGGTGAGACGGAAGATAATTGGAAGAGGGGAAAGTGGGGTATACAGTGCTCAGCACTTCTCCGGTCGCGAATAGGTCTCTCCAAAAGACGGAAACCGCGGATGAGTTAGGCACACGTATGGCATAACAGGAAAGGACGCAGAATCTCTTAGGAAAACAAATTCGTCAGACAAGAGACATCTCTACGCGTGGACACACCTTAAATGTACGAGTAGAAAGTGGGGTATCCAAAGTCAATCGTAATGCGTCGGGAGCACATCTAGTAACGCCTACCCAGAGGCTATTAAAATATAATTACTAAACTAATTTATAGTTAATCATTGATAAATGTAAATGCGCTAGTTGTTAACCGCTGGAAATAAAACTATTACCTCTAGAAATATCAAGAAACAACTAGGAAAGTTGGATATGCATGCAAAGTGAGATACCTAGGAACAAAGATTCACTTCCTAATTATTTAAAAGGTCGCTAGACATAGGATTAACACTGGATTTCAAAGTCAATCGGTGCAAAACTTTATAAAACTTCTTCAAATTATTCGAAACTGAGATACAAACTTAGGGATAAGCTAAACAAGAACAAAGTTCCTTAATTTTCCAAGCGTGATTCAAATACGTTCTGAACTTTCGTAACTATCAACTTTAATTTTGAAAAGAAGGGATTACATCACACCTCCCAAGAAGCACATGGTGACTAAAAACATTTCGCTTTTTCGTGAAATAAAATGATGAGATATGATGAGATTATGAGTTTAATTATTAGGAAACTAATTTTATCAAACTCCTTCAAAGTCTACACTGCCCTCTTAAATGTTTACTCAGATCAAAATCCATTGATGATTTAGGAATGTTAAACATCTTTTTGCCACAACGTCATGAATAATGCGTTCGTTATTTTTCTTTGGGAGAGGAAATATAAAAAGATATTCACGATCAAAAATTTAATCGCCGGAACAGCGAGGTTGGCGTAATTAAAAAGGTAAAGAGTAGGAGAAACCTGGAGCACTTTGAAAATTGGAATTAGACGTTGTCCTCCGGCAGCCAAAATGGGATGTCTTTTAAAACGATATTATGGAGAAATTACAGTGATAATTGTGTAAGTTTGAAAGTTAAGAATAAAACACCTTAAATATAAAAGCTAAAAAATAACTTTCGCAGTTTCAACCAATGAAACATTGCCGTGACGAAAATTCGATCTTGCATTGTTGCGGCCACAACGCTAAGCACTAACCACTTTAAGTTCTTAAAAATTAAATATTTACTACAGATTATACCAGTAATCAGCGAGAGAAATCATGCCAAAATTTTTCGCATCTCACGGAGGATGTGACCGTTTTTGTATTTCAATAATTGTATTCAATTCAGAGGCGTAGTCTGAGCCTTCCGCCTGCAAATTGCCCATTTGAACGTAAATTGACAAAAATGTCGCTTCGTGAGATATTAAAATTCAGGAGCTGATACGTATATATGTAAAAATTGAATTAAAGAACGCACTTGAGACAGTAAATTATGCCGAAGGAATCAATATTTGCTATAAAGAACAAAATTAGTCGATTAATTTGCCAAATATTACGCTTGATCACCGCAAAATACAAATTAGACTTATAGGAAACTAGCACGACGCATAATAAATGGTGGAGAAAATGGAAAATAAAGTTTACGCTCCATTGGATAGCATATACATAGGAAATTTAATTTGCATACTTGGGTACTATTGATTCGAATTAAATTACGTGCAAAAGGAGGTGCTATTTAACATTCAGAAATATTGCACTTATCATATTTGTGGCTCAAGCACAATTTTGTCAACATTTTTTTCTTGAACGAGAGGATCTAAAGGAAATATATGAAATGACATAAATGGTTCCAAAATATCATCTTCTTGGCTTTTGCAAAGTATATGCAAAATATAGGTAGAAGTATCAACTATCAGTGGATACTATCACGCCTCTGTCTCGTATCACATTTATTCTGCGTTAAGAATAATTAAAATCCATTTGATTAATGATCGTAATTGTACATATTACTCATCTAATGCATCAACTCATCACTGTTTTTATCGATAACGAAATCCCTTCATCGTTTGTATCATTAGCAACCTTTACAGACAAAGGAATATTGACTTGATGAGTCAAATGTTAAATAAGGATGGTATTTTCTATTCCTTATCATTATCAACTTCGATGAAAAATGAATAAAATAATACAATTCTATGGAAAATGTTTTGATAAAATTTTACGATTACATTGGTAGTCTACCGTTTATGGTTGGTTTTGGATGGACACAGTGATCATAGCTACAGCTTCTAGGTCTGCCCAAAAATACACAACCTGACACTCCATACTACATAAAACTGTTCTTCAATTCAGCATGATTCTTTCCTTCCTTTATTCCGTCCCACATGGCTATTCTATTTTTGCCCCTTCCTCACTTCCAACATTCGTCCCTCAATCACATTCTTCATCATTCCATCGCCAATCAATTCACTCTTCATCTTATTTTCCTGCCTCGTTTGAACCTCTCCCAACAACCCTCCCTCCTCCCCTGGTAGACGACCTCCACTAGACCTAATAATTAATAATTTTGATATCCTATCTGTCCTATCCATACCACCTTCTCCATCCTTCTCCACACCCACGTTTCAAAAGCCCCCAATCTACGCTTATCATCTTGCTTCAACGATCATTTTCCCGCACCGTACAAAACCACGCTCCATATCAATGTTTTAATGAACCGTTTCTCAACATCCTATCAACGTTAAAGCTTCTTTGCCTAACGCAATTCTTCTGCTCAAGTTCCTACTACTTTGACCATTGCGGTGAAAAAACGCTTCCAAGATAGGGATAGTGTTCTACCTGTTTTAATTTATGAACTCCTATTTTAATATTTTACTTAACTTTCCCCAATCGACAAAACCTCAAAACATTTGTTTCCTTTACATTTATTCTCATCCCTTACATATCGCACTGACCTTAAAATACGCCCAGCAAGGCTTGAAACCCCTTGGCTGAGGGTCAAACTAATGCTTGATCATCCGAAAATTGAACTAATTTTATGAATTCTCCCAAATTTCCTATATCCAGTTCTTCACATGGCTCTTCAACTATTTCCTCCACATATATGTTGAAAAGCACAGGTGATAATGGACACCCATGTCTTATCCCTCTTCATAACACTGCCCATCCCGACTTCCCTCCCGCCGATCATTCTTGAGCAGCCTCAAAAATGTACATACAGGTTAAGAATAGGAGGTCACCTCTCTAGGATCACAATACTGAACATCTACAGGGTTCGTCCGGAAAATAAGTGTACTGAGCTCAGGAAAAAAAATTTATTACACTTTTACATATCTTAAGCTAATATTCCTCAAAATAGGACCCTTGTGAGTCGATACACTTGTTCCAGCGGCGTTCCCATTCCTGGAACGCTCCCGCGAAGGCATCATCGGGAACCTCTCGAAGACTCGTCGTCGACCTCTTCTCTGCCCTCCACGAACATCTTGTGCCACCGAAAGATCATGTTTCTGGACATGGCTGACTCCCCGTAAGCCTGGTTAATCATACCGACAGTTTCGGTAGACGATTTACCAAGCTTTACCGCAAATTTGATGGAATAACGCTGCTCCAAAAACTTCGGCATCGCGTTCCGTGACGTGGGGTCGAGCGTGGAGGTTCGCGTTAACAGAGCTCCTCACTACACCACAGCTCAGAGCCGACTGCCTTTTTCAGCGTCGCTTGCCAACATACCCCCCTCCAATCGCAGCCCGTCAGAGCGGTGCTGGGCGCGCCTGGAGCGGCGCGCCCAGCCCAGGAGTCAGTACACTTATTTTCCGGACGAACCCTGTAGATATGTTATTAAAGGAATTGCTAATAAATCCTGTGCTGTTTTGTTGTGTAAAAGACTGCCATCGAAACAATTTCAACTTTACTGTGGCTACAGTACTAACTTTACGGTGTCGGTTAGAGCAAGATTAAAAATAAAGTTCGGAAGGATAAACTCCAAAGAGACAGTCACTTTGGGATTATTTACATTTGCTGAGTTTATATCGCATTACGAGGGTAAGGAGAAGCCGTATAAAATTAGGTATCATCGATTATTACGTGCGCATGCCCATACCACGGAGCCTCTTGTACTCCTTGGATTATGATATCAATATTAATATTCGAATTCAAGAGAAAGCACACCAACGAATCATACAGGACTTAACCGACATGGCTATAAATACACCAAAATCTTAACGTAAAGTAACTGTAAATGGATACACTTGTAAATATGCCGAAATCTTTGCGCACAATAACTAGAAAAGCAATTATTTCACACTTAACACCTTAAAAAATAGCTTATTTTCATACCGGAATACAGCCATATCTGTTTAAATACTGTATGGTCGAATGCACTGTCATGCCGCAGATTTCTTAAGCTTAAACGAATATTTTTCATTCATTTCAAATTTACTCATCCTTTTCAATGCTACGTACAAAATACCTGAAAAATTTAACAATAGACAACGGTAGGAATAAAAGACAACACCAATTTAAGCACTATGATTGGGTTAATCAAAAAAATATAAACGCTCGTTAAGTCAATCGCATGGTTTATTTTTTTTGTATGACGTATAATAGCATAGCCATATGTATACATAATCAGTAGACAATTGCTATCGGTATACCTTAAACTTCTCACCTCGTTTCTTCTATACCCACTCAGCAAATTTGTCCCAGAAGATGCCTTTGAGGTGCCCTTCGGGTATCTTTATCAGGCAAAAGTGCCTTTTGAATCTTTAACGGCGACCATTATAAGCCTAAAACAAGGTATATACAATACTGTCAAAAGTATCGAAACCTTTCTTAGGTTTTACCTGGAAATACGCTTTCAATTAAAGGACATAAAATATCACCTCATTCCATTTCCTAATGCTCATTTGAAAATGAGACCCTGAACTCCATCTAAAAATTCACAACGTATTAAATAACTATGCAAATCAAACCCACCGAAACGCTTATCATGTGGGAAATCAATGTTTCGTTTTCGACGAAACAATTTCAATTACAACATAAAGTGAATGATGAAGTTATAACTACATTTCATTCCTACAAACCCTGTTAAAATGGAACCAAGGAAATGTTATGATCATTAAATTATTAAAATTAGCATCATATAATTTTACGCCCTAGGATTCTTTGCCGATGATATATAAATTCAAGAACGAAACTACTGGAATAGCTTATGAAGGTTCGATTTATAATTTCAAAATATGAAATACCACCGGATTTCATTTGCTACGAACAGCCAAACTTCCTTAAAATTAGCGCGTGAGCGTTTTTTCTTCTATTTTTTTTCTTAAAAAATTATTATTTTCTGATCAAAATAATTGAACATAATGATATATAATTGCCAACGATTTCTTTGCAATTTTGAGGATTCAAACCCTATTTTTTTGGCAAGGATGTTTATTATAATTCACTACATGGCCATATTATTCCAGGACCAAATTGTAACTTCGAAACGATTAACTCAAAGAGAGTATGTAAAACAATACCTGTGACCTCGGCATCCTTTTTGCTTTTCTTTCACTAGAGCATCAAAAACATAAAAAGAGAAAATACACGATACATGCGTCGTTGATGTAACCTGCGTGTTTTAGTTTTCAGTAACATCCTTAGAGTAGCATTAAGTTGGATTTAGAAAAGGAATATGAATTACCCTATAATCGAATCAGTCAGATTAACTGACTGGTACGTACAGATTAACAGGCTGGTACTTACTCTGAGAGTAATGGTATGATGAAATAACTTTTATCTTATCAAAAGATTTGTATTGGATGAATCCCAGACGTAATAGTAACGGACAAACAGACATCTTCAATCATCAAATCACGTTTTCCTCTTAACTTCTTGCCTCATTAGGGTTTGGAAAAACATTGACTGACATTCTACAGGCATTTATTGATTGACATAAATCGCTTCGTTTACAGAATTACTAGCGTAATATTATCAACTTATACAAAACGTCCAATGTATTTAAGTTTTGAAATCCTTGTAAACATCGCGAGGATAGAATTGTTTACCCTCATTGTATACGCCATGCTATCCTCTGCAGTGTACATGTTAGCTGATCAGTGGCACAATAGTGTATTCCTTTGTTAAAATATTGTGAGCAAAGGAAATAATGTGAAAAAAATGATGGTCTGGTTGCTGATACGAGGTCTGTAAAATAACTACGCGAACTAGTGCCATCTGGCGACTATGGCGCGGACTATAGCCCCGCCCACTAGCGGCGCTAGTTTCCTGAGACCCAATTAGCCATCTGTGCTTGGAGGATCGTCGAGCTGTGCGTATGGTGCCACGTATGCTAGTTTCTGCTGTTCTTGTTTTTACTGTTTGTTGAAAATGGAAATTGACGAAATCACGGAGCAACGAATCAACATCAAGGTTTTTGATGAGGCGCGGTAAAAGTTACCAAGAAATTACTGAAATGTTGACAGCTGTTTATAATGCTCCGCAGAAAAAATCCGTTTTCAAGTAGATTAGGCGTTTTAAAGATGACCGAGAAGACGCCACGGATGATGCAAGGCCGGGAAGACCTTCAACCATCTGTGTTGACGACAACATTGATCGTGTGCGGTCCCTTGTCCTTACCGATCGTCGGTAAGCTGTCCAAATGGAAGCTGGTGAACAGATTTTAGGAAAATCAACAATGAACACTATTTTAAAAGAACATTTGTGTTTAAAAAAATGTGTGCAAAAGCGTGCCCAATCTGCTGACGCGCGAACAAAAGCTAAAAAGAGCCGAATGTGTAACTGACTGAAAAAATTCACTAGAAAACGATGCTGGATTTCTCAATAAGGTATCACTCGTGACGAATCGTGGTTTTACGAGTATGAAATTGAAATAAAATCGCCAAGCAAGGAGTGGATGGCAAAAGATGTACCTCGAGCCAAAAAAATCAAGAAAAAGCCGATCGAAAATCAAAGTCATGCTCCTGGTTTTATTTGGTGTCGAAGGTGTTGTTCATCATGAATTTCTTCCTGAAGGATAAACAGTAAATGCTGAGTTCTACCTTACAGTTCTCAAGCGTTTGAGAGATCGCGTGCGTCATGTGCGACCCAATTTGACTCAAGGCGATGGATGGATCCTGACACCATGACAATGCACATGCACATTCATTGATTGGTCGAAATTCATGCATTGATTGTTCGCCAGTTTCTGGTAAAAAATTCAATGTCCATCCTTGATCATCCTTCTTATTCGCCAGATCTCACCCCCTGCGACTTTTTCCAATTCCCAAAAAGCAAAATTGTGATGAGGGGACATTACTGGGAAGATGTGGACACACTAAAGTAAAAAACGACGAGAAAACTAAAAAGCCTACCTGCCGATGACTTCATATGGTGCTTTAAACAGTGGAAAAGAAGATGGAATACGTGCATAGCAACGAATGGAGAGAACTTTGAAGGGGACAAAATCGATGTAGACTAAATTTTGCAAAATAAAGTTTTTAATGGTCTCAGTTCGCGTATTATGGTTTTATACGCGCCATACGCATTACATCGCAAAAACTACAATTATTAATTTTTTTAGAGACATATTAAATGTTTTCCCAGAAGTAAATTTTCGGACTTTCTTGCAAGGGTAATACAGGGTAATACATAATATCCTGTAGTTAACTGACAGCTCAAAACAACCTAAAGGAATGATGGCAATCAGGGAAAGAGCTATGTCGATTTTCAACGGATATGGGATACTGCCGTAACGTGATATTCCATCCACAAAACTATTTATAAGCGAATTTTAACACTACACGTAAATATTCGTCAGAAATTAATTAGTGTATTTTGAAAAAGATGTTAATATTTATGTAAAAATTCCAACAAACAAAATAGTCAGCTACTTAGCTCTACCCTCGTATTTATCCGCTCCCAGTAACATGTTTGGAAGCCTGACTTAAAAAACACACTTTTTATTTCCACAAAAACATTTTATGACGAAATACGAATTGTACTCTTTGAGTCATGAATTGCTTTCATGAAGTAACACTGGAAACTACATCGTATTTGTTTAGAAGCAATAAGTACACGACCAGTAAATATTGATAAACCTGAAAATATGTGTGAATAAAAATATATGTAATTAATGTAAGCCTATTACAAACATTGTTATTGTTTGTTCAAACATTGAGGATAATTGTTTTTTTCAGTGAACTATTACCCACGAAAAATGTTACGATTAAGAGCACATTTTAAATATCTATATTCTACATATTTTTATTAATTATTTGTGTAAATTAATTAACATTTTTTTCTGCATAGAGGCGGGCAGCTCAGCCAGTTATTTAATGCAACTTGGGTATATTGATCCAGGAAAGAATGAAACTCGAGCATGCGCGAGCTGCGTGAACAGTGGATCGAGCAAAATGTTTCCACGCAATATTAATGAAAACATTTATGAGTCGTCCAGTCTTTATTCTTTTATGATCTCCAAGTGTAAAGTTACTAAAACACGTCATTAAATAAAAATTCTGCAAATTAACTCGGACATGGTAGAATAAAACGGGCAACTTAAAGTGACACACATTAAAAAAGCATGGCTGTCTCCCCAAGTCAACTTTTTCACATGCCGAAGGTTTGAACTGCATGTGAAACATTGCGAATAAAACAAGTCCACTATCGGTGTATTGCCTATGCATCACTCTTCCTTTTCTGTTTGGAAATTCGCTAGTGATTCGCCATTACTCTCCCAATTTAATGGTAATCAGTTGTTTGTAAAATACCAAACGAGAACACTAATAGCATCAGAAGTAGACGTTGAAAAAACCAATCGTTTTCTGGCAAAAAAAACTCCTACGCTGTACCAAAGCTGAATCAAAACCACAACAAAAACTTTGGATGAGTGGTTTTAGAATGCCTCCCTGTGTTTTACTTGATGGAATAGGATTGCCTCGGCAAAAATCTGGACTACGGTCAAGAGCATTTTTTTGCCGTAGGAAGCAAAAATTACTTTGCTCCATTCTGTGCACGTCCCTTCTAAATGATAATATTGACATAATTCCATTAAATTAATATTTTCTATTAAACTCTTCGCATTTACTAATGACCAGTGTTGCGAAACATTTCACTGAAATAATTCCAATGGAAAGCAAATGAGTGATTAAACTGGCCATAACTTAACGTTAATAAATGGTTTTGAATCATGAGATCAAACAGAACTGATTGTGAAGAGAAGACACTGGAGTTTTGAGTTTATTACTCACCTCGTAGTATTCCCTGCCCCCAGGGGTCTTGTGTGATGATATCCACTCCTCCATTTTGTCGTATGAACCCTTCTTAAGGGTTAAATCACTACATATATTTTAACCTGGAATGGAGAGAAGAAAAAAATTCAATATGATGACATACATGTATGTTTCACCACAAAAAATAATGCATTCTAAAAAGTATTACAAAAGATTTGCTAAAAATATTCTTTTACAACTAGACACAGAACAATGATATCAAATATGTACAAATTGGGATTGAGATGCATTAAAATATATGCAATACAGGAAACTTCATTTGTGTTATTAATTGATCGAAATGCAAAAAATTACGGATAACACGAATTTCAGTAACGGGTTTCAGTAACGACGCATTCTAGAGGCGGAAATTCGTTTATTTATAGAGTACCAGATATTTATTTATCACATTATCACAACAATAATATTCTCAGGGAGTGTGAGTTATTTTGCGAGATATGAAACTTTTAATATTGATTTTTTTTACATCAATGAAATTAAAATGTTTTTCATTAGGATTTTACAGGTACCTTGGTACACCAAATGCTAATAATCGGTTCACTAGCTTCGCGAAGTTAAAAGCCTCGGATTGACCTTTCGAGGTATTTATTTATTTACGACTTTATTGGGGCGAGGTTGAGACTCCGTAAGTCCCTTCTTCCACCTCACCCTTTTACATTACGATAAAGAGAACCAGGTAAGCATGTTATGCATTAGTTATAAAAAAATGCCGTGAAATAAACCCATTTATATCGTGAATAAACTACGATTAAATCCTTCATTTATCAATCTAAACGAAAAGGTTCACTATCAGTTTATACGCGATGCTATATAAACATACTGGAATATAAACCATGTGTAACAGCCCTCAAGAGTGATGGAGAACCGTGGCCATTAACAGCAGACAACCTTGATGTGAGCTATATAGAATAACTTGAATATTTTGATTGAAACACGGAATTTAAATTCGAGAAAAAATGGTCCATTATCCCGATTATAGGGTACAAATGGAAAATAACGTCAGTTCGATAACATACTCATATAACTTGTATACTTATTAGAATAAGGAGAAGATGGTCTTGTGATTATTGATTCTCCGGAAAACCCTTTAGCGCACACCACGTCGGATATTGCTTTTTAATCTAATAACTGCAAACGGGTGCTCTTCGTCTCCACCCTGTGACAACCTAAAATGTTATCTACATATTCGCACCCGTTGCCACTCCATGCGAATGGGTTTTGGCACGCTGCTCTTTCAATGCAATTCTAATGAGGGCATTACCTCCAGAAAAGAAAACATCACTTTTTGGATTTTCATAGAAAAAGTGTTCCGGCGACATGCTTGCCTTTCGCTATATGGAATCGTTTTGAGTGATCTCGGGCGAGCTCCAGGATGGAAGGCACAATGGCCCTATCCCAAATTTACGTAATCATGGTCTCCCGTTTCTGAAATTTCCATGGGACTAGTGGGGGATATTTTGAGTAAAGGGAGTATCGTTCAAATTCTAAATGTATTGAAATGACAACCTGAACAAGGCATGATGAAAAAAGCACAGCTATTGAGCCCACCGATGAAATGAGATTGAAAGCAATCTTTAGACTATCGATCGGTAAGGATGGCTCCGTTGCGTCGGTATGCCGTGCTGCACCTCTTTTAGCCAAAGGGATATTTCCCATCACTGAGTCCTGAGTTCATTCCAACTTGGTTATGGATGCAGAATTAAGAAAAACAGAATTTCATCGCAAAAGGAAAATTGATTTAAAATGTAATTTTGAAACCACGAGAGAGTCTAATCAATTAGGTACCTTACGATGCGAATTGAGTCTTTTAGGTTTCTCTGCGCTTAAGAGAACCGAAAATTCAAAAGAAATTTTCCGCACGAATACCTTCGCCGGTTTCCTTACGGTGTACTCCTACATCATCCCGTTTGCTTTCTGAATTCGGACCGTTTCGGTTCAGATCAATCATTTTGAATACATTTAAAAAATGGTAATAAAGATTATTTAAAAATGAAAAATTGAGGTACATTCAACTTGTAATGAGCTACGTGCATGATAAAACGTCAACGAAATCAGAAAAATACCGTACTTAAACGCTTCGTTAAAATTAGGCATGTTCGATTCGAGATCTAACTCGAGCATAAAAAACTATCTACCTTTAGTTACTACTCCACGACATTGCATTTCAGTAAAAGAACCAATTCTAATGAAGGAGATAACTTTAGGCGTCACTTTGTGGAAACGATACATATTTGCAAAAGAAACACTTGGTTTTTCCACATAAAATTTAATCACGACCTAGGTTTCGACGCTCAGCGTCATCATCATTTTCATGTGGAAAAACCAAATGTTTCTTTTGCAATTCTAATGAACTCTTGAAATAATTTGTAAATATAGATTCTGCAATAAATGTGCGAGTCGCAAAAATGGTAACAAAACGACTAATAAAGCGGTACACAATACAAGCAGGACTCCATCAATACTTAAAAGACACGCATAAAAATACATAAAATCTACCAAACTAAAACAATACTATTTTAATAGAGTGCTAATTCTCTTTAATTTTAAGCAACAAAGATCAGTCCAAATTGCTCAAAACATCCGGTAGCAGCATCCAGGACGCTCTTTAAACGCTAAAAGGTCGCAATCAATAGTACCATCTGATATTTACAGATTTCCCTCAAATTTCTTACGTTCGCTTGGCGTATTTCTCTTTTTTAAAGCGCCACCGACGGGCAGGGTCACGTTCCTTCAGCCTTAAATGCGAATGAAATATCTCCGAAGGGATTTCTTCTTGAAATCCTACGCCTTCTCATTAAAAAAAAAAACAATAAAATACGACACAATACACTCCTCGCCGTTCAATGCGCGGGATTAGATAAAGCCCGCTGCAGCACCACCGAAATAAAATACCATTAATCATGGGAGTTCTCATGTTTACGGTATAATGTTAGGAGACCTTTCACCTCCTCCTATCCCTAAGAAAAGAATACTCCGGGAGCTATGGGTTGGTTATATGAAACTTATAATAAACATAATAAAAATATAAACGACCCGCGAGCCATTTTCTGGTCTAATATCGGCTTCGTTACGGTTGTTAATCGCTTTTGAAAAAAAACGAGCATTTTAATATTTCCAGGCTGTTGTATGTTTACTTATTTTTTACGCGGATAGATCACTCTGTCGTTTATGCAGGATTGTCCTTGTGTTTCCTGAGCGTCTGAATCAAACCCGAGTGGCCTATTAACTCTTAACATATAAAGTCAAACTCATAGTTAAGTCTGGCGTTAAAATAAACACAACAACAGCATTTATTTTCTATTTTGATCGTAAAATTTCTAACTATGCTGGCAGATTTTCCATTTTTTACTTCAAATACTTCATAATTTCTTCCGATACATACGACGGGCGACCAAGATTCTAAGATCCTCCAAAGTTATCTCGGAAGTGGGAGTAGAGAGAAATATGTGGTTAAGCTTTAAATACGCGGGGACTCTTTATGAGAATACAAATATAGATGGCTGCACCGCAGTATTTACAGAGTTTTTATTGTTCCCCTCGAGTGAGTAGCGTTTTTAGTCCTTAAAATGGTGTTGTCTATTGTGCAATAATGGTATGGTAATCATCCGTTTCTTCTATAGCGTGATTTGACACCCATTAAAATTCATCTTCAATGTAGTGAGAAGCATTGATGGTGTTAGGAATGTGAAAAATGTGCGTTCGTGGGTGCGACAGTTCAATATATGTCATACGTTATGTGACGACGAACCCAAGAAGCCTCGGCCACGGACCAGCTGGTTTTTCGAGTGAGCGAATAAAAAAATGAGTCCTAATAAAATCGTTCCCGGTTGTCCTGAAATCATGGAATTGACGTTGTGAAAGCAGCATATGTCTGCAGGAGGTCAATGTTGAGAAGGAGCAGAAGTTTCAACTTTCTGGTTCAAATATTTTACCAAATAAGACCTCATAACTTGATGAAAGCTCAAATATTTCCGTGCACATTTTGCCAATAAACTCACGTGAAATGATACCTAATCTCTACTATTTAACTCTTTTAATTGCCACCCATTCTGACTAAACTTTGTTTATTTAAAACAGATGCTTCTATTTTTATACACGCATGTTAGCTTCTGATGACACGTTGGCGTGTTCAATAAAAGCCTGAGGTGAATTAAATACTTTCCTTTGTATTTCGACTTTTACCTACCTTTTCCCATTTAACCTACTCTCAAAATTCAGTGACAAACGCTATCAATATTTTACATAAAGTAAAGTAATAAGGCGTGCGACTTTATGGTAATAAAATTATATCGAAGCAAAGATTTTCATCAGTTTTTTCAGATGTGCATTTCCTATGGGTTTGGTAATACATTAGGGAAAAAAATGAATGTGTCATGCCTCATTTTCGGTGAACAAATAATGTAACGGTATCATTTGACCTCAGTATTATTTAAGAGCGGTTGGCGGAATATAAAAAGCGACCTTGGATTTTCGTTCAAAGATAGTTCGTGTCGCGAGAAAGTTAATCTTTCTTGCACGAGAAACTTAAAGTAGTGCTCACCAGGAGTATACAACAGCATCTGAATCGCTAGTCAAAATGCTTATTTGTAAAGCGGGACGCATTTGGCTTATGTTTTCCCAGCACTACTAAAACAGAGATTTAATTTGACAGCTGGAACATAATTGAGCCAATACTTTTTTGGCCCACGCTCTTAAGTATGGGCAACATTCTGTCCCATTTAAGCCTGACACTAAAGTTGCGAAATCGCTCTAGAGGTGGATAAATTGCTTTTAGGCATAGTTAAAGACGTGATAGGGGAAGAGAGAAGGTATTTGGGAATAATTCGAAAAAAGTGCGACGAATGTTTGAATGAGATACTGAGAGGCAATGAGACGCTGAAAACGAGGAGATCGGGAAGGAAACTGGGAAATCGACGTGAGGAGAGAAAAAAGAATAGCCGTTTTGATAGAATTAAGGGAAGTAGAAAGCACGCAGGGCTAAAGAACAAGTTATTGTCACACTTGTAATCGGAGTGTATAGACATGTATATTATGCAGTGTTACTGAGGTCTTAGAGGCTCAATTATGTGTACTTCTAGGTCCTTCATACATACCGTAGCCCGGTAGAGTATGGCGAATAATATCAATTAAAGGAAATTGTTCATTAACCATAATTCATGAATCTTAAGGGGCTATTTAAATTTAACTAGGAATAAAAAAATTATATTTATCAGTGATTCCTAAAAGTATTAATTTAATGATTCTGTACGTCGGGGCATCGACGAATCCCACAAATAGAGTCGAGGACATAAAAATGTCCACTGCTATGATTTCCATCGTATGAAAGTCACGCACTTTATCTTTAGGTGATATCAAAATCAACCCTACTCTCAATTATGACTGCCACGGTTAATGGAAACATTATCGGGTGGAGCGATTACATTTTGTCGGCCATCGCGACCAGCTTTTTCCATCACCGCGGTCACAATGCCATCTGTCAAGAACTTGGTGGTCGGATATCATTCACTTATAAAACGGTCAGAGGTAAGACGGGAGAGACTTTTGACCCTTTGCCTTCTGACGGGGGTCCTAGGATCCCGCTACCGTCGGCCGCCGGAAATTCGCTCTATTTCTGGTTACTCGAGGTCGGAAAGGGAGGCGAGGTTGATCCCTCCTAACCCTGACCGAACGATTTTCACCGAGAGAGCGGATGCGGGTGAGTTCCTATGCGAGGGAAGAAGCACACATTTTCTTCCTTCACCCCGAAAGACGGCGGATTTAAGCCCGTTCGTTTAAGATCCGACGACGTCTGATTGCTTGGGGTTGACGGCGACCGAAGCCAGATTTCATCGCGCGATCTGAAGAACACAGGACGCTACTCCGCGGACCATTCTGACGGTGTCCAAAAAGGCAAACGGACGACGGGGATGGGGAAAAAAATAATTACGGACAAAAATAACAGTCCCTCGCATAAACGGGCACAGGGGTCACGGATCGAACTCTGTGAGCAAAAACACTTCTGGGCCGAGGGCGTTGCTCAGCGTCGCCACTTGGCAAGCGTTGCCAAAACAAATAAAAGGAATCGAATGGAAGGAATGAAGGAATCTTGCAATTTCCCCATAAACACTCAACGATCGAGGCCATTAAATGGCTAACAATAGAAAATGTCAACATGAGGGTCGACGGCAATTACTTACCACGGTCACACGAGAGCGTGGCTCTGAATAGATTTCCTGTCTACAGACTTTCCCTTACGCTCCGTAGCGCAGAGTATGAAACATTTTAGAAAATAATTGGCGTAAAAATGTTTAGATATTTGAGGGTAGAGGGCACGTGATATTCCGCACATCTAAAAATTGACGTCGAGGTCTCAATAAAAAAAATCTCTTAGAAAGTAGAATTGAATTAGTCTTAAAATTAACGAGGTAATTTTCGTATATTATCGTGGCATGTGAGTACCAAAATATTCGTAATATATATCCCTACGCTTCATCTAGGATATGCATAAGGTTTTATTCCAAAAGCTTTCTGGATATACTACCTTGATCAAAAAGTTCCCGGAATAACCACCGTGTGGCGCTCCCATCGTTCCGATTTGAGTTCTGTTTTTTTTGTTAAATTGGTACATCTGTTGTTGATATTCCCTTTAAATCTTAGTGTCATAACTTGACATTTGCAAAAGTTACGTAGCCAAGAGTACATCTATCTCTGTGTGTGTTGGCGATTTTTTACAATTTCAGAAATGGATTTAAATTTGCAACAACGAACTTGTATTAAATTTTGCGTAAAAAACGGATTTAGTGGCGCACGGACGTTGGAAATGTTGGAAAAGTGTTTCGGCAACGATTCTCTAAAAAAAACGGTCGTTTACCAGTGGCACGAGCGGTTCAGAAGTGGTCGTGAGTCAATCGAAGATGATGAACGCAGTGGCAGACCATCGACATCGAAAGTCGGTGAAAAAATTGATAAAGTGAAAGAAATGTTGGTCAATAACCGCAAATTAACCATCAGAGAAATAGCGGAGGACTTGAACATTGCCTATGGATCCGCCCAAGACATTGTGGTTAATGATTTGGGTTTCCGTCGTGTAGCAGCAAAGTTGGTGCCAAAAGACCTCAATTTCATGCAAAAAAGAGACCGTGTTGACGTCGCAAAAGGCATGATTTGCGAGGCTGAATCCGATCCCACATTCATCAAAAGGATCATTACTGGAGACGAGACGTGGGTTTATGAGTACGACACGCAATCCAGACATCAGGCAAGTGAATGGCGTTCACCAAATGAGCCGAGACCAAAAAAACCACGTCGTTTTCAGTCAAAAAAGAAGGCAATGCTGACGGTTTTCATGGATTACAACGGTGTAGTGCATCATGAATTTTTGCCAGACAGTAAACAAAGAGTATTATTTGGGCGTTATGAGACGTTTGCGTGAAGCAATTCGCCGAAAGAGACCAGAAATGTGGGCAGAAAACTCGTGGATTTTGCACCATGATAACGCACCGTCGCACAGTGCTATCATTATTCGTAATTTTTTGACGAAAAATGCAACAAATACCATCCAACAGCCACCGAATTCACCTGATTTGGCTCCCTGTGACTTCTTTCTGTTCAATCGAGTTAAAAAACCATTACGGGGAACGCGTTTTAGCAGCCGAGAGGAAGTAATGGAAAAATCGCAGGAAGCACTGATGGACATACCGAAAACCGAATATAAAAAATGTTTCGAGGATTGGATCAAGCGCTGGCATAAGTGTGTTGCAGTCGATGGGGATTACTTTGAAGGGGACAATATAGATTTAGATGAATAAACTTGTATTTTTAATTTTCTGAATAAATTCCGGGAAATTTTTGATCAAGGTAGTATTACAAGTTATACCAGCATAATTATAAGACTAGAAGAGCTCACTCATAGCAACCACATACAATAGTACGTTTCCTGCGTTCCTTTTGAAAATGAAACTATTAAGCAGATGAAGCACTTACAATACTATAATAAAGCTTATTTAAATCCTGCAAGGTATATACGGCTATTTCATGAAACCAATGCACGCAAATACGGTCTGAACTACTTTTCAACATGCATCAAGGTATCATCTAGTCCAAAAATGTCCAAATTTCTTTCAGCATCTAGTTATCTTCGTTTTTTTCACATTTTTAATGATTGTCAAACATTACTTCGGAACAGGTCAAGGGGTTTCCTTCTTTCAATTCATATTTCCTATTTAAACATTCTGGCAAAATTACTCGTTTAAAAACTTAAAAATTCATGACAACCTAATCAAATTTAGAAATTTACCGTAATGTAAACCGGTAGTAAAGGGATACTAGTAAGGGCATTAATTAACCACATCCATCCACTTTCAACGCGGAATTATTTCCTGCGAGAGACAGAAATAAATTTCAAGTGCTTTTTCGAACCAAGGATCAATATGAGCACCGATTTGGCAGAATTGACGGTAGTTGTCGCCAAGGTGCGAACTTCCTGAAGACTGTTTCAGGACAAAATTGCAAGAAAAATGGCACGAAGAGCAAAGAATTCAATGACGCACCAATCGCATTGTATTTGCTCCCATTAATACACTGAAGTACGGATAGAAGTCATAGAGATATTATTTGAGTTGACCATGTAAACCCAAGCCCCAGCTGCTTTATACACGACGTCAAAGTTGGAGAAATTATTCGCCGAAATGAATAAGAAAGGTGATTTCTGAGGGACTGCGTTATAAATTACCTATCCCTGTAATTCATATTTTCAGAGGAAAACGTTTATTACTGACATTTTCTTTTAGGACTTAAGTGCTCAGCCACTTGATACTCTAAAAAACTGACTCGGCACTAAAAATTTAAATATAAACTTAGCTAATTCCAGCAGCAAGCAATTTACTTGTAAATTCACTGTGGGAGAGATATTACGGTTATGACGTAAATGGTTCTGCACAATTCATGATGCAAAATGATGATGGAAGTAATGATTCAAATAAAATGGTGATGAATACTGATGCATACATGGAAAATAAATGATTTAATGATTATTAATAAATTAAAGAATAAAGACGACATAGAGAGTAAAGATGTGAAGAACAAAATGGGTTAAAACTTAAATATGGAGCGAAGTGCTTTATAGATGAGAGACCTAATCTTTTAGGTAAAAGGTTAAGCATAGATTGGGGCTTTTGAAATGTGGATGTGGAGGATGAAGGAAATAATTTAAACAGAGAGGAATACAAACGCTGAGGTTTTAAACAGGCTGGTTGAAGAGGAGAAGTTGACGGGGGAAATTTAAAAAAATGTACAACAGAAAGTCGATGTGCTTAAAGATTGTGGTATTTTTGGAAGAGAGTAAGTTTCTAGAAAGCATGAAGTAGTAGTTACGTAAGTAGAAGAAAGAAATAATGTAGGGCAAATAAAGAAGTAGTTTTCGTGATATTAATGACTAAATTATCATTAGAGACCGTCCAAAAGCTACCTTTAAATAGGTGGCATACCTTGAATGAATGAAAAAAAATACCTTGGAACAATCACTTTACAGATATACTTTTACGGATTCAAAAAAATCATGCTAATACAATTTTGAGAGATTTTTATCGATTTCTAATACTTTCCCTGCTTTATAACACTAATGTTTACCATAAAAAACTATAACTTAGTCATTCCACTGTATTTTATTTAGACATGACCCAGGTTTCAACGTATGTTTCATTTCTCGACGCTTCAACGCATCAGAGTACCTGATGATGGCGTTGAACGTCGAAACCCGGTCGTGTCCCGGTAAATAAAATACTGCATAACCGAAACCCCGGTAAATAAAACACCGTGGAATTACAAATTTATTGCTTTTGATTATAAAATGAATCGGTTTTATAAAGTCACGCCTCAAAGTACAGACATTTTTTTACTCAATCACCCAAAAGTATTCCATGATATCCACAAGGTTGTGGGAATCCTTCATTAAAATACCGCTCAAGGAAAACTATTTCATACTCAGGTTTACCTGGAGTAATATTGAGTACTTAAGGAAATTCCAATTTCCTATTTTTCTAGGCCTAAGGCATCAATGCACCAAACGCAGGTTCAAGCAGACACGTGCTACACATCCTTCACTCCGGTGCAGTACAATCTGCAGCCGAAAAGAACATTTGCGATAGCACTCATCGCAATGTTTCTTAAACCGAGAGGTCTCCAGGGTTCGGATGAGTGGGGATGGGGTTTGGGGGGGGGAGAGGGGAACGGGAGAGGGGAAGGGGAGAGAGGGAAAGGAGGGAGGCGAAAGAGAAAGGGGCTTCCGCGAGAGGTGTTAACTCAGTGGAAGGCCGCCAGATACCGCCACATCGCGCGTATCCATGACGGCGAGGGAGGTCCGCGACTAGGGTATGGAGTTCGGGGCAGAGTGAGTTAAGGGAACCGACCCTGCGGAAAGGGAGGGAGAGGTTGAGGGGGTGGGATGGGGAAAAACAGGGGAGGAGCATGGGGGGGAGTCTGAGTTGAAAGAAGAAGCGGAGGAGGGGAGCGAAGTAGATGCGGTCCAGCGGACGGGGTACGGTGGAGGAAGGGGTACGGTGTTGAAAGGGGTGCGGGGAGGGTTGGAGAGGGATGTGAGAGGGGACGGGGGAAGCAGAAGGAGGGGTTCGGGAGGGATATCGACACGGTCACAAGAGCATATTCCTACCTCCTTCCCTCTCTCCATCCTCCTCTCCTCCATCTCCCTCTTTCTCATTAATACAATCGATTGTGCTGAGGCATCTCTCGAATAGTTGCGAGCGAAAAATGCACTGCATGCTTGAATGACTGAGACACGTGGGGAAAATAGAAAAAAAAGTTGACCGGTTCGAAGGCGTCGAAAATGGAATGGTTCGTCCGTCTGGTAAAGAGTCAAAGGAACGTCAAAAGAATTTTTCGAGTGTGAGGGAATAAGAGAGAGAGAGGGAGGGAGGGTGGGATGGGGGAGGAAGAGAAAAAAAGTCGGACGCGTGCGCGCATGAGGATGGCCGGTGGTGTATTTTTATTTCATCCCGGTGCGCCCAAATGCGGGAAAGGACTCCCCTTTCGTCCCACGTTGTCGCAGGGCGGCGGGGGAGGGTGGCGGGTGAAGGGGACGCCAGTGGAAGACAAGCGCGGACGCATTTCAGGGTTGCTGCACTTATGGCCCCGCGAATTTCCCCGACTTTCACGAGAGCTTCGAGGGACGAAATTTCAACTTTTCCAGGTGAGGACTTCGGTGAGCGTGGCTCGTCAAAGTGGAAATTTGGCACTCCGAACGCTGTGAACTTTCCAATTGCCACCACCGAAACCACTACCGCTGAGTCTCCTCGAAGAATTTATAGCCGCCCGAAGAGCCATACGAAAATGCGATAGACGACAATTTACAATATGAATTCTGACTTCTTTATTTTTAAGAAACTATTCAGAAAACCATTAAGGCAATACACTGTACGTTGGCAGTTGTCATCTCTTGCAATGACTTTAATATTCTGAATGAAAAAGAACATTTTGATATATATATTGGACCAAAACCTGCATCGGCACTTCAGTGGACCTGAGGAAGCCAACTGGAACGTTGGCGAAATATTGTCCGGAAAATGGATACACGCGGAAGAAAACCCGAAAGAACCACTTCCTACATCAAAAATCTCCGCGGAAGCCTACATGGAAATTTTGATTAACTATAACTAAAAGTATGATTTACAATAGTTTTTTCATTCATTTTAGAACCATTACTTCAAAGATGATTTTTTAGAGAATGTTAAATCTCGAAGTGACCACGTAAATCAGAGATTCCCCAGACTTTTCCAGTTTTTAATAGCTTTCAGGCTTCTAACATAAATGTATTTTTCTAAGTGGCGGCGCTCTATACTGATATTCCTGGATGTTATAAGCTTAGATCCAGGCTCGAAAGGGTTTTCTCCATCGAAGATAAGGTGTCTGCGTGTTTCTATCATATTTGTCTTAAAAATTTGTTATGCTGCATTTAAATTTGGTACTATGAGTAAATTAGAATACAATAACGTAATAACAGCATCATAATACACAATTTTTAGACTTTCCCTCGGAATCAGTTCGTTAAGCCGTCAAGTAATCGAAATAAAAATATTAAGACTATGGAATATATAATGCTTTGTAAGGAAGTCTCCTACTGCATGTGGTCAATCGATACTCTCTAAAGTTGGCCCCAAATACGTCAAACCCTTCGCTATTACGACTAAAGTGGAAGTCTTAATCGCGAATACAACTTCTGCATCAAAATTCAAAATTTTTTCAAGATGCATAAAACTCGATGTAATTGTGCTCAGTGATTTTGTTATGTATGTATGGAAATGGAAAACTCACTGTGCAAAAGAAGTTTAGACCATTTTCTATGCTAATGTTAACTGCGATTTCCACAAACAAGAGGTTAACTCGGACCGCTTGAGTTCATTGTTTTAAATATAAAAATGGCAATTATTGATGATTGGTACAACCTCATTACGGTAGTCCAAAAGGGAAGTTTATTGGGTGGTCGGAAATGACTCGAGCAATTTATTAAATGAGCACGTAATTGCCACTGTGATTGAGCCGTCCAAAGCAGCCACCTTGTTCAATCTGGAACTGAAGTTCGATTTAACGGTCGAAATTTGAAATAGCATTCCGGGAACTTGGGTTGTGGTTACATGGAAAAGGAAGAAACTCTGGCCTGAGCAATTACTGCCGCAATGGTCCTTCCTGGAAATAAATTTACGGGCTGACACCTTTTTCCCCTTCAAAATCACCGGAGAAGAAGGGAATGTGAATGCATCATATAAAAATAGACATTTATAAGGTCCGTTTTACTGTTTTCACGCATCTATAAAAATTTTAGGTGTTACGCAACTGATTTACGAGGAAGCAATCGATCAAATGTAAAGATTTTAGGCGTATATTTGAAATTTATATCAAATTTACTAAAAAATTTCGGTAAGTCGACCAAAGAAGGGATAATTTCTACCTATGTCTAAACCACGTTTAAAAAAATTCATTTTTTATCATGTGCTTTTTTATTCCATATTCAACAAGGTATTTAATAATGTAGCATTCTTGATTATAATTTTTAAATTTAATTATGAAGGTTTGATAATATTGAACAATCATTTTTAAAAATTTTTGCATGATTTATTGATAATGACATTTGAATGATATTTATTCTTGAGTTCGTTAATGTGTATTTGCACCAGCTATCTGGCTGTGATATTAATATCAATGATGTGTAACCCATACTCCACTTTTATTTTAATAAATAATTGTGATGAAATAGAATTTTTATGACGCTAATATATTAGGAATAGAATTATTATTTTACGATTAATTTGCATTAAATTGCGTTAAGGATTAGATGAAAACCAATAACTTAATTTTAATGGAGATAAAACCTGAGCCACAAACTGCGAAAAACTCTTGAAAAACAACGTTCGTAAATCAAAAACGGGAAACATAACGATTTAAAGTTAAGAGTTGAGAATTATTTCTTTTCCGGCGTGTTATTGATCTCACAGAGCCCCACCCGAGACATTATTCTGTTTCCGAATGGTTTAACTTTCAAGCTATGCGCCGTTTCCTTTCCCGTGAATGCCTGAATACATGTTCACGCTTACTTAGCATTTATCTCATTAATTAACATTCACTGCGGAAATTATTTCGAAAGAATTACGATCCTTATTTTTAAGTTCATTATAGCTATCCAAAAAAATACGCTCTGATAATTTGAGGAATGAAATCACACAAATAGCTTTCAACCAGTCACCAATGAGATTACTATTGGAAGTTTCTGCTTGAAAAGTGATCGAGAAAATGGTAAGAAAAGAGAGAAATCGAGAAAGCACACAAACAAATTAGACCATTGAAATCCAGCATTTGTTTGCACAGAAAACCAACGAAGACGGTAATTTTGATCTCCAAAATTGAGACACTTCAATGTCTACGAAAGAAGGTAATTCAATTCAATTATGCCATTCATGGGATTCGAAAATTCAAATTTTTTGCTCTCAAATTTATGCCACTACCCAAAAATGTTCTTTCCGGAGTGATTTTGATTGGAGAACGTGACGGAAAAATTTAAACAGAGGCCTTTTGATCAACGGCATAAGATGAACCTTCCGTTGAAAAGCAAAACAACTTTAATATCAGGTAATGACATTCAGCCAAAAAAATCCTACGGTAAAGAGAAAATAATGTGTTACGGGCTCACCTTCTCTGTACTGTTCATCTTTTCCTTCAGTTGAATTTGTTCTAGAAATAGACTTCTCGCTGCCTTAGAGAGCGATGGAGTCACTCACCTTTAATATAACACTAAAATATTTTTCAAACGAATTAATCCTTGAAATACCGTTTCCATTGCAATTGAGAAATGAGGAGATATGGAGACGTCACGCATTTAAGGGAGCCCATGTCATAAAAATCATGCGAGGATAGTTATTTTCACAGCAATATTATAGATTCTGAACAAACACCCCGACATTTTTAAAGGAAGTTTTAACTGAACAAGAACGCATTTACGACATTCATTGCATATACTCTAAACCAAATTATTACAGGAGTTTTATCGATCGAAATGGGTTCCCATCTTGCTACGTTGGCGTATCGGTGCTTTGTCGTACGCCATGACTTTAGCAATTCCTAATTCGGTTATGGGCGCAAAAAATACGGGGCGGGAGAGACTGGTGGAAAGCAAGGCTGCCAGCGCCAAGTTGTGACGCAGAAGATGGCTGTCGGGGGGAATGAGAATGTCGGAATGGGAAGGAAGTGCGTGGATTCGGGGACACAACGAGTCGTAAAAATTTCGTGGTGGAATGTCTTCTCTCTTCTGCTCGCTCTGCAACGGTAGTGCGAAGGGGAACGAAAATTTTTCCTCTGGGGGAACGTGCGAATGAGTCCATTCGTCCGCTGTTTGCGCACGATGCTCCGAAAGAGGGAGTTATTCAGTACAGTTTTGAATACGTGTGGGACGAACTGAAAAACGCAATGCGTATACAGAAAAAAAATTAATCAATTGCTTTTATATCCTACGTCACCTGCATTGTTGCTGCTGACCAGAGCCCAAAAGGTGCCCAACCAACCCATTCCAGGACGGCCCAGCGAGTTTAGTACGCATTATAACCACTTTGGACATCTTAAACTAAAGGACTCCATTCATTTTCAGCTCAATTAGCTAATTTTCATTTGGAATCAGCGCTAAAATTTCGTCAATGGCGACTTTGCCGACTTTTAATATTACCTAAATGCATTTGAAGTTATCTGGCTGTCTTTTTTTTAATCAAAGACGCTGATTTTTCCCAAGTATATGTGGTCCAGCAGTATTTAGTATAGTTTAATAAAAATACAAGTTAAAAAATTACAAGCATCAGAAAATTGATAAGAACAAAAAGTATACATAATAAAGCAACTTAAGAAATTATTTATACGTACACCCTTACGGCAGTAAGGGTGAAAGTGTCATGGATAAATAAAGAATGCTAAGAATCGATTGAAACGGGATGCTGAACCATTTGATATGATTTTTAAAATACAGCACACATGCAGTTTAGGTACCCGTCAAAGTCTTCCTGCCTAATTAAGAATGTTGGTAAACTTTGGAAACGAATGCGCACATAGAAATGGCGCTTGGAAATGAATGTCCTTGGATTGTGAAGTCTCTTAAAGTAACAATGAGTGTTGGATTATTGCAATGGCATTGCGGAACAGCCCCAAGAACAGAAGAGGGGACCAAAGTTCTCTCCGTAGCCTGCCTACAGAGCCATTAGATCCTACATGGCGAAAACCCCGCAACTGACCAGTCCCTGATGTATAGGCAGCTCAACACGCATTATATCCCCTGTTGGATATGCGACCGGAACAACGTCCACACGGGAATTTATGCGGAACCTACGGAGCCCAGAAAAGTTTCCTCAAAATGCCTCTCGGACTGGACGATCTTCCCTTCCGTCTGGATCACCGCTCGCCTACCAACCCTTTAGCGGTGAAGTTCTACAGAAACGATGCTAACCGATGAATTCGCTAACGCCCATGGGAAGAGTGTTGAAGAATAATTGTCCCATAACTTACAAAATAAAAATTGGTCTAAGTATAGAATAGGGCGACTGAGAAATGAAAAATTGGAAGATTCTCAAGCTCATAGATTTCTCTCACACTCATTTTACAAGAAAAAATTACAATCGAAGAAGGATATAGTACTTTAAATTCTAAATCAAATATTTTACTCGATGACGTAGATTTGAAATGATTTAATTACTTGCACAAACTGAAAATGTATGAAATCGGATATTTTAAATTTCAAATACTCGTTGCAGGTTTCAGTTTTTAAGGTGGATCTATCGCTTCCTTAGCGCAAAATGTTGGTCCTCTCTTGAGCCAGCAATTCACTCGCTCCTGTATTTCCTGATCATTTGATGCGGAATAGCTGACATCCAGTATCCCTTAATGCAAACCTTACAAGGGTAAGTCAACAGATAATATGAACCACCGTCATGTGGACAGAATTATAGCAGTATAGTTTAATGGATGTAGGACCGTAGTATGAAATATTACTATATAAACGTGTGGAAAAATGCCACCTCTTTTATTCGAAAAGTGTCACTTCAGACAGAAACAGGACTTGAAACCAGCACCAAATGATAAGGGAAATTTGCGACAAGAAAAAATGCTGAGTGATTGCGGAGGACTGCTGGCACGCAAATAAATTTTTGGAATGACATAAAGAGAAAATGAAACAAAAATTCATGAAAATTTAACCATATAGCCATAAACCAATAAAAATGATTTTAGAAAAATTTGAGTCCTTTTTCTTTCAAAGGCGTTTGCAAAAATCTTTCCTTTTACGCTGCGGATGTGAGCGATGGCAATATAATAAAAACACTGTTGGAGGATAAAATGTAACGGAAAAGAAAACTGAAAGAATTAGGAAGAGCTAATTCACATAGAGGAATGAACGGGAAACTGAACACAAAAATTATTTAAAAACTTAGTTAAAAACTTCGAAATTGAGTAAATCTCAAGGTGCCTAGAATATATGTTGAAATCGTCAGCAAAATCACGTTGTTATTTAGAAAAGCTAACCATTGATTGAAACTGTTTAACCAGTAACTTGATATACAGGGATGGCAATGGCCGACGTGAAAGAGGCACATATGACCCTTGAAAGAAATTGACAAGAATATATGTGCACATTATAAATTGACTCTCTCCACTTTGAGAATTTGTAGAGAATTCACATTCGTCCGTAATCCCCACGAGAATCAAAAGGCAAATATAACTTAGCCCATGAGGATATCATCGCCGGTATTTCACTATTCCAATATTTGTTCAATTTTATACCGGTTATAAATTTTAACTCTTTGCTAAAGACATTCTCCAAAGTGAAACTCGTTCCTTCTTTTTTAATCCGCCTCAACTGGACTTTATTGTAATTCTGCTTAAGGAAATTTTAACATTTTCCTTGCCGTTAAAATGTTTATTATATTACTCATCCATATTAACATTACGTCCGGTAAGCAAAAAATGATACGATGGAGGAGGATTACTAAGATTTAATTACGTACAGGAATGTAGTTAAAAATATTTTCTTAAAAAAACGCCACATGAAGATCCGTCAATAAAAGCAATTATTTAAGAGAAGTAGTAAATCGTATTTTCAAGAGAAAATTAATACCGCTCATTATAAAAAAATACGAGGATTATTTTTTGTAAGATATCCCGGGAGCACATATCTTTCATCCCCACGGTCTCACCAGCCATACAATAAAATTTCGGCGTGAGTATTTCCATTAGCAATTAACAGAATATAATATTAGGAGGATAATAGACCGAGGTGATACACAACTTAATATACAAAGCAAGAACTGCAATTATAAGTTAAATAAAATGATGACACCAGCGTGGGCCCTAATCAGCTAATGAAAACAAAATACGTATATCACGAAGTCCTTGTCACAGACGGCGTTTAAAACCATTGTGCCTTGAAGGCTTCCACGAAAATGTTTGTCTCTCTCATACATGATGATAGATCGAAACGTATTTCTTTCGGTTACAATAAAAAATCGGTTAAAATATGAATCATAGTAGAGTTTTTCAACATTAAAAAGTATTTCCTTAAGTTCTGAAGAAATAGACCTTGAAGATGTTACGTGCATTAATATTTGAAACAGTTACTCATATGTTATAAAGTCGTCGAAATAAATGGATATTAATTGAAAGCATTGAACTCAGCAAAGCCCAATTAGTGGATTAAACATATATTTTAAAGAAATAAATCCTGATCTTTGAACATGGATGAACAAGGATGATGAGACAGTATCTTGGTTAAGGTTATCGGAATTTAGATTTGAGGAATCAAGATATTTTAAGGGAACAGTTTGGAAATAAACATGCTACAAGGCAGATTGTGACATTCTTCAGAAGTTGTCTTCAACTTCTAATGCATCTCAATTTTTTTTGGGAATGGCAGGAGACGTATGGAGATTAAAATGCGCGGAAAGTCTTAATGTATATAGTACACATACAGGCTTGTGTGAAGGCGCCGTACGCCGCAAGAGTTTCGTATTCCTGCCGCTAGAGTGAGAAACGTTTTCAAGACAAAATGGCGTCGTACAGTGACCAATTACAGCGTGTAATCATCTGTTTTCTCCACTTGCGTAGTTAAACATCAATCAAATTTTATCCTCAATTGAGATAGACAAACATATACATGGTATGGATAGAGAGCATCGGAAACCATTTTCTCCTAACGTTACTGTACGTCGCTGCATGCTCGCACCGCGCAGCTTCCGTGGTGAGGGGTCTGACCTTCAACACGCGCTAAGCGCCAATCTCCTACGAGCATTCGTTCAAACCAGATCATGTTTTTAGTGGACCCCTGTCGAGTGACTCGGTACAAGTAAAAATGCAGTGAACGATTAAAAAGCGATACGCTATCCTATTTTTTGCTGGACCGGGGAAATCGGGTATGGAGACGTTGGGTATGATTCACTTAGGGTTCAAAAATGAAAGCATGTCACAGATTGCAATTTTCAATTGGTACAAGCTCTTCAAAGATGGCCGAGAGAGAGTTGAGGACGAGCCCCGCGCTGGACGGCCGTCGACGTCAAGAACCGACGACAACGTGCAACGCGTACGTGGAGTGCTGAACTCAGACCTTCGGTTAAGTATCCGCATGATCGCAGATAGTATATTAGTATTGATAAGATGACAGTGCACACCATTATCACTGATAATTTGGTGATGTAAAAGATATGCGCTAAACTCGTCCTCCTGAAGGTACTTGGACGAACGACCAAGAGAAGAGCCGAGGGTCTGCTTGCGAAGACTTTCTGCAACGGTATCGCGACAATTCTCCAACCCCCTTAGAGTCGCGACTTGACACCAGCAGACTAATTTCCTATTCTTAAAAGTAAAATACTCCCTCAAAGGACACCATCATGAGACCCTAACAACCGTCAATGAAGCTTGCACGCGTACCCTTAAGGACCTTCCGGAATTCGCCTTTGAGTCGTGGAAAAGCCGCTGGCAAAAGTGCTTCAACGCTTCAGGGATGTACTTTGAAGAATTTTGAAGTATTTTAGCAATATCTGATATAAATCCATTTTACCGATACTTTTGATTCAAACCTTGTACGTTAAGGGTACAATGAATGTGCATAATATGCATTCGTGGGCGTGACTATTCAAAGAAGGCCAAATTTCGTGTTACAACGAACCCTGGTAAAGTTGTTCAAGAGCTAGCCGATTTTTCCAGTGTGCAAAAGGGACCACTACAGACACGTTCTCGGAAGGATATGCTACCATGGAGTCTAGACTGTGAAATCTGTTTATATCTACCGGGAGGTTATGTTAAGAAGAAACTATAATTTCAACTTTTCTGTGAAGTAATGTCAGAAAAAAAACTAAATGGTATTAAAACTTGAAGGAACCTCGCATTTTTTAATTAGGTTGTTAAAATTTCAATAAATTAATGCTTTCTGAGAGTAAAGTTCTGAAATATATTCCATACTATTGGGGAGCCAGGCGTGGTGGAACGGAAATAACTCGAAATCATTAACATGGGATTCATTATTTAGTCATATAAGATCATGCTGAAATTTTATATTATTGCATACTTTGTCCCACACTATCCTCATTTTTTAAATGATTTTATTTCCATTATTTTTTCTCGTCTTTGCTTGGCTTCTTTTCCTAATCATTATTATCCACAGCCGTACAAAACTCAGCCCTGTCATATGCCTTTTAGATGATTTATGGAAAATTGAGCAATTCTGAGTAAATAAAAGTCGTGAATATCCAAGGGAAATGTTTGATACGACCAAAGCCGGTGTATTTACATTCAACCCACAGTAATTAACCTTTAAGGGAATATAATCCTTCAAGAACAAGATATTTATGCATTTAAAATCATATGTTATTTCATTTGGCTCTAATTTTTCCATCACATCATCAAGCGTGGTTGTATTGGACGTGTGGAGAGTAAGGGGAAAATATTATATCATGTTCCTTGCATTTATGGAAATTGATATTCTGAGCGTAGTATTTAATATACACTCCATGATAGACTTAACCAAACACAACTCAACAGAGGGAATGGAAAAATGAAAGTTTATTACTAAATTAAAAAAATAAAAACAACGCCAACTGCTCCGGGAAATGCAAACAGACGTCAGAAAGACATTGGACAGACTAAGTGAAAAAGAACAGAACTTTGCACGAGGCATAATAATCAACACAAAATGTAAAATACGAAGACCTATAAGCATGGAAATTCTACATGAAGCTATCAAAACGACACAACACATACCTCTTGTATCCATTTCAATGATATTTTCGTTTCATTTATATTTCCACGAGGCGTTCCACAACAACGGCAACAGAACGTCTTCCGAATGCCAACGGCAAAAACTGCGACCGCTAAAACTCCGCACCGACGCGTAAAACTAAGTTTTTGCTATCGAAGAGATTGACTATGAATGAACTCTGACAAGGACTCGGGAGTGGGACAACTCACGACCGAGAAGGTTTTCTTATGCGTCTTCCTTCCGCTACCGTAATAAACCAAATGCAATAAATATTTATGACGCGGAGAAGCCAAGTTCTTCCTTCTGAAATCTACTCAACGGATCAATGCTGAAGGGTCCGCGTCTTTATGCGAGAAGAGAGGGGAAAAAAGCGAGGCTCATACGTATACCGCGCCCACCCAAACCGGGCGGCTATGACGGAAACATTATGCCGTCGTATTTTGGTCGCGGCGATAAGTAATCTTCTGGGAATCTCCCCCATTCCCCTGGGATACGTGAATCATTGGGAAGCAGACGCCTCGGAGAAATATCTCCCGAAGGGCAACCCGCAAGAGTATTCGGATATCGCACGCGTCAATAAGTGTGGACGTGTTTTCTCCGGCGGCTCAAAATATTCGAAAAATTTCCAGGCAACGGGATTTACGGACAGGAATAATTTCCAAAGAAACTAAGGCAAATACAACTTTAGCGGAGTCACCCGCAGATGTGCGAAAAAAATACAAGAAATGATGCATCACGTCCCCAAAATTACCCCAACGAAAATATGAGAGCCTAAGAAAGGCACAGAGAAGCGCTAAAGCTGAGTGTCCATCGCTAAAAATATATCTTTTAAGTCAAGAGGGATGTGCATCCACATCGAGAGCTCCCTCTCAAATACTACCTAGTCACAATGACGAGGGAATGAGTACAAACTCCAGATAAACAACGTAAAAAATAAGGTAATATGTAGTCTGAAGTCAAAACAGGGAAGATAATCTCCAAGTAAGAATAGTGAAAGACACAATCGAGCAAGTGGAAGAGTTATGTTTCCGTATTTTGGCGCCAAGATCACTAGTAATGGAAGAAGCGAGAGGGTAAGCTTGGTAGGAATTGCAAAGGTTTTCTATCAGAAGAAGCAACTCGTCACGAAAAATATGTAGCATTAGCATGGAGATAAGTAAGTTAAAACTCCACTTTTCTATGCATTTGAGACTAGGGCGATAGGAGTAAAAGGGAAAAGAAGATCGGAGGTGATGTAAATGTGGTGCTGTCAAAGAGCGATGAAAATAAAATGGATAAAAAGACTAAAAAAATGAATATCTACTTCAAATAGTGGGTGACGAGAGAAGCTTATGGGCGACACTTAACGTGTAGTACAGTGTAGACAGCGTAACGAGGGTGACAACTGCAGGAAACGTGGGAGAGATGAATTACATAGGAAGACGAACCTAAGATGAACCACGAGAAAAAGGCGGCAAAGGAAAATGTCAGTGCAAGGAGGGAATGACAAGGCTAGCAGAAAACAGGATTAAGTCTGGAGAACTGCTTCAAGCTAATCCTCGAATTGATAACGCGTGATGACGATGAAGATTCATCGACTAAAATAAAGAGAAAGAAAGAGAGAGTTAATCGAGAGGCGGGAATATAAGAGAAATGGAAAATAAAAATTTTGATCACGCGGTGCGAGGATGAAAACGTAGAAATTTCGGGGAACGCTCGTGACGTCACAGGCAAGATGGGGATCCCTAGGGAATATAAATTTTGGAGCGTGGATTGATGCAGTGACAGTGATGCGTGCCACGCTTTATTTCCTCGTGTTTTGGGGGAGTAAAAAAGGACTCTTATTTTTATTTCGCAAGATTTACGACACTCCACCGCAGCAAATTTTAGCAGCTTCCGAGAAGTATCAACGCGCTGCATATATTTTTAAATACATAAATATACATGCCAGAGCTTGATGAACTGTTTTTTAGCGGTGCTTCACGGAATATACCAGATTACTGTAAAAGAAACGTATACTCCATGGGTGCAATATAGCTAAATGCAGATATTTTTTCTCGATTGTTTTCGCTAACGACATCGATTTATTCAAATGGGTACGAGTACATAACATAAAAAGAATTAATAAAAGTTTTATATCCATAAATCGAGTTCCAAAAAGGGGTGACACCGCATCATTCAGTATATCTTGCCAATAAATGTTAGTGCATGCTTGCTAATGAATTGAGTCTAAAGCTCTGGGATAATTAGAAATTTTAATAACACTTTACTGCTTCAGGCAGTCGTATATGTGCACAAAATAATTTTCTTTTTTCATATTAATTCACATTTCTTCAGAATAATTTTTCATTTATATAAAATAACTTTCAGTCGTTTTATCTTTTAATAATTAAAATGTATACGATATACTTTTAAACTTGGCCTCATAATTTAATCTATCAATAGACGAGATGAGAACAATTCGTTCCTTTACCAAGGATATAAACACTTAAAATTAACCCTCAAGATAACAATTTGATACGAGCGCGCATTGGAGGTGAATGAGGAGTTAAAAGTAAAATATTAACGCTGAAACGAGACCCCAGAAAAGTTCCTGTTACGTTTCATGGTCAATTTTATGACTTGCATCCATTTTTATTTCATCTATCAAATAATTTTGCGGTAAGTTTATTGCTTAATTTAATGATTCATACATGCCAGAAATATCCAGTAAATTTTCAGCTTAGGGAATTAAAACTAATGGATATTATTTTGGCTGCCTCTTGGGCAAGCGATCTATGCTCTTGAATTTTTGAAGCGAATGGTGAATGTTTTATTGGCCTAGTAATGAGATAAGGATTCACTACCAGATTTTAGCTATGAGATCAATTACACGATTTCAGATAACTTTCACGAGAGCTTCCCGTGAGTAAATTTACTTTGATGGCATTCACTGGCAAACAAGGGGTTCATTTATACAGGTATTGGCGGAGGAAGTAGACCGTTCACCCTCCAGCACAGAAAAATGGCTGAAACGTATTCCCTCCCCCCTTCCCCCAACCGACCGACGAAAAGATCTCAGTTTCAGCATTTGTCTCAACGTCTCACGGCCATGAATGGACGCCTTTTAATAATTCATATTGGACAGCGTCCAACATTACCCCGTTTCTGTCCTCCCCTTTCACGCCCCAAGAATTCATCCTCTTACTCCCGAGGATTCAACACTTTTTACCATCCCTTCCCGGTGCCATTTTCCACATCAATTATTTAATGAAGTCCTAGCGCTTCCACTGAAATTTTTTTATTCTTCCCTCCTCCATTTCAATTATTCAACGCTCTTTAAGGTCGTGTTGGACCATTATCTCTCTCCACATCTCTCATTGCACGTGGGAAGCAAAAATGCATTCGAGCTAACGTCCTCGGCTTGAAGGTATGACAGGTTCATTAGACTTAGCCAAGCTAGCTGTTAGTAAGAGACTATACTACAATTAAATTCCACAATATCTAGAAACAACTGAAACCTTGTAGTTTTGAATGATTATAAAAGCTTACCATAAATAATAAAAACAACAATAACAAAATAATAAGCTTTTCTTCACGGGAGGGCCTGAAATAATCCCTTCTTCCACAAAACCTCTTGCCAAAGATGCATATAAAAATGAAATACAAGGGCAGTCCAGAGAGTAATCTACGTTATGCTATATACGTACAATACACTGGAATAGTTACAGGAAATTTATTATTTTCAACTCAAAACTACATATCTCTACAATTTTATTCATATTCGCCAAACAGGTTTAAATATTGGTCATATCTCTGAACTAGTTTTCAAATTCCTTCAGCATAAAATTCTGCCGCCTCAGATCGCAGCCAACCGATGACGGAATCTTGAATTTCCTCGTCGAGACGTGCAGAAAACATGTAGTAGCCTAACTTTTCAGTCGTGTCTCCGTGCAAAATAGTCAAAGAAATCTGTGTAAAAATGTCAAAAGATTTCAGATATCGTAAAATGCCAGTTTTCACGAACTTTTTCGTCAATTTTCAGGTGCAGTTAATTTTTCATCACGGACGGGCCGCCACTTTCGCCATCATTATGGGCATTTCTGTTCAATCTTAAAAAAACGACAACACTGACGCACAAACTCTTTTCACTCATCAAATTTGGTCCGTACAGCGCACAAATTTTCCAATGGACGTCAACAATTTGGGAATTTTTCATCAGTAAAAACCTTATCACTTAACGAACTTCGTATTTGGCGGGATTTTCAATTGTATTGTTCATTTTGACTCGCTTTTTACGCGCGATCTTCAAACTACTGCTGATCGAGGAGTACTGACCTACTGTGTGCGTCAATACAGCGACCATTCGGCTCCCAACACTACTCCTCACGCTACACAGAAACAGAGGTCACTTTTTGGACAACCCTCGTATCATCGGCTTCAGTATTTTAATCTCTGCAACCCTACATTTTTTTCTTTTAGCCATTAATTCTTTCACCACTTAATTTCTTTCCCGTTTTCTGACGTACTTAATTTGTTCTATTTGCTATATGTCATCGCAGCATAATATAATCACCACATTTGGCACATACTTACTATTTAGTTAATATATAATAGCAGAAAACGCCAGTATTTAAGAGTAACAAATTTGTGGACATGCATGGGAAAATCATAGGAATAAACCGCTGAAGTTCTTGTCTAAGTGGAGATTTAAAATCAACCGGCATCAACGCGAATGGCTACGACTCGACAGTCAACGGGAACGTCCTCCGCACAGAAATCAGAAAATCAAGTTGATGCTCCACAGAAATCCTCGAAATACTTGGTGGAAAATACGGTTTTACTACCGAGCCGCCGTTCTCCTCGTCTCGGCTTTCATGAAAACAATTACTCTCCGGCCGTTTACGTGCCGAGGAATCCAAAATAGTCGTTGATCCTCGCGTTGGACTCATAAAGCGGTTGAAACCATGGCGTCGCACGGTGCCGCTACCCCATCCCAACAACCTTCGGCGAATATAAGTTTGAATGGCCCTCCCGTTGGGTCACATAAATTTAAGGCTATCGGGAATTTACCGAATCACAACGAAAGCAATGGTTGCCAATTTTTTTCCCAACGACGGGTATCTCTACACACATGAGAAACATCAGAAGGGCCAAGATCAAACAATATGGGAAAGATTGATATTGTCGGTATTAGGGATTTTTTAGGTTTTGTGGAAAAAATTCCTGGCTGTGTTCAGAATTCACTTCTTAAGAAGAAGATATGGGATAGGGAGCCCACGTTTTCATGGACTTAGTGTCGAGCTGCGGGTTCAAGTAAAATATATTCTGTCACATAAACTAACTTTCTGCAAGAAAGGAGCAAGTTAATAAAACCAAAATTACGTACAGGGAACAGCAATAAAAAAGTAAGACAGTTTTAGCATTCATTATTTCTTGAACGTGCAATCATTTTCAAGCATGAAATCATTTATTTTAGGACTCCATAGGGCATTTTCTTTCATAAATGAAAGAACTTTTTACCCTAATTAAAATTCCATAACGCTAACGATCCGTTTACGACCAAGGGAATTGCCGATATTTTGATAAATGTACGATAAGTCCAGTCATAGATAAATAACATTTATTATTTTGTGAATGGCCACTTGAGTAACTATGATCGACTTAACAGGTTCACTCCAGATTTTCAATCAAACATTCACTTTCCTCAGCTACTTTGCATGCGTAGGGATCATTTTTGGAAAAATTATTACGGTGATGAAACCTTAGGAATGATTTTACCAAAATTTTGCCTTTGACTCAGTCCGCCGAATTGAAACGGTGAAGTGCGTTCCGTAGCCAGCGATCCGATATGTCACCGATTAGAGTACGTACCAACTTCTGAAAATGCAGTCACGACTTGAATTGAGATCATGAGTTCATCTATGCCTCTGGGAAATCACGCGCGGCGAAAAAAACAAAAAAAAATACTTTTCCTTGAGCGAAAACGAGCATAGAATACCTCAACTCCCGTTGGACCAATTTTGCATTTTTACAACGCATTTATTACTTATTTAGAGAATCAAATGGGAGGACAAAATAATAAATGACGAATTCACTCCAGGAGAATAAACAAAGAGAGTTTCGGGTGGCAATACTTAAAAAAGGGGGATGAATCGTAAATAGACACTTTCGGAGAAAGGAAAGTTTACTTATGACCGCAGCGGAGAAGTAGAACTAAAGAAGCAAGGAAAAAAACGAGAATTAAATTCCAAAGTTCGTCAGCAAAAGGGATTAACTATTAAACGAAGAAGTAAGTGGAAAGCGGGAATGGTAAAGGTAAAATCGACAGCAAAGAAAGGAAAACTCCCAGTGAAACTAAACAAATAGTACGAATAGACCGAGAGACCTTGCGGAAGATACTTCAAAGAAGAGGTGGTAAACTAACTATGAACATCATAGAGAATGAAAATTTAGTGAACTCTGTTGGTAAAGACCACATGGGAAAGAAGAAGTACAGGGATCAAGAAGAAATAAAGAATAACAAATCATGGAAGGCATCAATGAACTCACACAGGAACGAACACAATCAAGAACTAATGAAATGAAGAGGCAAGAAGGAACGACAAATGCTACAATTGCTTTGAATTTCCCATGGCTCATTGACCAATAGTCTAATTTAATCGAATATTTGGACAGAAGTAAACATTCACATTATATACTTGTATATATATATATATATATATATATATATATATATTACATACACACATTCAAACACGAAAGACCGCCGTATGGCGAACAAATATTTCCTTGACCAGGACTTGAAGACAGGATCTTTCCACTTGCCGGGCGGATGCTGTATCCACTTGAGCTATCGAGGAAAGGTAATTTACACTGAGATTTGCGGGTCTTTTATGTTACCAAGTGCCCCGATCTCAATGTAAATTACGTTTCCTCGATAGCTGAAGTGGTTAGAGCATCCGCCCAGCAAGTGGAAAGATCCTGTCTTCAAGTCCCTGTCAGGGAAATATTTTTACGCTTGAGATTTCCTCGATTCCGCCTTCCCCACCTCTCCTGTGTTCGTCGTTTACATGTGTTCCTATTCCTTTTTCCTTATATATATTTCCATTTACACATATATATATATATATATATATATATATATATATATATATATATATATATATATATATATATATCATATGACCAATATTTGATTCAAAACACAATTTAGAACTGCAAGTTTCCAAAGCAAACCACAATATCATGATATTCTCGACAGTAATCGCAGACTCCAAGAATTTATTGAAATCGAAAGGAGATGAAAATTACTGAGAAAGGGGAACGAGATGGGTTTGCATTCATCTTGATAAAGGAGCTTACGAGAGATTTTTGCGAACAAAAAAAAACTGCAAAGCAATCTTCCTTCCATCTCTGCTGAGTGCAAAAAGATGAAAATAATGAAAATAAGAAAAACTTTCACTCCACAATCACGCTGATTTAGTCCCGCGCAGACGGCAACCATTGCAGAAAAACTGAAACGAACGCGGACGACGCGGGGAAAAAAATATAAATGTCAACCTTTTCATGGGAAAGAGACGACTCCCGACAAGAACGAGCGGGGACTACGTACAACAATTGCATCACTAATTCGCTGCCCTCTGCTCTTAAAAAAAAAGAAAATTCATACGTATAATCGGGCGTGAGGGGCTTTAAGCGCAAGGATCATCAAGTAGGTGTGTTAAGGTGAGGGCAGAGGGAGAGAGAGTGGAACGAGAGAGAAAGAGCGAGTGAAGGAGGGAGAGAGAAATGGAGTGAAGCAGGCGAAGATGGAGACGGAGAAAAATGAGCGAGGTGGCGTGTAAGGGTGTGTGAACGAAACACCTGTGGTGGAGGGGAGGCGCCTGCGTCAAGTGGGGAGGGTGGAGGAATGGGGAGGGGGAGGAAATTAGGGGTTGGGAGGGGCGAGGCGAGAGGGGAGCGGACACGGAGACGGAAGGTGGTGAGAATGAGGGGAAACACGTGAGTCGAGGAAAGATAACACGTGGGATGGGGGATGAAAACGAGTAGTGGGATTGGGGAAGAAAAGTAATGAGCGTTCCCTGTGAAATGTATCATTCACTTTTTATCTACATTACGAAAAAATACTTTTGCTTTATCACCAAAACTATAGTAATCAACCACCCGAAGGCTGGTTTGATAGATGATGGAAGAGTTCATCCAAAACTAAGCCCTACATTACTATTACTATTAGCACTCCACCGGTTAAGGTAGGTTTTGGACGGACACAACTACCAAATAACTATTTCGTTTCTCCTTACAAAACCCAACCCAACATCCTACTCTTCAACGGGCCCATCTTCATCTCTGTATACTTCCTTCTTCCCTTCATTCCGTCCAATATTCCTAACCTATTCCTCCCCCTTCCTCGCTTGCCTAACATTTTCCCCTCTATCACAGCCTTCAAAACCCCCCTGCCGAACTATACGCTCTTCATCCATTGTTCCTTCCTCCTTATGATTTCTTCCAACAATCCCCTCTCATCCCCTACAAAACCTAGCACTTCCTCGTTCGTTTTCCTTTCTGCCCACTTCACCTTCTCCACAACCACATTTGAAAATCCTACCACATCAAGGTAGGGGGGGTCCTTTTTCTGAGCTGTCTGTGGTTCCCAAGGAAGATCTGTCATCTCAAAAATAACACTGTTTGGATGAAGCTCTGAGTGTCCAAAGATGTCATCGCGAATCGAACCCGGGCCCTTCAGTCAGGGGTCCAGGGCTCTACCTGGAGGAGAACTACGCACATATGTGATATACAAAATTATAAAATCTAATCAACCAGATTTTCAAAATTTACTACCCCATGATATGTGGTCCAGATGTGATGAGATGAAATGGAAAAGAACGATATAATTTCGTGGAATTCAATTATGGTGTGCTTTGCAACCAGTGTTACCTTTTCTATCACGAAAATCCTTGAATTCTAAAATTATATTGATTGCTGAGGTCGCAGGTTGCAAATGTGTTAAGAAAACGTAAGCAATAACTTAAAATTATAGACACAATCACGCAGCTGTCCTTTCTAAGGATTTCTTGGTCGTTATAAATCACGCAGAGATGCCGGAGCGAGAGGAGAATGGGCATAGGGAAGGGGTGACATGGTGTGGCGAACGTGACGATAATGGTGTGGGAGAAGAGAACCTGTAGGATAGGCGAGAAAAACAAATGGGATTGGGAGATAACATGCGGGAAGATTCGAAGAATAATGGGAGCTCGGTTGTTAGATACTTGAATAGATTCGAATGATTTTATTGTCATAATTTATCATTATTTAGATAGTGAAAAATATAATTTCAGTACCCCTATATATATAGTAAGTAGGGTCATACGATCCCGCCCGTATGATTTCAAACGATGGTATTAATAGTGCACTGTCGAGGAATTTTATTTTACCGAGGGCCCGAATTCCCGAGGAGGTTATTTATCTATCAGGGGATTTTAAATTATAGCCTAGCCTCCGAAAACAGGAGTTCGGACACTTCGTAAATACTCCTAGCCTCGCCAGTGTTACTAGATCACATAACCCGGTCAAAAGGATAGGTTTTTCAACAATATAACGGTTTTTATTCTCTCAGCGTTTTTATATTGGACTATGAAAAGAGAAAAAGGTAATGTTTTACTAAGTAAAAATTTGGCCAATGAGCATGGGTAATCATGTCTCATTATATTAACTTAAAATACAGACTTCCAAAATAAGCAGGAATCACTGGTTGTTTATAGTGCCGTTCAGAGATTGATCTACCAGATCCTAAGCTTAAAATAATATTTGAAATTCTTCTGATATTTTATACCTGATGTGGTATAAAATACGGTAGAAAGAGTAAGCGAATGCCGAATGTTTTGATAAAGGGAAAATGTTAGGGAAGTGGAGGATAAGGAATCGAAAACGTTTTCTGAACGGCATGGCGGTAGGTAAGAAGTATGAAGAACTGTAAAAGGGAATGATATAAGGCGAAAAAGAGGAAAGTCTCGCAAAGGATGATAATTGATAGTTGTTAGGGACTTTCCGGAACTTACTTCCAGACGATAATGACAATACAGAATCACCCCTACCACAAAACTTAGCGCTCTAAGGATACCGATAGGATTAAAAATTAATTCCTTCATTCAAGGTATTTTACCTCTTAAAGGTTGGATTTGGAGGATCCCTTGTGGTTTATTACTTTTGAGAATTGTAAAAAATTCAACATTTTTTCCTTCACACAACTTTTTTCTTCATTCCCGCGTAACTTCATGCTTTCTAAAAAGCCTATTCTTTTCCTTCCTCCACTTTCCTTACCCGTAATTCTTCCTTCTATCACGCCATTCAACGTAGTACTACCACCTTTCAATATTTTCTCCATCCATTTTCTCTACTTTTTTCGGATTTTCCACAAATTCCTCTCTTCCCCACCCCGTTGAAAACCGATTCCTTTGTCGCCCTTTCTAATCAACTTATTTTTTTCATTTTTCACCACACTCACACCTCAAAAGCCTCCAATCTACGCTTATTTTCTTACCTCAAAGACCAGGTTTCACATCCACAAAGCGCAAGACTCCACGCTCTATTTAAATATAAATATTAGTTATTAAATAATACGAGGGCAATCCCAAAAGTACCCGACCAAACTAAGAAAACAAAAATTTTGGAAAAAAATGTTTTTATTTTTCAACATAATCTCCTATCAGCTCTATAAACTTTTCCCAGCGATTTTCAATAAGTTCGATACGCTTTTTATAATAAGAGTTCTCTTGCTTCTCACCCCATTTGGTCGACCAATGCGATACTCGTCTTGACAGCTCGTAAGACCTCGTTTCAACTCTGCTACCCAATATTTTACTGTTGTAAACGAAGGAGCAGACTCACCCAGAGTAGTATCCAGTTCAGCTTTTGTATTGGTTGGGCTGAGGCCTTTCAAATAAAAATATTGTATCACATAACGATAACCAATTTTCTCCATTTTCACAAATTCACTGAAAACGTTCACTATTGATGGCTGCCAAAAAATACTTAACAACGTGGCGTCATCAAACTTGAAAAATATGCTTTATAGATTGCATAATTTCTAAGTGATATTTTTAAACAACTACCGCCATCTCTGGGCTGGACCAGGTACTTTAGGGCCTTCCCATGTAAATAATTATCGCTAGCCAAGGAAATGGAGACCAATCTATAAAGTTGGTGGAACTGGAATGATATGCAAGCACGTACATGATAAAGAAAAAAAATCTTCGTATTTTTCACAAGTAACAGTCTCCTGTGAAACGCAGATGGATTTGGTGCCGGCATGCTTCGTAACCCTAGAACTGAAATTACTCCCGTTGCATTCTTCAAACTTCGATCAAATAAAAATGGCGCCTCAACGGATCGGACATAAAATTAATCTACGGGCGAAATTGGAAACGAACTGGGAGGGGGGGGTGAAATTTCCGAGGGCGAAAGCTAACCGAAACCCGATGGCGGTAAGGGAAGGGGTCGAGATGAGAAAACAAAGAACGCAGTACGGAAACAAAAGACAACGCGTAGGGAAAGCCGCATTTGAGAATATATTGAAAAACAACAAACGAAAAATGGAAGACCACAAAAAAAAACTTGGGGAATGAAAGGAAAATGGAAGTGAAGGGAGGGGTGAACGAGGTGGAAGGGGATTGGGTGGCTGTGGAGGAAGAGGTAGCGCGAAATAGGAAGGTAGAGAGCGCGCGCGCCGACAACATTTTCCGGGTGAATTCGAGATGGCTCTTTCTCCCCACCCATCCTCCTCACTCCCACCCCCCTTGGGAGAGATAAGTGTGAAAATACGGAAAGGGAGAGAGACGAGGCAGGAAAGGTAACACACACAGAATAGAAATGAATCGGATCAAGTCAGATTAGGCGCCTCGAGGTGTCCTAGGCGAGGGAAACGTTTGTGCGATGAGATTGCTAGAAGAACAAAGGGGGGGGGAGGATCAATCCCACGCCACTGGTTAAATCATAAACTTAAACTATTATTTAAATTTGAATCAGATCTCTTATATGGAGATGATAAGAAGGTGTTACAAAACTCCATCACGATAAGGTCGGATGGATGGATAACAAACAGATTAGAGGGGTAGGAAAAAAGCTGCAGAACGGATAGGTATAAAACATTTTTTCCTGCGAAAGTAAAGGGAACGGAACAGTTGCAATTGATGTTATGCAAGTAATGCATTGTGTTATGATACATTCGTTTTTTTAACAATTTTTATCGTTAATATTTCGATGCGAAGATTGGTCGCTCGGATTTTTCATTCTATTATCTTAAATGTTGTCTTACGTTCTGAGGGTTATCTTATATTTATAGTTCTTATTATAATATAAATTACATTAAACAGCGTGATTTATATCCATTTTTGGTGTAAACTTCATATGGAATCATAATAAATAATAGCAACACGTCTAGGATTCCGAGAGAAACATTAAAACTTCAAATTCTAATGCGAGAATAAAAGTGCTTGTGAATCGAATCACTTTTGAATTTCGCACCATATGACTTCCCATCGGTTCCTAACTACTAATGCCTTGCAAAGTTGATTACACATTATCTGGGCAGCAATATAGCTTCACTTAGGCATTATCAAAATCGCTAGATAGCCTTTAAGGCACGTATAAACTTGAATCGTGTATGTCTGGTATGGAATCTTGCAGCACTGCTGCATGGATTATTTAGATGTAGATACAGGAGAAGATCAACATAAATTCTCTAACAGGAAATTCAATAATAGAATTTACATGAAAAAGGATGTAAGAAAAATCGGGAAACTGGAACGTTTGCTTGAAAATAAATTGGCCCAGGAGTTAAAAAATATGAGAATAAATTTGGAGAAGGGAGCACAGATAGGAGATTAAAAGTGGAAGCGTGTACGCCTGTAATTCCTACAAAAAAGAGAAAACAAAAAAGTATAAAGTTTAAAGACGAAAACGATTAAGTCGGACGCGATTGTATTCAAAGGATTACGGTTCAGCCTCCTTGGAATTCGGAACGAAAATGAATACTATCGAAATAATCCATCTTGACAGGAAATGTGTCACAACTTAATGAAACAAGGAAGTATCAAAAGGGTGGGTTATTTCCTTTACGAGCATTTTTTTAAATAATTTATTTATGATAATAATCTCCTGTGAGACATACGATAATACTTCGACGGAAATGGGTCGTAAAAGTTAAATGAACAAAGATGTGGGATATATACACGTATATCTTCCCGAAATTGCCTATTCAATTATTTACACACGCAATACGAAAAGGGTTTTCTTTTAATGGATATTCCCTTAAATGAGTCATCTGCTTGGGAAAAGATGCTCCACAGGCGGCCCATAGTGTGCATTACAGTTATACACACTCGTACTGCCAGAAAGAGATAGTCGAGAAAGCGTACTAATACACGACAGAGAGTACTAATGGCTCCTACGAATACGTGACTATCTTTTACGTTATCACAGTGCATTTTTATTCATTCAAGGCGCATATTCTTTCCACCTTCGAGGATAATCTCTGTTTGCTATTGTCCATACACCTAGACCACCAAATAAATATTTACAAAAGAGAAACTTAGGTATATACACGTATTTTTGGGTATGCTGTTCGAATATCGAAGGGGAAATTTAAACATACACAACAATTCCCTCGAAATCCATAACGGAAATAATATTTGATCTACAAAAGCGTTAAAGCTTTCAGGTAAATCATATCCAACATTCATAAAGCGCCATTATTTTTCGACAACGATAAGGAAACAGAATAATTTGCATCGGAGTCTTTTGGGAGTTATTCTTTGGATACGATAGTCTACCAAGTGGCGTGATCTGTCGCAGCACTGGTGACTTGGTACCGATATTTTTTTTAGATTATATGTAATATGTACACAGCGGATCCTTGTGTGGAATCATCTGTAACCATGGAACAAACTCTAGTGGATGTTTGCCGACTCAATTTAGGCGTAAATATAGATGCAAACACACATTCTGAAGATTCTTGGGACATTCAATATATTGGGAGTGGAATTATCGATTGGAATTCAAACATACCGGCAAACAATATATATATTAAATTTTGTAGACATTTAGTTCCTTCTCACGAAATCGGGATGCACGAAAAATATACCTTTGTCGTTTTTCTAAGTAAATAGTAAAACGAATAATATCTGGGCGCAAACCTGTGAGATCTCAGGCTTGTAAATTGCCGGCCGAATGAGTTTTATTAATGATTATCATCTATTTCAGGACTTCCTTCCATTTTTCTTGCCTTAGTTTACAAACTTGCAATGATGAAAATACATTCGAAAAACTAGCTTACTTCGAATTTATTGCAGTCAATTGGAAATGTCACTAGTCTTGACCACATTTCGTTTGTGGAACCGTAAACCGGTAGAATACGCCGAAACAGCAAATCAGGTACCAGAAGGTCTCGCCAGCTATCACAAAGATTGTGGATTCATAAGCTGACAAGAAAAAAATCCGGGATGGCTATTGCTGGACTTTATCAGAGATGAGTTTACGTTACGATATGATCTCAGTCATTCGATAACCTAAAAATTAATTGATTTTTTAAACTACCATTAATAGATTATACATCTATCTACGCTATACTATGCATGCATAGGACATATTGCAGAGGAACACAATTATTTGTCGTCTAATTTCAAATAAATGTAATGTGCTCACATTAGGGAATTCATATTACTCATCATTTTCTACCTCCTTGTTGGGATCTTTTCATTTCCCCTGTTATGATTAGGGATTGGGCGAGGGGAAAAATAGCGTCAGCATCAATCCAAATGGTAGTAAATGTATTTTACTTCATTCGGACGATCTCATCTGCCGTGATATTAGGGGGATACCATAATATTTATCCCGGCATCACTCGGAAACTTGAAAGATTCCTGAAATTTTTCAACAGTTTTAATATCGCTTCTTCATGTATGTTTGGAGGGACTTCCATTCGATACTGATCTCTTGGGCGATGACGCTGTAAACGTATTATTAGTCCTAATTGTACTGCGATAGAAAATATCAAGTGTTGGGCAGAAATATTAAAGATTTCATTTTCCCGCGAAAGATAAGAAAAATATCTCAGTATAAACGAACGAACTAGGAAGGATAAATATCATTTATCAAATTCAAAGTGACCTATAATGTTTTCATTGTTTTATCGGATTATATTTATTTACGATTATATACGATTTATATACGATTATATTTATATATTATTTTTGCAGGTTCCCCTTACCTTTCCCCATCTATTTGAAAAACCCTAACCCCCTCATCCCTTACCTTTTCCTCCTGGTGCTGCACCTCCTGCCGCACACCTATTTGGTGGCTTGCAGGGTATTGATGCAGATGTAGATCAGACCCTTATTTTATTGTTTATGTTACTAGCAGCTCGTGTCACATGCGTGTAGAAATATTTTGCACGTGATACCGCAGCGAATGAGCTGTACATCCAATTATTAACCTTCATTATTAGAAACATTTTCATCGATACTAACATTAAAGCAAAACTTTATATTGATGTTGCATGCCTGGTGTGGAATCATCCCCTGCAATGCACAGTCATGGTAGCGTACTAGGTACCATATAGATATACAGGAATAGAATTCTTTTTTCAAGCACGCATATCACCTTAATTTATTTTACTTAACACATTTTGACGCATTTAACTGATTATATTTTGGGTCTGACATAATCTCTTCAGTTTAACTTTCCCTGAGGAATCACGAATATTTTCCGCATATTAAGAATGGATGTTTAATTCTTAACGAGAGCCAATGTGATAGGAAAATGAAATAGTTGAGGAAAACGGGAATGGCGCTGAGAAACTCAAAGCCCACCACCACGAATAAGACGTTTTACTTTTAACGAGGCTCACGAAAAGCCAGAGTGAAACATTTCGAAACGTGAAAGACACAATAGATATAAACATGAAATATCCGCGACGCATAAAACAAATGGAGCTTAAATTCAACCCGAACTGCGTAGAAATAAGAGCATGTGGAAGGAGCTGTGCTTAGGAGATACCCATATGGTGGCTTAAGTGCTGGAAGGAAGGGTTAAAGAAATCGTAGGAGAATGTATCCACGTAAAGATACCAAGAGTAGGTATTACACATTGAGATCCGGGAAGGGATCCTTGAGGGTGGGGAGAAGGGAAATGGCATGGGTAGGAGAAGATGGCGTTTACAAGGATTAGGAAGAAAGGAGCGCGAGGCCAAACACAAAGGTGATGATGGGAGAGATGGAGTCATGTACGTGAACTGACGACTTAATCTGAACGATATTAAAACGTCTAGGTTCCTCCATTACCCGAAACTTTATTTAAGAAAAATAACGGCATAAGAATATCTACATAAACTCCGGAGAATGCATGTTAACATTGGATGAGGCAAAAACGAAGTCCCTAAAGTAAACATATCGAATAATAATTGAGAGATAAAATTGTAAAATAAGTGTTGCACCGTTTACCAGAAACAATACTTCAGTGAAAGTAAAAGTATATATCCAGATGCATAAACTTGAAATAAGTTCGGTTATTTGATGATAAAATTATTGTTGCTCGTAAAAAGGGTTTTTCGTTATCGAAAATTAATATAAAGTGAAGGCTAAGACAATGAAGACCATTGAAAAAGGTTCTAATGCCGAGTTCACACATATAATAGTAATAGACGCAAGTATCCTGTTTAGGATACATTGAGTAAAAATATCAAAAATATACAAAACATTACCTCGTCGAATTATTGAACAGTAAAAGTATTTATTAAAACACTCCTAATTGTCAAATTGAAGAGAAAATAATTTAAAACGATTTTAACCGCTTGTCAATTGGCAGCTAATAATCCCATCCAACCATCGCGGTCAGCCCATTGCGAAGTATATATGATTTCCGATGCTCACAATTAGGTAATGTAATCATAGCAACCAAAATATTTCATTAGAAACGCAAAGACAAATATCCTTCCCAGTTGAAATGGTCGACAGCTGGGTACTAATTCTCAGCCAAGTGTTTACGCATATCCATTTTTGTAACAATAGTGCAAATATTTTTTTACCTCATCAATCTAAAATCCGAAAAATAAGCCAAAGAGTTCCCAACCTTATAGAGCGTCTTGTATACAATAGTATCTCGTTAAATAAGAGCATAATATAAACAAATAATTTATTATTTTATGTATTTAAAAGCATTAAATACGATCTACAATACTTCGACTTCGACGATATTTCTGCGAATACTAACGTTATGAGCCATTAAAGGAGTACTCTCCCACCAAATTTCGGTTTACTTTAATTCAAAACAGCATAACGATGTGGTGACTTGATGCAGATACAGTTATTGGGTCAGAAATTAAAATATTTTAACTCAAGAAAGGCTTCAATTTTCGTTTCCACCTGATTACGTTGTCATCGCTATAAAAAATTAAAATAACATAAAAATTTGGTGAAATATAAATTTACGATGGATCCGGAGTCGGTGGGATGGGAATTAAATTTCGAAGAGGGGTTCACCGAAGAGAAAATTTCACTCCACTCCCGACGCGGCTCCCGGCCACCAATCGTGCTTTCACAAAGTGCCGGGACCTGTCTGTGCGTTAAGGAGGAACTAAAGGAAAATCAGCACGGCTTAATCCCCTCATCCCATCGGCCGGGGGAGGGGGGGGACTCCGCGCATCGATTCACGCAACAATGGCCTTTCGAGATCGAGGAGGAGGGGGGGAGAGCGAGGGGAAAACTACGAAACCCCGAAGAAATTCACGCACGGAACTTGAAGGGAGGAGGGAAAGTGGAAAGAGAGGGAGGGGGTCAAATTCCATGACGCAAACGAATACTTTTCTTTTTCCCTTCCTACCTCCCGGTCCTCCCGGACCACCCCCCCCCCCCTTCTGACCCTCCATATCCGGCGCGACCCTCGCCGTCTCGGAGGCGCATCCATCACGGACATGCGCGCGGAGACGCGGCCAGGCGTTCGGGACAACGAACGAAAGCGATCTTCCGAACCAGTCCACCATCCCTCCACACATCCCCTCCCTCCCTCACCCCCGTCAGGGACATTTTTTTCCTCCTCGGCTCAAAGAAACCGAAATGTGTTTTAACGACGGCGTGAGGAGGGAATGCGCCGCTCGAAACGACCCCTCCCCCCTCCCCCTCCACCTCGTTCTCCCGCACGAGAGAGAGAGAAAAAGAGGGAGCTCCCGCGGGAGGAAAATAATCGGGAGAGAGCAATGGGCCTGGGCACAAAGCGATCGGCAGGCATCGGGAAGAAGAGAAGGAAGAAAAAGATGAGGGAAAATCGGAGAGGGCGGCCGGAGGAAGAAAAAGGGAGGATGGAGTCGAGTAGGAGGGATGAGGGCGGGAAGTTACGGCACCTCGGCGGCGGGCGGGTGAGTGGCGAGAGAGGAAGAGAGGAGAGGGAAGATGGGAGGGGGGAAGAGGGGGTTTAAGTTAGTCAAAAGCGAAGTGAAGAAAGGAGCGGAGCAAAAGGAAAGCGCGACTCGCTTTGAAAGAGAGGATGGCACGGGTCTACGTTGGAACGGCGATGGAAGAGAGACGGAGCCGAGGACACTGAAACTAGTTGGGGCAAGTGAGGCGCGGAGGGGGCGGGCAGGAAAGTGCACTCGGCCCCCTACCTCCCATAACCTAACACCTTTTACTACGGCTGGGGAAGAGCGGGGGTTCAGGGGGGTGTGAGGGACGTGGGAGAGAAGAGTGGCGGCGGGGGGAAGCGGCGGGAGTTGAGGCATAATGACGGCTTGCTACGCTCCTCGCATTTAGGGATACCGCACAGAGGCAGGAAAAGGGGTATGGGATGAGGAAAGGGAAGTGGAGGAGGACCCCCGGGGGGAGAAGGGGGGGGGAACGAGGGTAGGTGTGGGGTGGGAGGAGAGGAGGGAACATAGAAAGTAGGAGCAATGACGCTGTTCCCGAGTTCCCCACACCCTCGTCCGGCCCGTCCAGTGACGTCATACATTACGTCATCCTCGCCCAATCCCAATTTTCTCGCCGTTTCATCGATCCTTACTCCCTCTTCCTCCCTCCGGCTCTTACCCCTGCTCCCCCGTTTTCCTCTCTTCCCTCCCTCTCCCCATCCCTCCCTCACTACTCTCTCTCTCTCCTTCCCTCTAGAAAATCGAAAACTATAATCCCCAACCGCCCAGGGGGGCAGAGAGGGATTGCATGGCCGAAAGAGGGTGGTGGCGGGGTCGGGATGGAAGGGATGTGGGGAGGGAGTTTAGCGGAACACTGGGAGGGAGAGTGGGGATGGGGATAATGGAAGATGGTATGGAGTTAGGGGGGATTGGTGGCGGGGGAAGAAGTAAATGTGAGTCGGCGAAGGCTTTGGAGGAAGCAGGGAAAGAACAGGGGTGGGAAAACGAGAGAAGAGGGAGAGATGGCTGAGGAGTTTAAATGCAAAACGAGATAATGAGCGGGGAAAGGAGTAGCTCGGCTTGGTGACGAGCGGGAGTCGTATGCACTCGCCTCGCGCACCCAGTTCCCGCGGAGTCGTACGGTCACCGACTGCCTCAAATGATTCCTCCGACCGCCGCTATTAACTTTCCGACCGTAGAGACTGCTTGAACGAGTCGTTTTAAAAGAACTACCACAGAGCATGGGAAAGGGGATCCGAATGCAATGATTTTTTCCAAGGAGGGGGGAATTTATTTCCACAAAAAAGCGATTAAGGGTAGGTTAAACCTGTGTTTATTATATATATATATATATATATATATGTTTATTATATATATATATATATATATATATATATATATATATATATATATATATATATATATATATATATATATATATATATATATTCGCCGCAGTTGTGCTCACACCTTTGCACTCGGTCGGGGAATAAAATAAAAACACGAAATATTTCGACACGAGAAAACCTTTAACGAAGCGTTCAACAAAAATTTCCGCAAAGGGATGCGAGTTTCGTCAAAAAAATAACATCGGTTGAAACTCGCTGCGATGACAAATACACTTAAACTGAATCTATGGCGTGCTTTTCCATCGCGACGCAGAACGAATAATCACTTAAATATCGCATATATCTGTTGAGCATATGTAACGTAATGTTTGTTTCATACTAATCCAACGCAAAGGATGTGGATTAAACAATTCAAGTGTTCTGTAACTCTAAATATTTTAATCTTTTCGAAATAGAAACATGCTTATACTCATTAAAATTTTGTTCTCTCGGGTTTAAAATGGAAAAACATGCATGAATGTATAAAAATTGGAAATTTCACCAATTTAATTTAGATTACGGTGTCCCGTGATATATAATTAAATATGACTCAAACAATAGCAAACTATATTGAGCTCGCTGCAGCATGGGGGTTGTTTTAAAGCCCAGAGAAGCGGAAACTCTAATGGAGCCAGGAGCAGTCGTCAACAATAAATCGAGAACAAGGAAGGATACCGCGCGTAAAGTGAGGTCATCTTTCAAGTTAGGTCAAATACAAGGACACGCAAATTTCATTCAAGCTAAACTGAAGCAGTTTAACTAATAATCGGCGAAATGCACCTTTCCTGGCACATTGAAAGCACATAGCGCTCACATGACTCGGGGTAAATCAGTAATTTAACGCCACGTGAAAATTTCTCGTGTAAAAAGCACAGAAATGTTAATGCATACGTTATGTGCCATAAATGCACAAACGTTTTAATTTAATATTCCTTCTATTACACGTCATTAACCACACAAACCCAAATTATGAAGTTTTTCCTAACATTAAAGAGAGACGCGAAGAAGAGAACCGAAATTGCGTGCTGGAAGTGCGTGTATGAATCGATTGAAAAAATCACGTAGCGCCGAACTAAAAAAAACTCACATTTTAATCTATACAAAATGATGCACTTGTTGTCAAAATGATTAATAAATGAAAAATTATAGAGGCATATCATACGCAATCAAGAATTAATATGATGAGATGGATAAAGATGCAGCTATTCAAAGCAGCAGTGAGGGGAAAGAAAATATCTACTAATAAAGTAGTAGTACTCTTTTCATTAATTTCAGAGGAAAAGGTATCAATTTAGGGCATCACAAGAAATCTTATCAGAAGAACATCATACCCATGACGGTCGGTTAATTTACACAAAGATGAAGGAGGGTATACTCCTAAACATCGAGATCAAAGAAAATGGTGGGATGCAAAATAACCAATATCATCATAGACCGATAAAAGAATGTTATGGGATTCAACCAGGTGATGAAATGACATAGAATGTGAGAGATAAGCTAAGAATGATTTTCCCCGTACACGATGAATATGCGTTTAAGAGACTTTCCTCTGATAATCCGGTTCTCAACAATTTACGTAGAATTCATTTCCATAAATGAACGGTAGAAATTAATTAACAGTTTAAAACACCAACGGTAATGGAAACATTAGTCACAAAAACTCCTAAAAAGAAGATATAATTGTCAACGGATCTTCCAATAAATCGATTTTTGAACAATTTTTATAATAACATTATTTTTACGCACAGCAGGCGCAGAACACCTTGTAAAAAAGACAAACAATGCTGTTTTAGGGTACACTTGTAAGGCAGGTTTCATAGGTGATAACGTTTTTCATTAGAGTATATAAGCTGACTAGCGGTCCATAAAAAAACAAGCAGAGTAGGCAATAAAATGATTTCAGATGTACTGGAAATTCGTTCTAATCTTGTAAAAATTACATGTAGTTGTATTTCGAAATACTCAAGGGGAAAACTTCATCGAAATCATTCTTATCCTTTTCTACCTTGCATGTTCATTTCCTCAAATTTTCTTCACATTTACATCGCAAAAACCTCATTTAAGCATTTAGTGTTTAGCTTTCGTCCGCAGTTTTCGCATCCATTCCTATTTTTATCACTGCCTCCGAGCTAATTGTTCTCATCCCTTCATAACTTCGGCAACAAAGCCGTAGGAGCATACCCAATTCTTATTTTCTTCCTTTTCTTAAGAATTTCGAAAATCTGCTGTTTCCTTCTTCTCTATAAGCTTCTTCCATGACGATTCACTTCATTCAGTCACTCAACGTTCTTCTCTGTATCACGATGTTTACTTTGACTCCAATCTTCTAAATTCTGCTACTGTAATTTCACCCACCTAAAAGTCATAATAATCAATCCCTTCAATCACTTATCCTTTGGTATGCTCTTCTCAAACCTTTCACTCTACCTTCGCTTACCTGCTGACAGAGTCCTCTCTCACACATTGCCCTAGAGCAGTTATTATAAGAGATACAGATTTTAATATTCCTTTCAGTTATCGCTTTCTCCGATCGATATTGAATATGATGGACGACTGAACTCATGACTTTCGTCCCTCTTTCTTTACTTTTGGTTTTTCAGTTTTTCAGGTACAGTTAATCAATGCTAGCTGCTTCCACCATAAAAGAATATCTTGACACAGCAACGGTCATATGGACGCCCAAAGTCGATACGCGCGGAGCGTAACACGCTGACTTACAGTTTCAAAATGGCGGACATTTGACAAAGTATGGAATACTACGCAGGATGTTGTAGTTAAACTGTCAGAAAAACGGAGAGGCGGAGTTCTGCTTACGGACAGGAGAAATAGTTTTAAAACGACGAATCACTTCATCTTGAAGAAATGAGAGTATAATAGAGAGACACGGGGATCGAGATGGTGCGGGGGCTAACGTACTGGCTTCCCACCCTGAGGGCGTGGGTTCAAATCCCGGCGGTGTTGAATATTTTTCAGAGGTATCTCGATCCCTACTTGAGGTGCTTTGTGGAGGGCACTTTGAGTGAGTACGCCGTCCGTCGGATGGGACGTTAAGCCGCGGACCCCTTGGCGCCTTTCGTAAAGAGTAGGCTAATGCCGACGCCGGGTTTCTCTCCACCCTTCATCCTTTCCTGTCCTTCCCCTATGGCGCAAATGACCTTAGCTGTCGGTCGCCTCCCATCAAAACTACTACTACCAATAGAGAGACACTTCGCCGACCCTTGAAAACGAGCAAACTCTAATTAATCGTAAGAGGTGGATCAAAGAACTCGTGTTGAGATAAGACTAAAGTGATTATCTATGAATTTCATCTAGAATTTTGCCTGCAAATCCTATAACGAATCGCGGCAGCAAAGATGAAAAACGCAATGCCAGGGTTCCCTTAAACATTGAATACCCATTTGAGCTTATGGTAAATATACACTGAACGAAAGCGACACTTTCCCTTCGTTAAAAATACCCACGAGTAAAGCACCATAGAAAAGAGTTTTCCATGTATAAAATAGAAAATGCATGGACGAATTCTATCTTCACGATTTCTAAATTCCATCGGAATTCGAAGAAAGTCAAACAATATAATAACTAGGAAGCATAAACAACGAAAGGTTAGAAAAATGTGAAATTATTATATTTAGAGCGAAATCGTGGAGGACCACTCATGTTATGATAAATTGCTAAACATCACCGGGTGTGCAGTAACACTATCTCCTTGATAATAAAAGAATACTTTTAACCACCTTTATTTAAATCGGAGGACTAGTAAATTTCGCTAATATTACGGTTTATTTTCGGTTTTCTATGGACCAAGGCAGTGCGCACTTCTACACTTATAAGCCTTGCCCAAGATGATATCAAATACCCATAAAAACTATATTAAATATTACAAAATTAAATCTCTATCTCGAAACAATTTCTATCTCCCTCTATTCCATCTAAACTAACTACTCTTTCCCTATTCCTAACACTCATTCTCAGGATTCTCCAGTCCATTACTGTCTTCAGTATCCTCCTTGTCTCTCAGTACCTCCTACATCCACTTGTTCTGCTTTCCCGGATGTCTCACAACAGTTTCTTTCTCCTCTTATAATGACTAAAGATTCATCATTTGCTTTCCTAACAATCCATTTTATTTTTTTCCATTCTCCTCCACGCATACATCACAAAGACCTTCAATATACGTCTACCCTCTAACCTCAACGAAAACGTTTCCGAACCACACAAGACTTGGCTCCAGATTAAGTAATATGCTCTACTAAACTAATATGCTCTATAAATGTTTACTTGAAATCCTCATATTAATCCCTACTCTATGTAAACGCATTCGAAGGGATCGGGTAGAGAAAAAAGTATAAATTACATTTTATCTTTACATTTACTCTTTGAAATAAGATATTCGTATATTTAAAACAATAAAAAGTAAAAAAAGAATAATTTCATACCATTGTCTCTAAATGTGAAAAACAAACTGCTGGTTAGTTTTCAGATAAGAGTTATTCCAGAATATTTTAAAACATCAGACGAATACTTGCTTGCTATGAAAAAAAATAAAAACTGACTAGGAAGAGGATTATCATAACCTTACAGGATGCCTAAGAGTGAAATCGAGAAAGTAACGGAAATTGGCACATGACTCATGGTGGAGTGATAAAAAAAGTATAAGCCAAAAGTAAATAAATTGCAGAGATGCAAGATAATCACCAAGCGAAGGCGTAGATGAATTTAAATAAAATATCGGCTACTCGTTTAAAAGTTACCGGATTAAAAATTACACGAGAAATCGGTTGGTAGACACAATATAGTATAAATGTGTATCCTGGCAAGACCAAAATGATGAATGATACACTTCAGTAATTTTCAAACGAATTGGTGCAAACTTCGAATGGATATATATTATATATATATATATATATATATGTATATATATATATATATATGCATATATATATATATATATATAATATAGCCATTCGAAGTATATATATATATTTATACACACACATATACATATATATATATATATATATATATATATATATATATATATGTGCTATATACACAAACACACTATATATATACATATATATTAGAAGCTTTGACCATGAAAAGTCTTCCGTCATGTTCAAAAGGGATTAGTACGTATAACATGTAAATCTTAATCACAGGGTGGCTTTGATTAATTCTTCGACCGAAAAAAATTGAAAGTAAGGCTATGGAAAGAGCTTAATGGTCTTTGAACCGAAAGAGCCGCAACCAAATGGCTTCACCACATAAAGTATGCGCTTTAGGTATTTACAATGACAAAGAGAACAATAATAAAACCAGAAAAAAAGAAACAAAAGCGAAGAGAATATCCTAAAAATATTGATTTCTCGTCTCATCCAACGGTTTATTGGGATTTGATTAAAACCCCGTTAAGTAAAGCTTAATCAACCACGGTTCCCGAAATTGCTCGGACGTGGAGAAATTATCTCCAAAAGCCAGCGGATTGAACATTTCGGGTGAAAGGATCCATACATTCACGCATGAGCAGTCCTTTTTTTTTAAGGTTGGAAAGAATACACGCGTATCAGCGGTCGGTGAGTTACTGCATTTCACAGATTGGGCAAACTTAAAAAAAAACCCGATCGGAGAGGATAAATGAAAATAGGGAAGCGGTACCCTTTCCGATGCAGCGGCACCCCGGGATCGCTCCGCCTTGCCCCTCCCTTCGAAGACCACTCGTCATTACACGACTCGGGCTGAAGGTCGCCGTGACAAAAACGAGTTCACGAGCCTTCCCGCAGGTAGACATTGGCATTTTCCAGCGGGTCACGCACTGAACAATCCAAAGAGGGATCGGGAGGAGGGGGCCCTTCATCCAATATCACCTCTATTCGCGGTGAGGTGATATGAAAGAATAAACACGACCACGTTCCACTATATCGCCAGGATTTTTTAAATAACCCATGAGGTAATGAGACAAAAAACAGCGTATGACTAAACAATTCACGTCAATTTCCGCTTCGATTTTTTATTTTAAATTTCTACGTCATTTTTCGTGAAGCAAAAATTTACTCTTGCCAGTTAAATAAAATAGAGAATAAATTCCAAGAAGCTGCGGGAGATGCCGCGAGAGTCACTTTTAACGGAGTCATCCGCTAAGTGTGAATTACAATAAGGAAAATAATTTCAGAGTATAAAAATAAAAAATCATTCACCTCGACCGGGATGAAGGCGAGTGGTCAACGAGGCCGATTCCGGTCAAGAGGAATGACTTTTACACTCTTTAATTGTTGCATTGCGATATAGAGTATACTTTTATTTGGCAGCCTTCATTTCAAGGAAGGGCACTTGAAAGGGCACAGCATGAAAAACTGTATATTTCTAAGCTTTTTCGAACAAGACACAACCTGACTTGACTCGCTACAGTACAAAAAAATTACTCTTCAACTCTGTACTCTTTCTACTTATTTTCATTTCATACATCATTCCTATTTGTCTTCTACGCTTGAACCACAGTCCGCAAGCGATACGCTGTGGATCCACTTTTCATGCCTACTTCGGACTTTCCCCAATATCTCTCTCCTCCCAATTACTTTTTCGTTTACCAACCTTCCGCCCCATCTTTTTCAACCTTCTCCCACAACCACATCTTAAAAGCCTCCGGTCTTTACCTATCATCTTGCTTCAATGACCACGTTTCCGCGCCGTAGGAAACCACGCTCCATATCAGTCACTTCACAGTTCATTAATCTTTTCTTAGCATCCTTACTCAACGTCCATATCATCAATTCCCTCCTTGTGAAAGCTTCTTTGCCTAACGCAAGTCTTCTTGTTATATCCCTATTGCTTTGACATCCTTGGAACAAAATACTTCCAAGATATGTGAAATGTTCCACCAGTTCTATTCTAAGCCCCCTTCCAATTGTAACATTAAACTTGGCCTTCTTCTTTCTGGATAAAAACTTTGATTTATTAAAATTGATCCCATGCCTATCATACTTCTTTTCTAATTCGCCCAACAATTGCCATTTCTCCCAGGCTGACTGACTAAAACTTGATCATCCGTAAATCTAAATGATTTTCAGAATTCTCTACAGAATTTCATTTTACCTCACCAGATCTTCCCATTGCGTGTTAATATTACATACGAGAGTATGCTGAAAAGCACGACTTATCGTGCACGAGAATCTTACTCTTACTCCAAGCACCTTGACACTTCATTCGTCACTCGCACCTGAGCAGTCTGAGACGTTAAGTTAAGGACCTGTGGTCCAAACCCTCTAATCTACTCCTATCTTCTGTTATGAAAATAGTTACGAACCACTTCTATCAAACGCCTGCTCCGAGTCAACGAATCAAAATATATATCATCGTTTATTATATAATTCTATTAGTGACCTTATTATGGCTATGGTCTCGCGCTCACTTACCTGAACTCAAACTGATCACCTACTAAGTAATTATTTTTTTCTTCTCAATCCTTTTATTGTTGATGCTCAGTACCGCCTTGATTGCATGTGAAATCCAAATTATAGTTCTACATGTATATATCTCAAAAAAGATCGAATAAAAGAATTAATTGTACAGTGAAACACCAATGGCATGTAAGTATCTCTAACAAATCATCACTCTGAAGTCTTTCTCTGTGGATACAGGGTTATTTCGATCAAAGAAAATCGTATAGTTCTCATAACTATTTACAGCACAAAATTAAAATACTCATGAAATCTAAATGATTTGCTACAAAGACTAACCACAATTTTTGGTTAGAATTTATTACTCAGAGGTATAATTCAAGGTAGGATTCCTCTACTTCAATATTTTTCTTCATTATTTTATTATTGCTTGAAATGTGAGATTTCTTTCCTTTGATTCTCAATTCTATATAATTATTGAATGACACTCTATTTAAACGGTAATTAATTTGTTAGCTTTTCTTTAAATTGCACAATTCTCATTCTTACAAATTTATCATGAAAAATCATGCCTTTTCACGAGACACAAGCAATTATCATCAAGTATATAGCAATATTCTAAAAAAATCATAAATGCCAAAATTTTTTGTCATGGTCAAACAGTATGTTTTTCTAGGTCAAAAACATTTTTTTATTTATGTTTTGTGATTTCGTCCTCCTATGGGCTGATTAAAACCTCGTGCTCTATTAATTTTACGCTCAACAAACAGATGATTTTAATGAGGAAGATAAATACTCAACGTATAAATGGAGCAATAATGATTTTAAATAAATTAACTTAAAATGAATTTAAAAAAATTACTATTTTAACAAATCTTTTGTACGACATTTTTCACCCGTTAGCCAAAACAATTACCAGTCATACTCTATTTGAAATCAACCATCGATGAATGAGTCAGGAAATATAATAGTAATAATAATAAACTGGCCTGATTTGCACATGGAAAAATTATTGAAAGAAAATGAATATTAAAATTTTAACCTCTAAAAAGTTAGGCAATTAATCACCGATTTATTTGTTACGCAAATATTAAATATTAGAAATAAAAAACAGTAAACATTAGAAATTAAAAAATGATTCACTAAGCTTCGAATGACAGTCCAACTAAACTAATTCCCAAATAATTCATGCATGAAAAATATAAGCTCAGTTGCTTTTGATTAAATTTCCATCGCATAATTTAATTTGCAAATATAAATACAATCTTCCGAAAAATTACAGCTCGAGAAACCAGTATAGGCTTTAGCGGAAATATTCGTGGAACCTGAAACATAGCTGGTGTACTTCCTCCAAAAAATTACAAAACCGAAAATTACATAAATGAAACTCTCTCTTAGGCTTTACTTAATAGAATTTCTTCATTTCGGAGATTAAATAAACACACGTGTATACATTCATTTCCTGGATGATGACTACTGGATTGAATAACATATCCTTGTTTAAAAAAATACCATCGTAGAAGTTTCGTATTTCTTTGTTTTCCACGAAGAAGTAATTATGTGTTCGAATATAAAATAAACAGGCTTTCGAATATAATGTAACCAAGGAAAATTTAGTTCACACTCAGTGTAGGATACGGACTAGAAATTCTCTCCTTGAACACTGCTCGGCCAAAGGAACACGATGTCACTGCTAAAACCAAAAAGATATAAAATAAAAAAGATTTAGCAAGAATACCGGCGTTAAAGTTCGATGTAATTATTTGCTAACAATCAATTGCTAGACACATATTTATTTTGATGCTCAATTCTAAGAAAAAAAAACAACAAGCGTAAATAATATAAAAAGCAATGCATATAAGACCTCGCAAGTTGCTTTTCACGTGTTTTTTCTCGTCTATCTGATAGAAAAATGCCGTATTAATGCGAGAGCGTAAAAAATCGCAATAGATACCTTTTCACTGAAGGAGTTCGTTTTCTCTTTGAAAGAATCCTATAAAAATTCATAGATGCCTATAAAAAAGACCTCTGCTATTTTGCAAACTGAGTTCCAGGAATATAGGAAACAAAGAAACCCTCTATATAAAAAAATGTATTTTGCGCACGTCATTCAACAAATGTGGGTCGCGCTCTCGAGCGCCATATTATCAAAGCGGTGAACTCAAAGAATTTAACTTATAATTATGGCGACGAAAGAATGCAATGACAGTGAAAAAAGAAAGCAGAGGTAAAAAGTAAATGTATCAAACAAATGCACGCAGCGAGTAAAATAAGCACGGCGAAAAAAAAAACAGAATCCCAAGAAGACGAACGTAAGAGGATTGAATGATATAATTAAAAATAGAATCCAGATAAGTTTGCTTTGGGCGTCTATCCTTGACTTTTGTCTCTTTTCAAGGCATTGGGAATGGACAATAATGATTTACCTGAAGACTTCAATGAGGTCACGAGCCCCGCATTCTTCTACCGTAAGAGAGTATAGGGAACCCGTGGTCCAACGAGAGCATGACGACCTTCCATTCACCTACCGAGAGCGCTTTCTCTACTAACGCGGACGGAGGCTCGAAAGATTCAAGGAAGAAGTGGTAACAAGATCCACGCAGAAAGTTAATCAAACATAGGACGTCATGTGGCCACATGGACGAGAGGTAGCTCTAAACATTTCAAGCGGTAAACTCCGCCTGAATGTTATGTATTTACATCATACATAGGCAGTCAATGCAAGTGGAGTTCTTGCGGAAGGATATCGATCAAGCACCACACTCGAGTCTGTCCTTTCATTATGCCTGAACATCGATTCATATCGGGTAGGGAGGTGGTTCGCTTAAGAGCTGTGGTGTTCCACCTCTATAATGCATGAAGAACCCTTTCAGAAAATGTTTTTCCGTCGTCTTGGAAACTCCAAAAACCATTAAACTTCCAACATTGTGTGCTCGTGTTTAAAAGACTGCGCGCACGCCGTAGAAATTGATGCGAGGAAAGGTTTAGCTTTGCGAGAACGTGGGGCTAGTCTTTGGAAAATATAGAGCAAAGTTTTTTCAAAAGAAGGATGTACGCAATTAGCGTGCTTTTCGCACGCATTGACGGTGTAAGGGGAAGAAATTTGCATAAAAACATATCGGAATGAAAGATCATGTTATTTTTGCGCGCGATCCGATGAATACGAATGTGTTAAAGTGGAAAAATACCAAATCAATTCAATCATATTAACCTGAAACATCATATACTATTTCTTGGTGTCATATATCAAAACCATTACTATTACGGCGAGTTCGAAACCAACTTACCAGTTAATACCCAATATTTAATAGACGCCTACTGCGTTTTTATTAAATATTCATGCACTTTTAGAAAGTTAAAATATCGAAAGTATTTTAGAATTTAAATTAAAAAAATGAAAAAGGTATCAATAAATTTACCAATCAGTAAACACAACGGATAAAACTACATGCATAAAAGTTACAATTCAAGACACCGAATTTAGCGGAGATAATAAGGCGACACATTTACACTCAATTGAACAGAAAATGGCAGCATTGCACAAGCACATAATTCATCGCTTGATTTGAAACCAAAAATTATAAAAGATTAGCGATATCATGAACGAAGTATTCATCACAAAACAGTTATTTTAATAAATACCTAATGTATAACTCTATGCTATATTTTACAAAAATGGCAACATTATGGAAAGGATTAAAAACTTTATCCTCCTAATCACGCTGCTCGGCGCATCGTTTGGATGACGGAGGGTGAAAAGGTCATACATTAAGATAGCGCGCTAATCTCACGTTCACTCTAAGGATAGAGGTCGATAGCAAAAGTTATTTACGCGGCCTCTGATACATCAATACTGATTGATAAAGAAACCATGCCCTGAGTTATGTGGTTTACATGATTTCCCATCAATTTCAACCTGGCACCTTCTAATCGGATGAGAATCCAAAGACCCTATAAAGTTAGCAGAAAAATGATACTCCGGCCAGGGTAGCAGGTCAGGAAATATCCGTAGTTCTCACACAAAGCGCTCGACAAACATGGCGTGGCGACTGGATCCACATATGAATAACGCACATATAAACATCCGATAAGGTGTTTAGAAGTCGACGATTTCCCATCTAGCATGAGCTATGCGGCGTACATATAACTAAAGGAACAACTTGAGAGGTCACACGATGGAAACGATGAAGCTAATCGAATTCACCCTCATATTTACTGGCACTGAGTACCTAATTTTTTTTCCAGTAAACACATATCTGGAAAATACAAATAATTCAAATTTAAGGGATTTATATCACCTAAAATTTAACCTTCGATTTGTGAACCTTCGCAACTATCAACTTAATTCGCTCCGGTATATTCCCAAAACTTTCAGGATAAAAAAAATCAACAAGAAACTTTCGGAGATATTTTGACCCTAGTCTCTTTAACCCTAACCATTCTCAGATATTTCCTCCACCTGAGCGGAGAAAATCCAACGAACCGAAACCAAAAGACATCTTGCATGAGCGTGAAAATGTCTGGAAATGATCCGCGTGGGTCCTGTACAAACTGTGAGGGCAATGTCCGCATAATCCCATCCGGCCGGTAGTTGATAAAGTATATCTACTCGAAATTACCCGATTCACGTCCACCCAAGGATTTTATTTTCATGCGAGGAGAAATATGAGGTAAGATTTAGCGAGGAATTGCCTCCCGAAAATCATTTCCGCTATCGAGGAAAACAGCCGACGCGGACTCCTCTGAGCGTTCAGCCCGACTGGGCGTGCTGTTTGAGGGAAGCAGAGAGAGAGGCAGAAGGAATAATTTCCACGCGGAATATGAACGTTTATAAGCCCCTTAAGGGAGGGAAGCATGCGTACGGAACACACGAGACGAAACAAACAGTGCTCCTCGTTTGGAACCGGGAAATGAATCCGGAGGAAAACTTGCCGCTCCCATTCAGGGCCAGTGCATATGAATGGTGGCATTTTATGCCCACGGCTGGATAAAAGATTTCTCGGGGAGTGAGGAGATGAAAAGGGCTGTATCACGTAACTGCGCACCGTGGGCTACTCCTCGGAAAAAGGGGAACTACGGGGAGGAGGAGGTGGGGGGAGGGGGTTGAGAGAGAGAGAGAGAGAGAGAGGGATAAAGGGGAGGCAGATGCTATCAAGTATTCTGTTTCATCTTTCATTCCGGCTTTCTTGAAGGAGGATGTGAACGCAAATTTTTACGCCACGTGCCACAATGTGCCGGGGAGGGAAGGAGCATCAAGGTAATTACTTCCACCAATCCGTCCGCGGGAATCCGCCCCGCGATTTCGAAAAAAAAGGACCCCCGGTAGAGTGACGCAGGAGACTCCGTATTCCCTTGACGCTGTGCTGCTTTTATGTTCGGAGCGGGGAGTTTCCTCTTGGTTGGGTTAACGGCGAGTTCCATCGCACATTCCGCAGAGAATTTCGCGTTCATTTTCCGGCCCTACAAGGGCATCCTCACGGAAGGGAGCAGACAAGGATCAAGCTACTGTACATCAATAAGTCCCGAGCTTGGTCTTTTTCTGAACGGGCGGAGAAGCCACTTCGACCCAGAAATTCACATCTACATGCACGTATTGCCCTTTATGACACTACTAGAGTTTGTTTGCCAATGGTAGGTAGGATCCTATGATAATTACCATGGTGATTTTCGTGACCTCGGTAAATACCGCAATTTTTTGCAGTAGTACGGAAATAGCACCCATCCATAATACTTGTATATCTTTAGCATTATTCTGATTCCCGTATATGATATAAATTATGTTGAAATAATAATAACACTAAGACAGAGCTAAAGGGAAGTAATGCCACCACCGCGCACAACAATAGAATTGGTGGCAATATGTCACTGAATTTGCCATTGTCTCTAAGTGCAGCCATAGGCAACTGAGAGAGAACATAATGAGTGAAAGGCTAGATAAATGGATGGCGGATATTTTGAATGCACTACTAAAAATGATACTAACAGTAATTTCTCCATATCTAGTGGCGATTGTGGATGAGTAACGACACCAGATATAAAAATAAATTTTGTTGATACATAATAGCATTTATGATGTCCAACTGGTGATAGAAATTATTAAGAAAAGTAAACGGGGGGAAATTTAAACAGAATTAAATTACTTGTCTTTTGACTCAAAAGGTTGAGTTTTATAGATTTAGTTTATGTACTCGTGTTTCCTTTGTTGACCAAAATAGTGTTAAAGAATTTTCATATAGATACTCATATACCTGTAGATATATGTAGGTAAGTCAGAATAGCTTAATTATAAGTAATTTTTGGGGACTGGCTGCCTTTGTTTAATTCCTCTTCTACATTTCCATGTCCCTCTATACTTATTCTGCATCTCTCACACTCGCTCATTGAATCATACACTCTGACTTGTTCCTGAGAATTTCAATATTCCTCGTCTTGAAGAGACTCTTATACTCTATTCATCTATAACTTTGTTAGTCTAAACCTTCCTTTCATTCTTCTGTCATAGTATATGTTTGGTGTTTCGACTCCCATTTTCTCTCAACTTTATCATTACTTAAAAAGTGAAAATAATGCGTTTTTTTCGTGGAGAAAAATACCCTTGTGTCACGTGATTCCTGTTACAATAAATCCATTAATGTCTACATGCAAAGGAAAGAGCAGAAGATACTATTCTAGTGGCTAACGTGACCCTAATATTTAAGCTGTTAAAAAAACCCATGTTATTATGTTCGAGGCAAAGATAACTGCAGTACTTCCTCACACATACTTCGCGGAGCTGTGAAGAAACTACATATGCTAGGGAGGGAGGAGTGTTTCATTTTATTAAATGGTCCAATAGTTTTGAAAAACGGTGGAGCACAATGAAACGAAATTATCCAGAGGAATATGGCGAGAGAAATTCAAAAAAGAGCAGAAAAAGAGGACGAAGGAGATATATTAAGCGGTAGCAGGATGTTGAAGACAGTTATAGAAGGGAAACTGTGGCGTAAGGGGGAAATGTGGAGGGAAAGAATAGGTATTTTCACCGGCATGACGGGAAGGAGAAATTACGAGATGGAGAGCAGGCAATAGAATTCCAAAAAGGTGCTTATACTGAGCAGAAGTGTTTCAAAAATCCGCAAATATGTGCCATAGTTTTGATGGGACACCCAAAGCAGTCAACCCACAAAGTTGAATAACGTTAATAGCTACACATAAAGGTAGATAAAGGTGTTTTGAATGGACGTACTCATTTAAAACTGCTAGATTTCTAGGCTATGCCTATCATGACACAGCGTTACACCCTACATTGTGATAATACCTTCCAATTCCGCATACTTCCTGTATCCCTTAATTCCGTCAACGTATCCATCAGTTCCCTTCACCTATTCACCGTATTCAACACACCATCGACACTCAAAATAGCCTGCATTCAATTTAATTGTCTCCTTTTGATTCCTCCCAACAATCCTCTATCTTCTCCTCCTCCCGTGCTTAGAATTTTACCGTATGTTTTCGTGCCCGTTCATTTAATTTTCTTTACCCTTCTCCACACACAACCACTTTAAAGTTTCCAATCTACGCCTGTCATATCGCCGCGACGTCCAAATTTCCACACCGCACAAATCTACCCTCCGTATCAATATTTTCACTAATGTTTTCTTTAGATTATTACCCAATGTCACCGTCATCAACTCCCTCCTCCTTGTAAAAGCTTCTTTGCTTCACAAAATTCTTCTTAGTTCCTTAGTACTTTCACAAACTTCGTCGAAATTACTAGCTAGAAATGTGCATTGCTCCCGTTAATGCCTTCCAACGCAAATATTTTACTTAGCATTTTAGTTTCTCGAAAATCTCATTGTCTATACTTTATTTACATCGATTCTGGTGAGGGAGAAAATGGAAAATGGGGCGTCATTTCGAATATGTCCTCTACAAAATTTGCGCTAGTGATCAGGAAATGATGGCGACAAGAGTTTTGAATGAGAGGGTGTTTAAACCCCAGGTGCACACGGTATGTGGCTCGAGAATAATCGATTTCTCTCGAATCGAACACGAATTCCACTCGAGTTGAAGAATGATCATGTCTAATATTTCTCAGCTATCACCAACGTAGTTGAAACTCCGAAACCAGTTCAAATAATCCTTGGGTTCAAAGAAAGACTTGATATGTGATTGAGTACTTGACTAAATTCTTTAAGGAACATATTAATAGCGATTGCGCGCTTTTAAAGCTATGAACTATTCCATTCTTCAAATTCGTTTCAATTACCTATCACATTGCGACGCTGACATCTTCCCTTTATCGTCAGTTTCACCCAGGCAGTCAAATCGAATGCCTTCCTGTTTCCTCAACTCAAAGACAATTGTCATAGTATCTGCTACCAATTGAATTTAGAAACGTAGCAGGTGAATTTAATTGGACGGCCGTAATATAAAATATTGCTGCGTATTACGCCTAAGCGGGAGCATTTACAAAAATGAGCGATGAATTTGAACGCATAGATGGGGGATCGAGCAAAGAAAATCTTTGGAAAAATCACGTTCGGAATTTATCCGTAAAATCTGAAGGGCGAGGATTCCTTTGCTTAAAAGGTGGTATAAAACGATACAGAGGAATTGATTGCACAAGTGAATATCTCGTAAATGTTAACCGCCCTCTCGAAAGGTGTAATTTTACGTGTAACACACTCACTAGGAGACTATATCATAATAGACATAGTCAAAATCTGAGTTAGATCATTTATTTTAGCAAAATGTTCAGATTGGCAGAGTATATGGTTTAAACAGCGCAATTGTTATTTACATATTCCTTAAAGAATCAAATAAATTATTCGTTATCAAATAATTATTATAAATGCTTTATTTAAACTAAAGGATTATTTGAACTAGTTTCGGACTTTTGGCTACGCTCGTGATAGCTGAGATATATTAGACATGATCATCTTTCAACTCGAGTCGAATTTGTGCTCGATTCGAGAGAAATCGATTAGTCTCGAGCCAAATCCCGTGTGCAGCTGGGGTTTAAACACCCTCTCAGTCAAAACTCTCGTCGCCGTCATTTCCTGATCACTAACACAAATTTCGGAGAAGACATAATCCAAATTACGCCCCATTTTCCAGGCAGCCGCCTCGGAGATGGGCCTAATCTCCTTTCACTGGAGGAACTGGGAATCTTGTAAGACGGCATCCGGAGCCGCTGCCAGAAGACGAGGTGCACGGAAACACAAAAGAACCCACGAGCGAAATTGAGTAGGAAAGAGAACACACCAAGATTAGTTTCACTGATTTCACCCGCGAAATTACAAATGCTACCGCCTACATGGCATGGATAGTTCAATTTTTTGAAAAAAGATTTCACGCATCACGAGGCAGGGGAGATCACTTGTAATCACTTCGACATTCGACTTGGCTCATTACGAGTGTAACAAAAAGTTGTACTGACAAATCGAAAAGATAAATCAGAAATGCTTGTCAGTTTTAACTGATTGTTAATAAAACGAACATTTGTTGAAAATATCACTAATGGCATGGTGAATTTTTATGCCACCTTGGTTGGATATCAACTATAGATGATATTCGTATGTTGGGATTGCAAAAACGCTCAAACGAAGGGGAATAGGATCCGTGTTTCTGGAGGTAAAAAAAGAACTTAACTTCTTCGAAGCACAGCTACAATTTAAACTTAGAAGATCACTAGCATCACACCATACCTTCTTTATTTCCCATAAACACTTGGTTTTATATTTATTGAGGCATTTTAAGGAAAATATCTCTTCACTCGTTCAAAACTGACGGAATGACAAGTTGAATTTACATGCTTGCCTGTCTGAATCTGTCATATAATTACGTCACAAATCTCGATATCCAATGAGAAAAATGAGAGAATCCGTTATCAAGCGGTCAAAATGATGGTATAAATAACCCCTTCAAAACCACAAGTGGAAATGGTCAAATATATTTTGAAGAATACTTAATTTATGATTGAAGTATGAGGAATAATTGCCAAAAATGCGGATGGGGATCAAGAAAAAATTGGCGAAAAGTTGTAGTAATGTCACAAATAACTCCTGCAACTATATTTGATAAGCTCCAGCGTGAGCTTTTGAAATGGCAGTATTATTGGTACTATCCTATTAAACGCATTGTTACTCCCAAGCAATACATGAGAGTAAGAACGCACCGCAGTAGTAAAAAAGGTATTTAATTTGTCACCGCTCCTGTAATTACTAGTTTTCAGTCTGATGTGCCAAAACCAGCGACCATATGACGACGACAGCTTCCTCAACAATCCGGTCCACCCCGAAAGACGTCTCCGGACGGCCTTGCGGAATCAAAGTCTTAGCCCCACGGGTGAAAGCGCTTAACGCGACCGATTAGACAATAAGGAATCACACCCGCTCTTTCCTAGTCCCACAAAATTTCTCTAATGCTTCGCAGGAGCGAGAAGAATAAGTCAATTTGGGAGAAGAACGATGTGGATCCGACCGAAATGGACGACGGAAATTTGGGACGAGAGAATATTAAGCGAGCTACGGGGCGAAAGGGACGGCAGGAAGGATGGGACGGGAAAGGACAGATTGAGAGAGAGAGAGCTGAGGGAAATGTGCGTGGGGGGGGGGGGGAGAGGGGTCGGCGGAAGGACAGCACTGAGACTTGTAGTGGCAGTGGCATCTCATTAAACGCACCCATATCACGGTGAGAGATTTGAGAGTCGTACGAGATTTCAATTCAGAGCCACCTGTTTAATGTCGGGATATAAGATGAGGCGGGGCGGGAGGGCTAAGGGAGGAGGGTGGGGAAAGAGAGGAAGGATGAAGGAAGGAAGGAAGGAACGGGGTGGGTTCAAGAAGTAAGGGAGGAAAGGGGGCGTGATGGTTGGCGGGATTGGTAGTAAAAGGAATTGGGAGAAGGGAGGGAAACTGAGCATTTTGGAGGCGCGGTTCCAGAAGAACGATAAAGCTGGCGGAAAGAGTGGTTCTGAGAGGAGAGGGGGGGGGTTGTCTCCACCACAAAGGATTGTGTTCCACGGCGCATCGCCTTAGCGCCATTCGTCGCATCCTACAGGCCGCATGAAAATAGAGGAGAGGGAGGGAAGGGGGGTGGGGGTGGGGTGGGAATGGAGGATTATATGGATTTATACCCACCCAAAAACCCCAGTTCGTACAATTTCTTGACTTGTAATAAATACGAGATGAATATTCATCGATCTCTCTCTCCTTCCGCGGGACTAGAGGGGGGGTGGGGGGTGAGGTCTCTCGAACTTTAAACCGACCCCGTTTTGAATTTCATTGAAAGCTCCAAAACGAATCGTCCTTTCCAATTCAGAAGTATAAGTATTCCTTTTCTCACCTCCTTCCGTTCCAACCCCTTTATCTCTCCCTTCCCCAAACCCTCCCCCAAGACATTTGAATTTTTACCGACGATCTGGATCTCGGGGATGTCTTTAAATGAAGAGACGTCTGCTTCCCGAAAAATTCACTCGCGAGGGAAAGGTGAATTCCTCATGTATTTTTAGAAATCCAGAAGAATTCATTGTTTTCCCCTGAGATTCCCATCGTCTTCGGGCACGAGGATACGGATGGAGATATAAGCTTGCTGTTAGCGATTCCAAAACTAAACATAACTCAAAGCACGCGATTGTTGACAAAGACTTACAAGATTAATGGGAGAAGATTCAGAAGACATAAATGGAATCTACTAAAAAGGTTACCAGATCCATGTTCCTTAGACCATAATCCCTCGGATACTCCTCTTTCTATAAATGACTCCGAGATATTTAAGCACTGTAGATCAATGACCAATGTTTTGGGAGAGAAATATTACTAGCACTAATGATATCAAATTAATTTTAATAATATTGATGTTAATTATAAGTCGCTTTAAACATTTACAAGGGAGGGGAGTCTGTTCGGGACATAACTACTCGCTGGATAACGTTAAGGGGTGCGACCTTCATTTGTCATCTTTCGTTGAATAAATCCGTATCTTTTCTGAAACAATTCTGGATACAACCCATTCCACGCACCTTCCCGGTTGCTGGAAGGGTATTACGTAGAAGTAGATGAAGTGAAAAGTCCATAAAATATAACTGACGTTAACTATTAATAGAGTTCTGGGTGACCAGAAATATTGTCAGGTCCGAAGCCATAAACCAGGCTTATGGCTTGCACCGTTTCATATGAATAAGAGCAGAGAACAAAGTGAAATTGTAAAAAGTGAAAGAAAACCTGTTATTTAATTTAATTATTTGGTGGTACTTTGGACAAAATTTGATTGTACTATATGGGCATCAGAGTAAGAAACGTTCAAAGACTGAGCATCTACGTAAAGAATGAAATGGAGAAGAGAGACTCCTTTGAGTCGGAAAGAAAAGTTTATTTTAGATCTTTATTTGTTACTTGAAGATTTAGGTCATAAAAATTAGTTTCTGAGGAGTCATTTTGGAGATTTATTAGAGAATTTTGAGCTTTGGGTATTGAGAAATATGGGGAGGGAGTAAATAAGCCGTACACAAAGGAAGAGTCGGAATGTGGCAAGAGAGGAAGTTGCTGGTTTACATTTTAAAAAGAAGAAAGTTTCCAGCAGAAAATATAAATGGAGGTGGAAGGGATGCGTTGAAAAATATGCTATGAGGAATGAGAATTAGAAGATGGCATTGGAAGTTGAGGACAATGATTTCACGCAGACAATGTGATCATATTGCTCAAAAGTAGACTGGGAGTTCACAGGGAAGAACAGTATACTTTTTCAAAGACAATTCCAAATTGACTTATACGCGTCGTATAGTAATAAAGAGGCAAGTCAGTGTCTTACATAAATATTCCGGACCTTTGAAAGGGTAAGAATAGCAGGCAATATCGCCACATCGCTTTGAATCAAATGAAATTTTTATTTACCCATGCGTCAGTTAATATTTTCACAAAGAAAAATATTGTCTTAAAATTTCGCAAGGTTTTACCTCGGTTAGAATCATCTTTTATCGTGGAAGGTCACCCGAATACGCCCACTCCGCATGTACCTCCCAATCATGGAAGACTGGAAGACCCTGTTCGGTAAATAAACCTTTCGCGGCTTCAACGAGGGTTTTTTTGTCGAGGTGCGTCAAAGCGAATTCAATCGGTGAACGACGATGAGTCAGAAAGCGAGCGGAGAAATTGGGAAGGCCAAAGAATTCAGCCGCGCTCGATTTATTTTTCTAAACAGGGGCAAGCCAGGGGAGATGGGAGACAAACCACTCACAAAACCGGTCTCGGGATCACCAATTCCAGTCACGTTCCGCTTACGGAAGGGCTCCTCCATTTCCCCTAAGGGAAGGATGGAGATCCCTGTCTTTCACCGGGAAAGCCCCTCGGTGGTGTGGCGCCCGTGAATCCCGTGGCCCAAACGGGACCCGATATCGATGCTTATTGAACTCGTTTTTGGCTGCGCGCTGCGGGGACATTCGGAAAGAATACCGAACACACAGATGGAGCCAACGCATGTGACTTCCGCTCTCTTTCTCTCCCCTTCCCCCCCCCCCCCTAACCGTTCCTCCACCGCACATTCCTCCAACCTCCCACCTTCGCAGAAAAAGGAATCGTGGCCTCTTTCTCGCAACCCGCAGGAAGGGGATCCTGAAGGCTGCGACGAAAGGAAGGGGTCGAAAGGGCAAGGGGAAGACACACATGGCAAAAAATTGAAAAAGGAAATGATGTTGAGCTAAACAGGAGTTACGTCCGATTTCAAGTAATACGAAAGAATACGACAGTGTTCAGCGTAACTAGATTATGAGAAAAACTATCTTGGAAATCACTCACAGACCGAAGTTTAAACTATGGATCAACTATCTCCGTCATTCACTGGACGCAGGCATCTTTTGTCCTGATCCTAAAAGCTATTGCCAATCTCGATGTAAGAGAGATAATGAAAACGAGATTGGAGAGATAAACATTAGAAACGACATATTAAACAATGATTTTTTTTCCGATCGCCGAAAATCAGGAGAGGTGTCAACAGCGGCGATTAGGGAACTATTTAAGAGAATTAAGTCGTCTTTAGCAGGCTAGTATGCCCGTAAAGATATCATACGGAATCTATTCCACAATAACATAAGTTCTATTTGATCGGAGGGGAGACATCATGACTGTTACAGCTAAGTGGGAATGAAGCCAGCGAACCTTAAAAAAACGTGTTTCCATTCTAATTTAAACAGGTGCCACAGATTCAAAAATACGTCCATAACATGCGTCGAAGACTCATAGGGCATGTTTTCTCTTTTTCACTCGAAACATTTTTCTTGGTTTTGTGCGCTTTTTAAATTCATTATGTACTGCTGCTAAATCGAAAAATGGCACAATACTACAAGTTGTACAATGCACCAACAATTGCACAATACTACAAATTGTACATTGGTAATAAAACCTGTGCTTGGCCATAAGATTGAACAACTAATGAATGTAATTCTCAATCCCGCACACTTTGGTGTTGACGCTATCATTTAGATGGGAGAATATAAGGCAAGTGGGGTAGGGGGATGAAAGGATAGACGTATTGGATGGAATAAAGGGAGAAATAATGTACGCGGAATTAAAGGCCAATTAAATGTAGAATGGCGTACCAGGGTGCGCCTTGTTAGACGAAGCTGAGAAATGTAGCAATGATCTGCCTGTGTCCATCCAAAACCTACTTAAAACGGTAGACCACCATTAATAATAGACAGCATTCAGCTGATATTTCTTTAAAAACCATACGAGCCTATTGCATGGTGCATTCAAAGGCATCTGGATGTTATCTTGTTTTCGGATGCTCTTTCTTCCAGACTTGTGACGGCATGAATTTTGTTTACACTAATTTTAAAGACTGATATAAATTAAAGTGCAGAGCAAGGTAACCGCTGAAAAACCAAAAACATTTAGAATTTAGGAGAAATCATCTACCAAGCACTAAATGAACAAAACAAATCGTTGAAAAATTGAATTATAACAATTGTTCTAATTGTAATGCATGACTGAGAAACTTATAGTGCGATTAATAAGAATTTTCCCGTGTTCACAGGATAATATTGAAGAATAGCAAAATCCAAAGCAGGGAAAGGAACCCAATTTTGATTTTTTTAGCAGCTACGCCCTAAGTGTGGCCTTCATGCAAAATTGTTAAAGTTCCAGAAATAAAAATTATTGGAAGATACTGAGATGAGCGAGTGAGTGGAATTTCACGTTGATTTTGCTTATATTAGAGCACAAATATAACAAATGACCTTCTAACGACGCTCACTCGACGCCATTGATATTTCGATTCCTAATAATGAATGAGGACTAAGGGAACTGACCCGAAAACGAGATCTTTCTCCGAGTTTTTCAAAACGAAGGTGTTTTTCCTTGAATTTGTGGCTAAAAATTCCACAAATTGGCAATTATCACCGTCGTCAGGCATCGTTATTTATAAAATTCGACTAAAAATAATATAAAAAAGTGCGACTCAGAAGCCTGTTATCGAAAAAAACACCCCTCTCTGAGCCGGATCTCGCCGTTTGAAAAAGTAGCCCATTTCCGTATCATTAATTACCAGTGGGAATATCAAGTGATCCTGCTCATTTGGTGTAAATAATTTGTTTACTTCAAGTCGCCATTCGAGTGTGCTTCTCCATGAAATACTTCTATTATAACTACATACGGTTAACTACCATTTTAGTTTCACACTTAAATAGTAGCCGACATTCTCCTCTGAAAACTGAAATTTTAATGCCGTGACCGATCATTCCATAAAGAAATCAATGATTAAGGATGTCATATTTTCGTATTTCTCTTATGAATTGAATAAAAGTTTAAACAAACCATTTATATCCCAAAAAGCTGCGCGAGTAATGATTTAAAAAAAACCGACAACATATTGAAAGCAATAAATAATATGATAAAACATTTTCACAGCACCGTTGCGATAGCATAATACGAGGGTCATCCGGAAAGTAGTACCCGTTCGTGAAATAAAGACACAAAAGTAAATATTAACAAACATAAAAAATTTTATTTGAAAGAGGATACTTTAAACTACTTCTCAACATAATCTCCAAGCAAATTAAGGCATTTGTCATAACGTGTGACAAGTTTCTGTATTCCTGCTGCATAGTCCTTCGCCGCCAGCTCATTGAGATACGCGAGGGACCCATCTTGCACAAATTTTTGCATAATGCAGATGGTGTTTAACAATTTCATGAACAATTGTTCGAGAAACATTGGGAAAATGCTCACAGATGTCATCAATTGTGACGCGCCGATCGTTCCTCACGAATTCGTCAACTGAGCTCACCAGTTGGTCTGTAATGACAGACGGTCTCCCCGAACGCTCATCGTCGTGTGTGTTCCCCCTCCCCATGTTGAAGTTGCGACACCACCGCCGAACAGACGACTCGTCCATTACATTGTCTCCATACACCTCCTTTAATTGGCGATGAATATCACATGGGCGAACGTTTCTTGCATTGAGGAATTTAATCACTGCCCTCACTTCACAACTGGCGGCGTTCTCAATTTTTTTAAACATTGTAAACAATCACAGAAACAACACAGGCAATGCTAGCGTCACGCAACTTGGCTCAGAGAAGGCAGACAAGCCACTGAAGCTATCTGACCTCGTCCAGCGGCTACTCGCGTCGTCAGCACTTCATGCGGCACGAACGGGTACTACTTTCCGGATGACCCTCGTATAAATAATCAGGTTATAACAACAAATTTACATTTAATTCATAAATCAGAGGCTCAATCCTACCGGCGTAACAATACTGGTTTTAAGTGTCAACAAGCTTTCCTAAGAGTAATGGCTCAAGCATTAAGATTAATTTTGTGAAGTTAGGTAAATTCCTATAGCCAAGATTGATTTTGAACATGGAGGGAACACTAGAACAGGATCTGGGTTTGGATTATGAATATGAATTTTACATATTATTTAAAATTGGAGCTCGGGAATATTACGCACTATTTCTTCAATAAACTTCGTTTATAAACAATTTGTTCATATAACATTTAGATACATATATGTATGATTACATTTATACATATGATTACATTTATAAAACTAAAATAATCTCCTAACTTATAGAGTACGTTTATATTGACAGGCTCTAGAATTACAGCTCAAAGTAAGCAGTAGGTACAGTATGTACACCCCATAATCCCATGACACAGTGGGAGTTGGATCGTGATTAATATCCAAAGTAATCCATGAATATTCATCCGTCGGAAATATGATACTATTATTGCTATTGATTATTCCAACTTCTAGAGGAATTCATTCCAAATGAGGCAGAAAATTTAGTCTTGGGAAAAAGAATGGATTACAGTCGATAGGTTTTAAGCCAAATTCATGGAGTTTAACTTCAACCCTGTTTAATTACCTATTCACAGCTCCAATAAAACTAGAGAGTTTCATTTACTTAAACGATTTTATTTTTGGTCCTCGTTTAATTTCCTTTATCGAAGAAAATAAATAAGAGCGTGTAGAAAATAATCCACTAAAATACAAAAGGTAACAAAAAAAACTGAACCAATAATTTATGATTTTCGGAAATCAGTACGCCATTGCCATTCGGAAAAGAACTAAACGGAATGAGGCGAGCACACGTGTTGATACTTAATTTTTTGTTGATCATCCGGTATGATATAGGGTGCTATAATTCTGCAAATATCCATTATAAACCCGAGTGCGAAAATGACACGATTGAATTTGTTTCAAAAACGAAACAAACTGGGAGTAGGTAGGGAAAAAAACGCGAATTTTGATGAAAATCTGACTATGTACACGTACTGGTTCATGTAGAACTTTGAATAAAGATCAATTTAATGTCGTTCAGGTATAGCTGTCAGCGGCTTCCTTCGTCGAGACTTTTGATATTGTTGTTGCTCATTCTCTTGCTGTTGCTGTGAGAGATTTTCTTACTTGTTCGTTGTTGCTGCTGTTGTAGGTGCCTACAACCTTTAGGCTATAGCCATTTTCATGGCTTCTGTTGGTGTTCTATATAGTTATCCCCGGTGTTACTTTTAATGATTTTGTCGTCACTGTGTTTGCTTGCGCTACTGATGTTATTGGTGGTGCTGTTTTCGTTGGTGTTGTAGTTCTTGGTGCTGTCGTTCGCGTTGGTGCTCTTATCGCTTGTAAACGTTGGTGTTGTTGTCACTGATGCTGCTGTTGTTGGTGTTGTCGTTGGATTTTGGCTGGGGTTGTTGGCTCTGGAGTTTTCGTTGTTGGTGTTTTGTTGTACATGTTGGTGTCGTAATCGCTGGTACTGTTTTTCGCCGAAACTGTTGTCGTTGATGCAGTTGCCTCTGGTGCTGTTGTCTCTGTAGTTATTGTCATTGGTGTTGTAGTCGATGGCATTTCCGCTAGTGTCTTTGCCCCTGGCGCTGTAACTTTTGTAGATAAAGTTGGTGCTGTTGTCGTTCGTTTTGGTGTTGTTGTCACTGGCACTATTGTCATTGGCGAGGTTTTCATGGTTGGTGTTATCGTTCGTGTTGATATTGTAGTCACTGATGTTGCAATCGCTTGTGTTGTGATCGCTGACGTTTTAGTCGCTGGTGTTGTTTCAGGTGGAGTTGCAGTTGCTGTTGTTTTAGTAGTTTATGTGGATGTTGTGGCTGCTGGTGTTGTTGTAGTTGGTGTGGATGTTATGGATGTTGGCGTTGTTGTAGTTGGTGTGGATCTTGTTGCTGCTGGTATTGTTGTAGTTGGTGTGGATGTTGTGGCTGCTGGTATTGTTGTAGTTGGTGTGGATGTTGTGGCTGTTGGCGTTGTTGTAGTTGGTGTGGATCTTGTTGCTGCTGGTGTTGTTGTAGTTGGTGTGGATGTTGTGGCTGCTGGTGTTGTTGTAGTTGGCGTGGATATTGTAGTTGGCGTGGGTGTTGTTGCTGCTGGTGTTGTTGCCTCCAGTGTTATTGCCACCTGTGTTACTGCCGTTGGTACTCTTTTAACTCTTGTTGGTGTTTTAATCGTTGGTTTTGCTTTAGTTGGTGTTGTTACCGGTTTTTTAAATTGTTGTTTCTATGGGTGCTGGTCCTGTCGTTACTTCTACTTGTTATTTTTTGGTGATATTATCGTTGTATCGTTTCCTGTACGAATACCCATCGATAGACACGTGCTGTTCAATTGGTATAGTATGTTGAACGAGATGAGTACTGCCGTAAGACCAATAAAGCAATAAAGAATGACAAGCTTCGACTAAGAAAGAAACATTTACTTTAGTGATGTAAAATCATTCTCGATTTGTGTGATATGTATTTGAGGGAAGTTATGACGAACCATGACTTTATCCGGCATCTTTATTATGGAAATACCGTCAAGATTTGGAAGAAAGAATTCCCTCCGAGTTGAGGATTTTTTTTAAGAGTCTTTCCCCCAGCTTTAGAGGTGCGGATTGGGGAAACTCGAGAAAACATTTTTTTTTAATTTGTACAATTTCCCCTACATATTCTATGGTGAGATGTCTTTCACGGCTGAGATGCCAGGGGCATTGTTCAGAACCCGAGGTGTTCCGCTCCAACACACCACCGAGTTTCGCGAAATGTTATACTAACATAAACGTACGATAAAAATGTGCGCAGGAAAGGAAAGAGATATTTCTGAGAGTGCATTAAGTCTCACTTAGAAAATAGGCTCCTACAATATTCTTTTAGTTGATGGAAGTTTTTCCCCTTCTACACGACTGCTCCTCCCTTAAAAATCTGAAATTCAGAACTGCAGTGTTCATGAATGTCAACGGTGGTGAAAATGGCGTGGACCACTTGCACGAGAGTGACCTTCAGTTATTGAAATACGCGAAGCAAGCTAGTAGATCGCAAGACGTTCCATTAATCAAGTAGGGAGCAATCAAGGTTGTTTATGACCAAAGACCTGTCTCTGGGTCGTTTCTCGTGAAGGAGAATCTTAAGTGTTCAGCTAGATAGTAAATAATGCTATCAGTAAAACCAAGGTGGAGAAAATACGACCCAAAAGCCGCATTAAGCCTATTTATTATTACTACAACACGCGATCGTGTCATGACATGGTTATATTGGAGTAAAATTCAATTGGAGACGCCTCATTGTACACACCCTCAACATTAAACCTTGCAACATCGCTAAATTGCTTCATCTAGCCCTCTTAATTCAATAATAAAAATCTTCAATCAATCTTAAGAGTTACTACGGCGACTCAAAGTAACTCTTAACATGTAAGTATAGGGTAGAAGTTGGATGAAATTTGTCGTAAAACATTTCTATAAGTTTGGATTCGTAAATAACATAAACAAGGGAACCAACGAACCACGTCCCCGTTATTTGATAACCTGGAATCGAGCAAAAATTATACCTCTAGGTTGCAAGTACGTTTAATGCACACACAAAAGCGAAATTGTTCAACTAAAAAATTAAACGCAAAAACTGAGTATAGAGGAATTCCATGTAATCCACATTTGGCAATATCAGAACAAATAAACCAAACTAGACCTCATACACTCAAAAGAGTTTAATATTGTGTTTTATTCTCAGTATTAGAATCAGTTTTATTCTCAGTATTGATTTCACATCTAGTTTAGCACCTATCATTGAATTTCCACTGTAATTTGAAAAATATTTCCGGGATAATGAAATATTCCATTAAGCAAAAGAAAGAGTACATATTAAAAAATTTAGGTTTCGAATAATGCCTAATTACTCTATTCAATTATTCATATGTATTTTTCAATATCTCCATAAAGAAAAACCGGGGCTCTAGATCCACAGTTTGCAAATTGTAGATGCTTAAACTATTTGACGGAAAAACATATACATTGTCGAACATAAGCATAGATGAATATTGAACATGAATGAATGAAAACCTCGACGAAACATGGATGGTCTACAGGTACCTGTATACCAAAGTGCACGTAAAACTCACGAATGCTCCCTCCTTACTATCTTCCGTACGGCTATCAACCCAATTTCCTGCAACAAATTTACGAGTCTAGGCCGATCAAAAAAAATAAGCGACAGAGTTATGAATTCTTCCTGCCATGGCTATTCTTTTAGGGAGAATAATGCAGCCGAGGACTTCAGCGCGAAATAATTTTGAGTAATGTTTCCGCGCCATCGACGCCCACGACTGAAAAGGTCGATAACCAATATTAATGCATCTTATTCCACTTCAAAACCTTTTTAGGGAACTGATTCCCCTCGCGGCGGAATGATTAATCTCTCCGCCACGTGACGTCATTGGCATCATGAGTTACGTCACCGCTGCACCTCATTTTTCTTCCTCGCGAGGGCGCGCGGGCGCTCGGAGGCGGAGATGCGCCGTAAATCGAGAATCCATCACCCTCCATTTCCAACGCGCAAAACGGGCCGGGGAAAAAATATGCGAAGATAACACATCACGCAACGGACGCGCAAGAATAAATGATATCTCAACGGCATTGTCTTCTTTTTAACAAATGCGTTTCGGAGGGCGGTGGCAGGGTGGTTCGGCGTTTGTTTGGCCGGTGGGTGCTGATAGTGTCATGGCTTGTTAAGGGCGGGGTAGAGGGAGAGATGGCGGGGAGGGGGAAGGTGGAAGCCGACATGGCGCGAACCCGGCACCAATGCTCAGAGCTGAAAGTTTGAGCGAAACCATGCATTGACTCGCGCTTTTTTGTCCCTCCCATCATGCCTTCCCGCCTTTTTATTCATCTCCCGGCACATAGAAGCGTGCGTCGCGCGCGCGGAGGATGTTGGGCCGACGCGGGACATTAACAATCGACGGCGAAATGTTTTCCTGGCGAGCTGGGGAGAGAGATGGAGAAAATAAACAATGAAAACTCTTTCCGCGCAGTTTTAAATTGAAACAAGAGTTTTTGAATGGAGGGCTATGCATCTCTCCCGAGTGCGTCCCCCTACCTTTTCCTCGCCCCCAGAGAGTCTTTTGTGAGGGAGCAGGAATGGCTGTTCCTGCAGCGAACAGCCGGTAGGCACGCGAGTTCTCGTGCGTGCATTAATGTAAGTAGCACTGTTCAAGTGGTTCGCGTCGATGACTCCTGTTATTAAGATGGCTCTCGCTGTGCTCCATGGATGTGTCATGTTTTCTGCTGCTCGGTTGTAATTTTAGGACGAAATACAAGGCGGGTTTGAGGGTAAGTTGAAATAACAACACATTCTACGTGTACCTTACTAACTGTGCTCTGAGAGGTGATGAAGTGGTGTGTTTTTAACAGGCATACTACGAAAGAAATTTATTTGATGACTTTTTTTACCGAAACAAAAGATAGCTTTAATTTTATCCGGCTGTCTTCCTAAAGTTTTTATTCGTAAAACAAGCATATTCTGTTCCTGATCCTGAGACCTCTTAACCCCGGGGAAATTGATCTATGGCATATTATTGACCAAGCATTCTCTGATGATGCCTTGTACGACACTATTATTCACAACTAAATATCTTCGTTTCCATTAGAGAGCTTTTAATTTAAAGAATTCTGGCAGTCTTATCTGACCAGTCATTCACAAAAACTCTTGAGGGAAAGTGATGCTTTAGCGATAGAAAATTACTGCTCTCAAAACTATCCAAAATACACTCTTTTCTATAGCATACGCACAAATAATGCATGCTGAACGACGAAATTTTATCATTTCCGGTGTTTTGAATCATCATATACGTTGATACTCTCTAACGTTAACTATTGATACCCTCCTCCAACAGTTTATACCGTATAACGGAGTGGTGTAAAGAATAGGGGATTAGAATTAAATATTAGATAACGCCCAGATTTGAAGTTTTGTGATTAAGGTAAAGATGAAGAAAATGCGGCTGAGTTAAGCATCTCAAAGATGAAGAAAATGCGGCAGAGTTAAGCGACAGGTCAAAGACGTACCTGAGTGTTACAATGATATCAAATCTTTCATAGGGCACACACATTATAAGAATATGCGGGTGAGCCTTAAAAAAGCTGAGTTTCATTAGGCTGGTCGTAGTAACATTAAACGAAAAGGTGAGAGAGAGAGGTACCACTTCGCTTTGGCAAAGTCACATTGGGAATACTTGGCATTATTTTTGGATCCACAGGAGATAATTTTAATTCATGAATTGGAAAATGTTCCGAGAAAATCCTCTAGATGTTAAAAATTGCTATGAGAAGACTGTAACCTTGAAGGATATGCTAAAATAATTTGGTTGGGAGCCTTTTTGGTCAAAAAGAATAAAGCAAGACTAGATATATCTTTTCGCGGGATTCTCTAGTCTTGTCTTATACTTGCCTATATACCTTAGAAAGTCACATGGCACCAATGAGTTTCTTTTGAGACGATGACAGCACTAGTATGGCCCTAAAATATGCTGGTAAATTCGAATACAGAGATAACATAAAAGAAATAGACACCGTCACAGACAGAATTCAAGCACTCCTTTCCTCATACGATATGCAATCATAGCAAAATCAAACCCAAAATTAAATTAACATTAATAGTAAAATTTAATGATTGCAGTCGAACAAAACAATTACTGCATGATGTGAATTGAGGTACATACAGGATATGTGCACCAGATTTTGGCATAATAGCTAAATACATGTTAGCTCTTATTCAAAAGTACATAGAAACTAACTCTAATTCAAGGGTATGTACAGATCTAGACTAATTGATAAATTCTAAATAAACTAGTAATGCTGCATGAATAGTTGTTGCCCAAAAACCCTCGTTACACACCCTTGCGGGGCATTGTACAAATGTAGATGTAGATATATTGTTTCTGTAAGACATTGCTGGCAAGTGTATCTTTTTAAGTTGAGCAAGCCATTATTTTCCGTAAGTAAGTTATCAATTGACTTACCTTACCTTTTATAGGCTTGCAGGGAAACATTCTCCTTTCATATAAGTAAATTTATTTTATAATCGATCGTGTCAACATACATTGTGAGAACGTGCGGAAAGTTGTGTGTTGAAGATAGCGACAATGTAATTTTTTTAATACGCGATGACAATGCATGTAACAGCATATGATTTCTCTTATTTAAGTAGAAAATTATTTCTGTAACATTCATTGATAATGAAGATTGTTATATGCAAGGAAATTTGGAATAATCCACCGATTTACTGGATGAAAAAGTATCTAGGTCGTCATAGCAACAATAAAAGTAATTAAGTGGTGGTTTACAAGTTCTGATGTATTATAATGTTTTCCCCGGTACTGGAAGTAAATAAAAATATGCGATTTAGCTTAAAATACGCGAACATTCTTTATGAGTACTAGACAACAATGAATGCACCGTATAATGCTCAGGGCTCGTGTAGCAGACGTGGAGTGGCATGCGTTTTCATTATTTAAAATTGCGTCATTTAATGCACAAGGACAAGGTGTAATCATCCGGTTTCTCCACTTTAGTGGTTTAAGAACATCAACATTAATTCTAGCCTGAGTGCAATGAAAGTTTTATCCAATGAGTTTTTTCAAATACAATAGGAGTTTTGTGTGGGTGAAAATAACATATACGTTCATGGGTGCAACGGTTGACCTAAACTGACCAAAAATCATGTGACAACGAACCCTAGCAGCTACGGATACGGGCCATTCGGTTTTTCCAGTGGGAGCAAGTGACCTTTGCGTTCTCGGTGGCAATGGAATCATGCATCTACGCAGTAAAAAGGGCGTTTATCTAGAAAAAAAATTTGGTGAGAATTAACAGAAGTTTCAACTTTCTCACGCCAGTAGCCCGCCATAAAAAAATAATGTACATTAGAGCTTGAACGCACCTGTTCTGTACGATGACAACGCATTACATTATTTCATTTATCTTCATTGAAAAAAGGATGAGACATGGAACAATATTTTTATTTTGAATTATTAAGTGCAGTACGCTTTCATATTTCCCCACACCAAGCAGAACGCACGAGAACATTTTCCGATCATGATAACAACATTGTCTCTGCATCATGACAAAATAAAAATAGTACATTATATCTCTTCTTTATTAAAATGATTATGCAATCATTATGTTGTGAGACCACTTCACATACGATGGAATTAAAGTAAACAAAATTAACATTGCGTCGGAATACTAGAAATATTAAGTGAATTACATGAATGGAGAGGAAGCCGAAAAAGCGTAAGATGATATCATGAAAGTGGAAATTGGAGGAGAAAAAATATGGAATATAAATAAAACTCGACGCAGTAGACACTGACGCTAGATGAATATTGGAATAATGAAGGGTGTGTAGGGAGTGAGAGTTGGATGAGCACACAAAAAAAAGAATAGGAATTTAATCAGGAAAAACCCCTATAACTTGGGGCGTGGAGTCAACATAGGACGGGATATTTGGCGGAACTTGTAACAAATTGCTTTGGAAATCGTCACAGATTTACATGGTGGTCAACGATTAAAAAGAAAATCAGCGGGGGAGGGGGGCACAAAACGGGTAGCTGCTAATGTGACAGAGTCCCAGGGGTGACTGAAGCTTATTTACACAACTCTTAAACGACCGCTGATGCTGGTCAGCTAAAATAAGCTGGCTTCACAAAGCCGTTGCGTCCGTCTCCGAAGTCTGTTTTACGACAAGTGAGTCCGCTAGGGTGAGGATACGTCATTTGAATTCAGCCATAAGTGCACTGATACCTCGGAAAAATCAATAGGCTGTTGCAAATCTAGCGGGGTCGTACTCCTCAGAGACAGTTTTGTCTATAAAAGCAGCAGAGTTGAGAAACGAGGACGAAAGTCACGAGAGAACTAGCTAGACTTGGGATTTCACAAGGATACAAGGCAATCGAGTTTACCACAGACACCGTGGGGATTATTAGCACAAAAGCGCCACATATCATATCGATGTCTATGAGCAGGATAATAGTTTTTGACAGTCTTTAGTTTTTGCACATATCACCTAGCGATAAATTCAATGCAATAAAAAAGGATGGTATTTTTTTTACTTTGAACTTATCTCAACTGTTGAAAAAAAGAGAGACGTTTTAGGCGTGATATGGTGGAATATCGTGATTAATTACAAATTGGCAATTCCCCATAAAATCCCATTATGTGGAAAATTGATAATTTTTATTTAATCAACTATTTTTGACCAACACGAATAATTTGCACAGAATACTATTATTCCCCAAAATTATTAGCGCTCCTTCAAACACTTCATTCTCATTCTGACTGGTACACCTTGGAAGTTTAAGAAATTAATTGGCATCTATTAAATGAGTGATATACGGAATACAGGAATAATAAACAGTAATTGAGGGAAATTGGAAAAAAAACAAGAATAAACTCAGCGAATGATATTAGTGGTGCGATGCAAATTCTTCTGTTCTCATTTAAGATTTAATTCCGATTCATACTTCAATAGGCTTTAATATTGCCAATGATTCTTGGAAGTTAGCGGACACTTGTTGGCCAACGACGCTCAGGGAATTAAGCATTGGAAATAAAGGGAGGGAGGGAGTAACGTATAAAAAGATATGCGCCCGACCGGCGTAAGCTTCCGAGAACGTCAAGCAATTAGGAGGCACTTTCACATCCATAAAATTTCACTGTGAAAACACATTGGAAGCTAATGTGGGGACACGCATAGAAGGGCCTGGAGTCACTAAAGGGGGATTGACGGTTTTATAGAGATTAGAAGGGAAATTACCTATACCTTTGAGTTTATATTCACTGAACAAAATTGCTCTTCTTCAAATCTCACCCAACGCTTTGATTGTTTGGTATTTAAAATATAAGTGACAGTTAAATAATTGAACATTGCGTCAATTTTAAATAAGATCATATCAAATACCTTATTTTTATCAATAAATTAAACACACCTCTATTAAGCCTAGGTCCTTGCATGTAAACGAGCGGATGATACGAAATAGCAAACGGAATCTTACTTATAATTTATCTACTGAGTAAGATTAGTAGAGTCTACAACAGAATAAAACGCAACCTTTGTCAACTGCTGTGGAAATTATGGATTCAGGGAATTAATACTTTCGCATATGATACTTCCAACCTCTGTCTCGACTGAAGTAAAGCATTGACGGCCTTAAGAGAAAAAAGAATGTGAGGCCTATTGGTAAGAAAACATTCCAGTCACATTTAAAAAGTATTTTTAGAGGGATGTACATTCAAACAGTATATACAGTATAAACAACTTGAAGTTCGGCAGGAGAATTGTTGTTAGTAATATGTGGAGTACCTCTATGAAAATCATTCGCAGGAAATAAAAAAGTTATATACATGATAGTGGCTTTCCACCCACACCGTTGTGTGTAAGTAAAACCTCCATGAAAAAATGCCAAAATTTCCATATTTGCCGAATTGGTGAGTGGTTCAGGATTCTTAGGCATTGTACGTGACAAAAATAGCTAGAAAAAAATGAAGAAAGTATTATATGGGCTGTATACGATAAATTTTTACGCGTTTGTCATATTGAGAGAATGGATAGGAGTCAACTGACTGAAAAATTTGAAAATTGGAACTTCTTTTATTGAGCGAATTATTTAAAATCCCAAACAATGTCGGCAGATTAAATCCCCCTCATAAAAAACGACAGCCAAACTCCAGCACTGACCAATTTGAACATTCCACAATCTCTCTCACCATTTGCGATAGCAAAAGAAGACTATCAACCTAACACTTTCTGCCGTACGTCCTCTTAGATGATGGCAAGGTAATAACTTGGATGGATATATTAAAGCTTTCGAAAAATAATGTTTTACTTTTCGTGAAATGAGCGATGAAAAAAATGTTTGGGGTACCTCAGAGGTTGCTAGGCTATCCTTAATGTTAAGAGTCGTATCGGTAGATAACATTCCCACATCTAATGCCATCAGGATTTCAACGTTCTTGTGAGACAATGCATGACTGTGAAAGGGAAAAAGAAGAAGTACACACGAAAGTACAGGATATTAGGCAGCGAAGGGAAACTAGATTTTTAAAACTTTGTCGCGATAAAATTAGAAGGAAACCGAGATCTTAAGAGGAAACAGGCTGGGAATAACTCACGGAGGGAAGGTTAAATTACAAGAGAAATCTCTTGCGTGCATTGAAAGGTCTCTTTTAAGATGATGTTGAAAACTGATCAAAATTCCCAAGAAAAATAATATTAAATAGATCAATTGTAGAACCAACATCATTAAATTGATATTATGACCGCGTTAGATGAAGGACCAGAAAAACTGAAAACCGTCCGCACTAGGCGGAAAACATTTAACATTCTAAGTAGCCAAGTACATCAGCATTATTCTCTTCATCTTATTTTTTTGTTTTTCTTGTTACTAGCAGCTCATGTTTCTATGAGTGGTGGCATATTTTATATTTAGATACCCTAATGAATATGTAATTATCGCTAAAATATTATCCAATAGTTGCTCTATTTTACATAGTTACCATTAGCTAACAATTTTATAACCCTCAACTTTGATTTTGCGTTATAGCGTGGAATTACCCTCTGCCATACACCACAGAGGTGAATTGCTGAGTAGCATTAAGATGTAGTTAAGGGAAATCATAAAAAAATTAAAATTTCTAGAAGCAACTAAAAATAAGGTTTATGCGACTTTTTCTATAAGGCAACGATTTGAAAGTTTTGCGTGGCACGCGAGAGAAAAAAAACTAGCATTTATTTTAAGCATTTTATTTATCCCACGCGAAAGTCTCTCCTTCCCTCGTTTTATCCCGCTGATCTCATCTGGCGATGAAATGAGCGGTCTTAATTACTTCATTGTGAGCCAGAACTAAAGCCTACACATAACTTACACTTACTTACCTAAACTTACTTACACTTAAGCCTAATCTAAAACTTCTTTCAAAAATATTAAGTCTGGCTTTCGCTGGACGAGACTATGGGGGCTTCCTATTCGGAATTATATACTAACCCGGCAACACTTACTTTCCCCTAACAGCAAGCGGAGCTTCTTTCATCTTCTTCCGGTTTATTAATTAACAATTTAACCACTGAATCCTAAATACTCGCTGCACGTTACCAAACTACGTTCAAAGAATTAAATGAAAACTGAATAAAAACCATATGGAGCGTAGTGCTTTATGGAAGTGTACCATGATCTATGAGACAAGAGAATGTGAGTCGAATGCATTTTTGAGATGTGGGTTTAGCGGAGAATGGAGAAAATAAGTTGGACGGAACAGGACAAACAATGAAGTTTTTAAAAGGTTGGCCGAAGAGAGGAAGTTACTAGGAGAAATCCGAACAAGGCGGAGAAAGTGGATGGAGAAAACACTGAAAGGTAGTGTTTATATATTGAATGACATGGTAAAAGGGAGAACTATGGGTAGGCGGGTTAGAAGATGCGAGAGAACAGGCTTTTTAGACAGCGTGGCGGTTGGTAGAAGTTACGCAGAAGTGGGGAAAGAAATAATGTTAGGTAAGAAAGATGAAATAATTGTGATGCGTAGAAGTAAATAGCTGCTAGGGATTGCCTAAAAAATCTACCCTTATTGATTGAATTCCATGAACAAATGGATGATGCGAAGACAAAATAAATGACTGGTCACAAAAAATCCTGATCATCTTATACCCACAGTTGAAATGAAATGAACACTTTTAGTGTCGATTCTACGAATAAAGGGATCAGAAAATGATGCGGGCTCGGATAGAAATCGTTTAATGTATATTTCTTGTCCCATTGCCTAACATCGGACTGGCACTTTCCCGAAACAATTCCACAGAATCAAGGCTCCGGAATCCGAACGACACGTGCGGATTTCAACCACATACACGTTCTTTCTACAAGCCTAAGTGGGAACGAATGCATCCCTGTGGTAATGCTTCCATGAATATTCCAAATAACACCTAATGAACGAATTAGGGAAATATATGCAGATATGTTACACCAAGAGAAAGGCGCCATAAAAGCTTCACGAGGCCCCAGGGGCGCCGCGTACGGTGTGAATGCAGAAGAGCCGCGTGATTCTGCCGCGCCGTTCTCCATTTTTGCTGTCATTAAATATTATAATTGCTTTATATTCGCGGCTCCTCTCGACGAGAGCTCATTTTTGACCATGCCTAACATGCAGATTCACAATAACGTAGAGGTAATAACAGCGGAAGCCATCTACTACATTCGCAAGGGGTAAATTTTATTAATTTCGTCAGGCAATAAAATTCCAATTAGTTCCCTTTTAATGATACTGTATTTCCACAGGGGAATGCTCATATGCTGTAGCCAATTATGATACCTGAACGACGTACGTTGTGATAGGATTACCTCCTGAGACGAATAGTACACTTCAGGGGTCACGACCACATCTAGGGTGCCCAGAATCGATTAATTGAATGCTTCAATTGACGTTAACGTAAACTCGATACGCTTCGAAAATATGTTCATGCTCCGTGCGATAAAAATATTAAAAGTTCACCAAAAATAACACAGAACTTCGTGGAAGGTAAGCATATAACGACAAGATTCGAATGAATGTCTTTCGGGTGAGGATTACTTTTCCAGTCAAAGAGTGCAAATCATGAGATTTTGCACGCGAAGTGTCGGTCATGAACGATCTTTACCCTAACTAATAGTACGTGTACGGGAGCATGAAACGCTAATTAAAGACAAATATATGTTTGTCAAAAACTAATAACACAAAAACAAAAAAAAACTAGTATTTTCAGGAAAAAAAATGAGATATCAAGCTTATGAGATGAGGGTGTGGAAAAGAATGGAGGAAAATAAGGTGTCCCAAGAGGAAGACCAACACCAAATTTTTAAAGCTGATGGTGGAAGAGTGAAAAATACTGTGTGAAATTCGTAAAAGGTGGATAGGTGGCTATAGTATATATTCAGAGGAAGTAGGATGTTGGTGAGGGGGAGAGGAAGGAAGACCTTTTGGATGGCAGTATGCAAGAAAATCAAAGAAGAAAATAACGCAGGGTAAATGAGTTGAAGCAGGATTCCACGCATTAGCTGTTGCTAGCCACTGCACAAAGCCTACCTTTATTATTACATTATTATTTATTATTAAAATGTACCCTGCAAGCTACCGGTAGGGTGTGTGGAAGGGATTATATCACCAGAGTAATTTTGACCCAAAATACTTTTCCCCCCTCGTGCGGTCGGATAACGTTGTTCTGATCCCTTATCGTTCGTGGGAAAAATGACATCATATCTACTAGTATAAATATATATCGTCTTATCTATATCTATATACAATGTTCTACACTTAATCTCTCTAATTTTATTAGCATGATCTCTCCCAGTATAGAACAATGGGGTTAATACGTAATACATCTCAACATCATCACTGAAAAGACATCCAATTTACGCGTGAGATTTAATCTGTAATTTAACCTTCGCTCCGTGAGTGATTCCCAACCGAGCTTCTCAAATAATTTTGAAACGCTACTCAATTTGTTGTGATAAATTTTTACAAATTTAGCTCCTCTACACTTCAAGCGATCCGATTCGGCAATTACTGCAATACAACTTCGTGAGGATAGCATATACTAGCAGGATATTCTAAATGAGGTCTAACTAGCGAAACACAACTTTTCTCTATTACCTTTTCATCACATTTCCCCAATACTCTTCTGATAACTCCTAATTTTTTGTTATCGACAGATGTTTACAACTCACTTCTTCTTTTTAGACCATAACCTTTTATATATCATTGAAGTAGAAAAAATCCATTTTCTCGCATATCATATTTAAATTGCTTTCCAAATTGTTTTCGAATTATGTCTTGCCGGAGCATACGCTGCGATATTCTCAAGGTGAGATATTCCCTGTGAATCCAAGTCTTTACGGAAGGCGCACGTGCCTCAATTCGGTAGAGTACACGAGAAGTTTATTGGGAAATGGCTTTGTGTGCGGCGAGACTGCAGTAAACATGCACGTGTGCCGCAGACGAACGCAGGGCAATCGAACACAATAGAAGTCCGCGGAGCTTTTCTAAAATACAGAATGCATTATGAAACGAAGCCATAAAATTCTATCACAATGTTTATTTTATGATTCACCAACCTCTCGGTGACTGATATTGGGTATTTGGAATGCCTTGCTATTGAATTTGTGTTGGATACTGCTCTACAGTATACTAGTTCCATGACGAGGCTTGGCCTATGAATCCGAGTCAACTGCCAGGACTAACGGCATCCAAAGTCAGGGCTTCCTCACTTCTGTTTGGAAACGCGTCTCAAAACGCTTTCAATGACTTTTTGTCATTTCGGATGCGGATTTCGTATGCCGAAAGTAAATGGTGGTGTATTCTTAAAATCGTAGGGCGGGCGTCTAAATTGGAATGTAAATTACACTGACGACGTTACAGACATTCCACACTTGTTGTAGGCAAAGTTGCTACAATACTCCGAACCCTTAATTGATTTCACCTAAATTTATTCATTTCTTTTTTACCTATAATTCCATTATTAAGGTGTTTTATATTTATCTCCATGAGATACGTATAGAATAGACAAAAAACAGCAATTTAAGGTACCATCGTGGCATACCGTTTACCTATTCTTTCTTTTCACGTACACGGTGTAAAATTCTCACCCAGTAGTGTGTGAACTTCAATATCAAATTCATGCACATATGAAAACTCTGGGCATCGAGAACTGACATGAAAACTTATTATTACCTTTTTGGGCACTTTGTACCCATTAGGTCCTTTTGACAAGGATATTTTTAAGTAAATATTTGCCATAATCCTTGAGTTTGACAACACGTAACTATTATAATTATTGTCATCTCAACGTGGTTATACGGACATATTTCGTAGACCATTATCAGCTGTTACATTGATATCAACCGAAAATGAAATCCATTAATCATTCTTTTATTCCCAAGTTATTTGTTCAGCCATATTCCATTACCATTATTATTTTAAACCTTAAACACTGTGTTTTGACCAAATATGATTCGAAACCAATCTTAAAGAATATTATGTTAATTTCACAATAATTAAGAAAACATTCCTCAATCACTAGAAATGTGGAAATGCTACAGAATGCGATAACCAATCACTATAAGTCATTTGATAGCCTAAACACAACTTCCTATATGTACGAGTACCAGTACTCGTATTTAATCTAAGCTATCGATCGACAGAAACCACTATGGCAATAAATCGACACATAGGAAACTTTCAAGGCTGAGAAAAAATAGTTTAGAACTGTGCGAGTGGTAACGGAGTACCCCAATGGAGATTACTTGAATATATAGTATGGCTTTTACCGTGTAAAGATGTTTTCACCTAAGGACTATCTACAAGTACTATATCCGAATCCACAAGGAAACCATATAATAATGGGGTTTACGGGAAATGTACATTTCTCGTGCCGTAAGACAGGGAAGAACAGCCCCGGGGAATGTATGAAGCAAGGTGGTGCTACAGATGAACGAAAAAGATTGAATAGGCCGAGAAAATCGTCAATGAAGAAAACCGACGAGTGACGGGAATAAAGAGAGAAAGAGATTTGTTGAAGGGAAGACCAACCTCTGGGACGGTTTGTTTGTTGGGGAGCTAATCATTACCAACATTCTGGGAATTGTCGAGTCTCGACAATGACGAAATTTTGATGTCCTGATCTCGATGACTTCTGAAGCTTACGAGCAAGAGTTGGGAATCGTCGGGGTTGTGAGGTTACCACCTCGGTATTGTCGGCGAACGACACTTCCGAGAACTTGCTGAGTGGACCTCTCAAAGACAATGACGGACGTGAGAATGGGCAAGGACAACAAAAGAAGTCCAGGAACGACATTACTCGAATAAATAACGATGAATAAACATGCAAACGTAGGGAGTTGACGACGATGCTACTGAGATGAGAATGGAGTAGAGTGCTGCGGACAACTGTTCTTCTTGCTGACAACAGGGGATGACAATGGACCATGATACAATCCATCCTTCCAATTTTTTTTAACCCCACTCCGGATCAAGCGCGTCTTACGCCGGAGTCCTCACATAAATTTTCGCACACGGACAACTGAATTTTAACTGCTCATTTGCACCATCCATGAATTTTCATTTCCGGAAATGATTATTTCAAGCAGTTCATCGTTTCAATATATCACAACAAAAAAAAAGATCACTCCCCTACATTCTCCCGCTCGACACTGAATTACGCACTTCATTCTAAACGCCCTTTCTCTTATTTCATTTCAACCAATTACGGATGCAGCATCACTTTCCCCATTTGTACGATTTATCTCTTTCCTCCCACGGGATTCCTTGCCGCTGCCCTTTTTCCTGCCCCGTGTAGATCACCCGCAGCTTAAAACCGATTTCCATAATTAATAGCAGTACTTGCCTTCCTTCACGCCTCTGTTTCACCATCAACCTTCTCCAACCATGTCATTTTGCGTGAATCACTATTTAAAATCAAGGCACACACACTAATTTGTCGGCAGTTGATGAAGAGGAATGAATATTTTTGAACGAAAATAGGAAGATTGCTGAACTATGCTATTTAGACATTACCCATCTGGGCACTCAAAATACTCAGATATCAGCACGTAATTGATTTTTTCCGGTCACTTTTAATACATGAATTTTTTGTTACGGCCAGGGTTTTCCTACTAAAAACTACAAAAACATAATATTTGAAATCTTACCACATTATCCATAATATACGTCGATTGATTTTAAAATACGGCCCTATCCTGTTATAAATCTATTGTCTCTATCACATTCATAGATCGATTTCTTCATACTTGACCTTCTGTTCCTGAGATTTCTACAAAAATCCTATCTAAAAAATTTTTAACCTCGTATACTGTGAAAATTAATGAACATATGCCGAAATATGAAATGTAGATAAACTCAACTGTTTCACTTCGTAGTTTAGAATATTGATATTCATACACAGAGACAGGAGTACCTTTCCACATGTGCGCGACGAGTTTCACCAATGAACCCGTCAGTCACCAAACTTCTTTAGAAAAATAACACTGCATTTTTGTTTTAGTAGTAAGTAAAAGTAGATAAGATCTTCATATATGTCGAAACGTTACTTAAGGCAAAAAAAATTGAACAGGATCAAGAGAAAGGTCTCCAAAATACGCCACGGGAGGCAAAATGCCAAGAAACTGTACGAAGACGAAGAAGCAGGCATGTATTGAACTAGTTTAAGATTGTATCGTAATAATTCGATACATGCACTGATGTGATATTTGCTATCTTCAGCGAGGCGCTGATTTTATTTTTCCCCTCCTCAAAATATCGTTTTATTTTGTCTATAATGCAAATAAAATGCTGTCCAAAAGACTGAAAATACATCTTTCCTCAATATATTAATATTGAAAAAAACGGTGCGAATCATTTTGCTAATTAATCAGCACATATCCTGTTTAACTTTGGACTAAGTAAGCAGTGAAACGAGCCTGGAAGTATAATTCTACGGCTGATGCGAGTTACAACCATATTCGCCATCTGTCGCCAAGTATTATTAATCTAAATTAATGGGTATTAACTCATTAATGATTACGAATGGCCTGGAATTAATTGATCCAGATTCATCGTGACGTGCAGGGTAATTTGAGTCATCAGTTCTTATCGAAAAAGAGGAATGTTTATTTTTAGTGTTAGATTTCATTCTGCTTTTAAGTATAATTTTACGCGAAGGATTTATATAGACGGCAGATATATGAAAACGCCCATTTTATAAGGTATGGGCATATCAGTTATGCACTAAATGGTGCGGAGTTACCGTGAAAATTTGGAAACCAATTTGTTGACTGCTCTCAGATAAAAAAAATTGAGGTCACAATATATTTTTTTTAAAAATATTGATGTTTTGCGAAAGTAAGTAATCAAAAGTGACGTTGCAAAAAAATTGCTTCATTTTCATGCTAAACAATTGAGAAATATAAAAATGTCTCAAAGCACGCCGAAACCGTAGAGTAAAGGAACCTAATATTAGATTACGTGTTTCCCTTAAGCAATTTTGCCAGCGTGTTGTTCTGCTCAGTTGCTTACTTTCCTTAATTACAAAAGGCTTCCATTTACTATACTCCACAAATGATTTGAGAAATGTAGTCATTATGGTTCAACGCTAAGCATAGATTTTTAGTTAATTAATTAATAAAAAGCACAAATACCTATGGGATGTGCGACATAAAAACATTAACTCTACATAAATTACACATTTGATTGAATCAGATTTTAATCCAATTAGTTTTAACTTTCCGTTTCATCATTAAGGCAAGGAACCTTTTTTGAGAAAATGGCGAATGAAGAGAAAGGGGGAAAGGAGTTAAACTTCGTTAAGCTCAGTCTAGTATGTCCTAAACAGAATTAGTCAAACGTGGTTGCCAAAAATTCGAGAACGGCTTTTCAAACGCAAAATAACTAGCAATTATATTATCACACGGGGTTTACAGCAGCCGGTAATGCATTAACTGAGACATGGTACACGAAGAAAAGCGAATTCACCATCGGAAATGCCCCCAAGCGCAGCGAACCTCCGATAACATAAAATCGCTCAGAATGACAAAGCAGCTCATGATTTTACGAAAAAGGTTGATACTAGTAGTGCTTCGAATAGTAACTTATCCTAGAGTAAGCCGAGCCCTTACTATGTCAACGCCGCAGCCCTCGAACGAATAAATCCCCCGATATCCAATGGACAGGTGGAACGAAATCTCGCGTCACGTGCGGACGATCAAGTAATTGTCCCCATGGGTACACATTTTTGAACGAAATGTAAATAGCTGAGTATTTTTTGAGTGGAGCATTACTCATGTGGACGTCTAGGAAAAATCTTTTAATGGACGATTGAGTGTCCACACTCGTTATCCTAAACGAGGGGGACTAAGAGCGGAGCCCAATGATGGAACATGGGGGCATCGCCACCAACGTCCCACGAGGGGTACACCATGAAACAAGACCCACCCCTCCCACCTCCATCTCCCCCGCCCACTCCAATCTCCTACGCCACCCACCCACGACTCCCTTTCCAAAACCGTCCCCCCTTCCCCGTTGTGTCATGGACACCAATCCTGTCTCTCGCCGCCTTCCCCTCGCGAGATATGACTCATTTGCCTCCCGACTCTCCCATACGGTACGATGGGGAGGGAAACAAAAACTTTTTTTTATATCATCCCATCCCCCGTTATCCCTCACTTCCCCGTTGGTACTTCCCACCTCCTGACGGGTACGGCTACGTTTTTTTTTGAGCCATCCGCTGACGTCCCGTACCCACTCCATCCGATACTCTTCCCTCTCCCATTTCCATCTCTTTCCCATCCTTCCCTTCCCAGTATATCACTCACCCGCTCCCCCCTTCCCCAGAGCCCTTCTCGTCGCCCTCCTCCGGCCCCGGCGCTCATAAACCCTCACTCCATTCCACTTCACCCATCCCCCCGGCGACCTCTCTCTCTCTCTCAATATTCGCTTCTTTTCGTTTCCCTGTTTCCATCGTTATTTTTTGTGTGACGATGGTTCAAATTAAAAGATTGGGGGTGGGACCTGATGGTCTCAATTTTGTCTAAATGAAGTCTGATCCCTCCTCCCCCACACCATTGTCTTTTTTTGTCTCAGCCTCGCCGTCTGCCGATTCCCTCACCCTTATCTCTTATCCACCCACTACTCCCTTCCCAAATTTTCCCTTCGCACCAATTTGTTTCCGATTCCACGCTCTGGCTCACGTTCTCCCTTTTTGGAACCCACTTACCTCCTCCGTAGTTGTCTATCGATGCCTCAGATTTCAAAAGACGTAATATCAATTCAATTTTTCCTGTGGCTAAACCTGAACTTTGTGTTTCACAATTCATCCTCACTTAAGTTTCCAGTAATTTGTAATTAATGCCTAATATTAGACTTACCAAGTACGGGCAATAATCATTGCGTCTATTACGATTCAGTGCGTACACTACACGTAACTTACAATTTGAACATCTTATAATGGCAAAAATCAACTGTTTCACATTGTTTTGTTTTTCTTAATGGGTGTTTTGATGAGTTCTTTGCAATTTTGTATTCAAACCACAAATTTCTCTTAGAAACTTAAGTAATTTTCGGTTTAATTATCACTACATTTGTCAATATTAATATCCAATTCATACTTACGACATAATAAATGTAAGCACTAATTTTATTTATGATCCAAAGAGTTTCTTCCCCAGAACGATTACTACTTTCCTTATATACTGCATTTTACTTAAGCACATGTACAAAAAGTCTTGTTAGAAAATGATGTGAGAGACGAAAGAATTATGCGTCTGCGTATTACTTGAAGATGTGTGTGCAACTATGTAAAATATCAAATTCATCCCTTATTATTGACGAATTTTCATATTTGCAATCACTCCTGTCGTGAGGGTTGATGGGTGCATATTCTCGAATCCAAAGGACGGGGTAGTAGTCCATTTCTTTTAAAATGTTTCCCGGTTTGATTGTGACATTGAGATCTTTCGTTGGATGGGGGAGGCATACACCATTATTAATAATTTCTCTTTCGTCTCCTTGTGAAGAGAGTGAAACGGAAAAAACTCCTCCGGAACAAGGGAGCCTCAAGGAAAGAAAACATGGGAGAAATCACGACAAGCAAATTTAAATTCTTGACATAATTAGGCATTAGAATAAACATTTGCAATAAAATCATTCAACGAAACAAATTTCGAGTCTTCACTTAAGCTCAGAAATTTTATAAACATTTTTCCTACTAGTAAAAAAATACCTTCCAATAAGCCAGTTGCTTACGAGTCTTCTCTCGAATGAGAGAACAGACCACAGTTTTCAACTCGGAATCAGTTTGATAGGCAAGGATGGACTCTTCGTAGCACCACTGGTCATACGTGCATGGATCTTCAAGACGCTCCCTTTAGGGGAAGGCAAAGTAAAAGCGTAGTGGCAGTTATTACGGGTGGTGACCGATAGCTGAGGTCATATTAACTATTGGAAATACGTGAGCGATTCGGTAAAGATAGGATCTTCAGGGAAAAGTGGAAGAAGAATGGGGAGGAACTCGGCCTAAACATTAGCTACCCTAAGATGCCAAGGAATCACACACGTCACATCCGACGGACGGAGTACTCTTCTCGAAGTGCTCTCCACAGAGCAACCCAGGTTTACCCAGGATCAGGATATAATCGAATGAATCCAGCCACTAAAGGGACTCGAAAATGGGATCACATGGTGGAAAACTAGTACACCAGATAACGTACCAAACCAATCCCAAAGTAGTAAGAAAAACTGAATTTACTCATAAGGTATCTCAGGGAACTTACTTTCTTTTACTATTTGCATTCCATACCGCCCTATCTTTGCATGCTTCCTTCATCCCTGTCATATTTATACACTGTTTCACGCATGCGCTTTTGTAACTGAAGCTCCTAATATTTATTGCCCTCAGAGTCTCTTCAACTACATTCACCTGTGACTTCATTTTGAAATTTACACATTCGAGAAAGAAGGAGCGATTCCATTCCAACGCAGCTCACAGCTGCCGTTTCCCAGAAAGTTCTGGTGTCCACATAAAATCTCAACTTGGGATCGAATATTGTGCCCAGAGGCATTATATCTCTGTTTTCAACTCGGGAGCTTCCACCCGCAAGATTGCTCCCCAATATTACATCAACAATCTACTATGACACTAAGGTGCAATAACTACTAAATACTCATAAGATAAATGATTATTTAAATATTTAATTTAACGTCAATCGTCATCTCATTTCAAAAACATTTTTTAATATATGCCAATTCAGGAAACTCAAAGGGAAAAAGCCCACCGATGTACTGATAACATTACAAAGCAGCTGTTATGAGAAAGGCCAACATGCACCGCATTCCGAGAATATTGCCCTTGCAGTCGAATATTCTCTGTGAACAATGGTTTGCAGGGAAAGTGATACACTGGAAAAAGTCGGTTTGCGAAATTCAGAATCGCGAGTTCTCAAATTCCGTTTTGCAGAAGCAGGACGGGAGCAGTGGCAACGTACATGGTGCAAAAACAACACAAAATCAATACTTTCGGTGCTTTTTAATATTGACCATCTACACTAGATTCACGAAATAGAACACCTCAGTCTAATTATACGATAATAATGGCGTTCTGCGTATGCACAATTGGACTCCTGTGGTATAAGGAATTCTGAATGAGGGGCATTTTATGCCAAATCATTATTAGTTTTCCATGCATCCTTTGGAATCGAGACAAATTTCAATGTCCGTATAAAAATTTGGCGACTTACAAAGGTTATCTGAAAGTAGTGAAACTAATATAAAGAGCTAAAATTAGTATTGGCACCTGCTGATCCCTGATGATCTATTAGAAAAAAATACCGCTTTACTAATGTTAAAAAAATAATCGACAAACAAAAATTACTTTTCGATTAAATTATTTTTACCAATTTATTGCCAAATATTTCCTTGACATTTTCATTTTTGAGAAGTTGGAAATACAACGGACTTGGACGGAAATCTCTTACTTCCGCGATCAATCTGTCTTTAATCGGATTCTCGGACACGACAAGAGATAAAATTACCTCGTGATCACATAATTCTCACGCAGATCATGGCTGAGATTCTGATTCCAATTCGTCATCAATCAGAGAGAAAGGACTAAAGGAAATTATCGTATTCGTTTTCCTTAAGCGCATCTTTTATGTCGTTCTTCAATTTAATTCGTTGCCGTTCGTTTGCTCCTCAGATGAATCACAAAGGAAAATCGAGGAAAGGTAGGTATAAGCAAATTTACTCCGAGGAATGGCATTTTGAATAGAACCGAGTACACGGTGATATTAAATAGGGATATTATGAGGATTAAGCAGAGAGCAAAGATATCTTCTTCGCAAAATTTTACCGCTATTATTATTCCGTTACACGCTTATTCATGAAACTGGAATTAGAATCAACATGCCAATGAATCGACGCCATTTCAGGTGTTTATGGTAAGAACAATATTTGAGCACCATTGATAAGCGTTCTCTAAAGATATCCTTGAAAATTACTGGACATTTTCACACGAAAAATATATTAATTTCGGAAAATCTTTTGGCGAAAAGCCGACGCAGTCGACCAGCGAGGGAAAAGTTGAATAAAGAATTTCCAGGTAAAACATTTTAATATTTACAAACTCTTTACACGTCTAGGTAATGAAAATCACGCTTTGAATCGTTAAGCACGGTTTCCGTTATAACTATACTGCACTTAAGAATTTTCGTTCACTTCCATCTTGAAGTGAACTAAACGATAAATTAAAACGGTAACATCTCAAAATGGTAAATTTTGTGTTGAAAAAGAGTAGCTGCAGGTAACGCCATATTGAAAACCGTAGAATTAGTCCTATAATACGACAAATAACCGTTTAGAAATTGCAACATACAAAGGACATCAAACTCCAGAAGTTCAATCAAATAGCAATATTAGTTAATCCATTTAAATTTAAAAAATACACAACCGTTACCTTTCCTACCACCTTCCAATCTGAATCAGCACTATGCCTAAAAATCCTATATAAAATACAAAAGGAAACCAAAATTTTAAATAATCGTGCGAACTTCAATGTATTTAAGAAGAAAAACGTAACAAAAAATTTTTTCCAGCATGAACACTCGTTGATTCCTTTTCAATTAAATCCTATCATATTCTTCCGTAATTATACAATGAATGTCCCTTGCTGCCATTGGTGCTTTTTAGGTGTCAAAACGTGAAATCCTAACTTTTGAACGGATTTAGACACACATGTTTACAGAATAAGACAGTTGGGTGGATCCATTTTCTTATCAGACTCTATTTCCTATCTCCTTCAGTATAATGAATAGAAATTGCATGAAATGCAATGAACAAACTTAAATACTCCAAGACCCCACAATTTACATTTGACCAAACAACTTAATTAACAGATAAGACTAAGATGAAAATGGAACGACAAAATGAGGAATAAATTTACTCATGAGATAAAATGCAATGAAAAGTTAATAATTACATACATACTTCCAGAGTACCTCTCGGAATAAGAACCGGTATTGGTTTCAGTATTACTTTTAGCATGTACTTTTATTGCGCTTTCGTGTATTCCTCATGGATAGAACCAGTAATTTTACCCGAATTATACACAAATTGAATGAAATGATTGTGGGCTTACCAGAATAGGTTAAATTTAGTGAGGTTATTGGAGAAATTACGACGGGAGTTTAACCAGAGATGAGGATAACAAGAGATACTAAGACTTATGACAGAGATCAAGATTTTCTTACCACACCAGTGGAATTGTAATAACTCCTCAGCGGTTCAGTAAAGTAAACCACTAGGAAAAAGTGGGAACAGTTGAAACAAGTACAATACATTTGAGTACTACTGTTTCTCCCTTGGCTCAATTCACGAATAAAGTAAGATGTATATGACAGCACTCAAAAATAATTTTAAATGAAAATCCTCGTAGTCTTCCATGTTTAAACACTCGCTGTTATTGCCACTTTTGGCAACTTAACAATTACAAATTAAAACCTGGTGTAGTATTTGAAGACCACAGCCATCCGAGTTGCCTGGAATGGTTAATAATAGACAAAACTGCAGTTTTAGATGAAATCCGTTGGTGTGCAGATAATACAGTGATTTGAATATAAATATTTAGCAAAGAGAATCGAGCGATTTAGATGCATCTCAAATTGACGTAATATGCGGAAATTAGAACTGGATTCAATAGAGGTACTACAGTATTTAAAAAAAGAGTTGATTCAGGGGTTTATTGTACTGATAGATTAGATTCACGAGGAGGTGTACGATTAGGGAAGGAAATTTGGGACCAATATTACTGGAATTTCATTTTGGGCTCCCCACAGTTGCTTTGCGGGGATATTAACAGTGAATCGATGATAAATAAATATAATGATATATATATATATATTTTATAAATCGATTTAATAATTGATAAATGTCTATTTGTATGAAGACATTCAAGGTTGGGTATTGCCTCAATTATCTTCCTCTAAGACTCTATTTAGAATTTAGAGCGAAAAGGGTCAAATAGCCTGCCTAGAAGTTTCATTCTGACAGCATCAAGAAATAAGATCAACTGAAGATAGTCCGATGCGTCACTAACTCATTATAGCAATAAAAAGTACCATTAATATGTCGCATCAGATGAGTTTAGATTCACTGGAAAAAAACTGTTATAATGATAGATTGGAATAATCAACTTCGAGTATCCAGACTCACACTTAATAAGTAATCAACTGGTCGTAACCAAACTAAGTTGTGTAGATCGGGCTGCGAGCATAAATAAGGGACATATGAGCCAGAGCTAAATAATTTAGAAACCAAATTTCACCTCAGAGAGTACCTATTACCTAGAATGCCAGGAGGCAGAAAATAAGGACTCCCATCTTTTAATCTTAAACGCTGGCGAGACTTTACCGCTCCCCATCATTTCCATTATTGCTCGCACCCAATAACTCAAACCATTGGTTGATCTTAAGGACGTAGAGTGGATACAGCGGGACATATTACACTGGCAATATCAAACCACTCTGTTTTCTGCTCGGCGAACAAAAAGTCAAATGGCATTCGGCGCCTTTCAAGAGACTACATCTCCTTTCAAGAGTTCACCGTGGTGGAAGTGTCGAACTAGAATGAAAGAAAAAATGTCAGCGGCAATTCCTTTGGCGACGGAAGAAAAACAGGGGAAAAAAAACCAAACGCCAGAGCTATGGCACCTATTCAAACACGCCCGCATGGTTGCTCGAAGGTAGCTTTGAGGGAAGAGGAAGGGAGGGGGGGAAGAGATCTCCTAGCTCAGCCTCCCAACCGAGTAATCCGCCACGCCGGGGGAGTGGGGATGGACCCCTCGCTTCGCTGTCCTCAGCCGGGCTGAGGATCTCCCCCCAGGGTTTTCTCGCCGTCTTGCGTCGTGCCACCCACTTAGGTTCTCACCCCCCACTTCCTTCGTCATTAAAGAATATAAAAAAACCGCCCCTATCCCTCCGCTCATTCGATTCCACCCTGAGCGATGCTGCTGCGGTACATCGTCCGCGATGCTCGATGGCCGTGCGATATCGCAATGCGACGTCGCGTCGCTCGAGCTATGCGTCGGAGAGCGACGCGAATTTAGGTCGTGCGGGGCATTCCGTTCCACCTTCGATATAAATAAATGTGGAGGTGACGGGGGTAGCGAGGAGATTTTTTTTTTCTGGCCAAGTGGGCGAGCATAGACTCCGAAGGTTTTGTGTTGTAGACAAGGAAAAGAATGGAGAAAACATGTTGGACTGAGAAGAAAACTGAATGCGATATTCATAGTGAAACGGATGGGAGGGAGAAGAAAGTCGCTATTTGACAACCGTGGAAGGCAGAAAAATCTAGCGGACGAAATATTGAGAGATATTGGACGCATGAATGTCATATTAGAAAGAAATTGCTGGGCAGGTGGGGTGCAGGAAAGAATGGGCTTTTGGGATGGTATGAAGGCAAAGCAAAAGGCACTCGGAAATGAAGAAGGAAATAATGTAGGGCAAGCAAGAGAAAATTTAAGTGATAGGCAATATATAATACCGTAAGCGACCGTCCAAACCCCACATTTAATTGGTAGATTACATTTTAATTTAGGCCATAGCGATGTAATCAAGTCTCAAATCAATTGCATTTCGAGAGAGAGGAATGAGGAAGGGATAGGTGGGCGGAGACATTCCGACATTTCTAAAAAAATGTCCTGACGCATGATTCTCATTCAAACGCTATAATTTCGGTATTTCAGTTTGGTGTTTTATCAATTTAATTGTTTAATTACACTTATATAACTTGTAACACAAAAACAATTCCACACAACAAGGGTATCAATAGTGAAGTATTCTCATAAGATTTTGACCGTAACATCGATGCTTAAGCATCGACACCCGGCTTGTGCGACTATATTTTAACATGCATACCCATTGTGAAATAGACAGAGAAGAAAACAAATGAGGAAGTACTCAGTATTGAGGGCGAAGAGAGGGGTTTGTTGGGAGAAATCCTATGGAGGCAGGAAAAGTGGATGAAGGGGGTATTGACCGGCAGCGGGATGTTGAAGACTGTAATAGAGGGGAGAGTGTTAGGCAAACGAGGAAAGAGAAGGAACAGGATAGGGATGTTGGACGGGATGAAGGGAGGAAGAAGATACTCAGAGCTGAAGAGGGATCTGATGTAGAGTAGGGTGTTGTGTTTTGCGAGGGGTCACAAATTATTTAATTAGAAATTATGTCCATCCAAAAACCTACCTTAACCGATAGATTACCTAAATAAATAATAAAAACCCATTGTCAAAGTTTATGTAAGTCATTAAACTGTGACGGAATACTATTAAGTGTTATAGAACTAGTTTCCTGTACTTGGGGTCGTCTATCTGCACCGTAACATCGATCTTACGGCACTCTGGCGATATTCATTTTGCATCGCAATCTGATATTCAAATTTCAGCATCGAGAGCGTCCTACTCAACCCCCTCCCCTCACTCGCCCCTCCCCCTTTCCATTACCTCCCTACTCTCCCCACGAGCTCCCCTCCGCCCATGCAACTCGTAATATAAACCTTAGCATCGTCAACTCCTCGCGACCTTTTCGATTGCCCATCCCTTCCTCCTCGACCGTCCCCCACCCACCCCGCCCACTCCCTTCAGGCACTTCCATCTCGGCTACAATTCTTCTCATTATCAGGGTACGGAATTGGTTCTCCTCTCATTTTTTTTCATCATGGGATAAAACAAACGAATCACTCGGATGATGCTCATTGTGTCTCATTAGTTTTTCTATTTATGAGATGCCGGATGAAGTCGGTTCAGGCTTGTGGGAGTCGAGGTGGAAAATATTATGGGAAACCCGACCTCAGGGTCGCAAGATTTTTTTATATAATAACGACGTCAATAATAGCATTTTCCACTAACGCACACATTAATTCTTGGAAAGATTTTCTCTCAAGCCCGCTCCACACTTTTACTCCAAGAAGTTGGTTGCTACAATTATGGACTTAAGAATAGATATGAGCCATTTTCCAAACTTTTATGCTTATGCAGGATATGACTCAATGCACTTGAAGTATAATCCAAGAAATATATCCGCACCTTAATCGCAGAGGGTGCAAGTTAAATGCAAAAGTTTTGAAGATTTCCGCGCATGAGCAGAAATACTACGCTAATAAATAAGGAAGTTAGGGAAAATAGATTTGTAGCATAAGTATTTATATGATTTGTACCTTAAGTATTCGATAAACATAGAGGACCACTCTCGGGATCTTATCGAGTATTACAATGGAGAGCAGATAAGAATAGAAAAAAGAAGAAAAAAATGGTAAAGACCTTAATCGTTACGAGAATAAGAGAACGTTAGGCAGACGTGGAAAAGAACAGGCATGTTGAACGAAATAAAGGGAGGAAAGAATGCGTAATTGAAGCAGGAGTTATAGTACTGCACGGTGTCCTGCTGTGTCATATTTGGTGGGCTATGAAAATGTAGAAGTTGTCAGTGAGTGTGCCCAGCCAAAATCTACCATGAACAGTAGAGTTTCATAAAAAATTGGCATGAAACGTGCCGATATATGGCAAAATTTGGGCCATGGATAATGGGCATATGATACAAAATTTCAAAGTTTATGCATGATAGACATCAAAAAAGGATAGACAAAGGAAGAGGAAGACGAATAGTGATAAGACGCGAAGTGATAAGAGTCGGGGGTTAAATTTGAATAAGATAGAATCGTAAATGGAGCAGACATTGAATAGCACAATGGTGTTAAAAAATATATATATGAAAACAGAATTCACCATATTAATGTCAGAGAAAGAGAGAGAATGTAGATATTTTGGATACCTTGAAGACGAGCAGATATTATGAAACTCAGTACTGCAATAGAACTGAAGCAGTACTGTACAGAAAATTTATTGAGCATGCACCCGAAGAGATCCATTTCAATATGCAGGTTTCCAATTGCATATTTCGCTATCTATTTTTCAGAAGACATCAAAGAAATCTACGTGGCACAGTTCTCATAATAGACTTTGGATGGTTTATTAGGGATAAATATTAGATACCTTATTGCGCGCACATAGGCGTAAACGAAGAAAGGGCAGTCTATCATTTGTAAGCAAAAATATTTCAACTACGATAAAATATAATTTCTAGAATTTCCTACAGAACTACATCGAGCGACGATGACACATTGAAACCAAGCAATGTGAAATTTATAATTTTATTTTTGAAATGATCATTAAGGTCTTGCATCCTATTATCACTCAGAATTCAATCAATTTTAGTTGAAATAACCCAATGCAGATATATCTCCCAGAATTTTATCCCGCGAAAGATCTGAATGAACGAATTAATGAATTTGTTATTCTGGCATTCTGCATTCAAATCAAAGGTAAAAATTTGAGAGCATGATGTCTGAGCGTTTATAGCTCCACAAAAACAGATACCACATTGCTAAATAAAATGAAATATAAACTGTGATACACAGCGTACAGCAAAGCAATACAGCATAGTTGCATATTTAAGGGACCGAATATTTAACCTTTTAATGTAGCATATTCCAAAAATAACACCAATACTCAGAGCATAATAATAGTGGCGATTCGAGGATTTTGCCTTGATACTGCGCTAGAAAGCATTAAAATGACTTTAATAAAAACTTTGAATGAATAGTAAATCATCCGAAAAGTACAAAAATGGGTTCCGAGAAAGTAATAATTTACACTAAAGAAGGCAAAATTACTTTATGCACAAAAAAATAATTTATGGTTGGGTTTTCCACGTGCTTTAAACACTTTACCGATCATAACTGACCGATTTTTAATTTTTATTTTTACATCCATTTTAACATTTAATTAATAGATTAATGAACGCGGTTGTATTTAAAATAACTTTGTTTTTTACATGAGTAATGGTTAAATACTCGAACGATAAAGCTAGGAAGAGTGCTACTTCACATTAGTTTGAATGACTATGAAGGATTCCGAACTTTGAGAAGGAACGAATTTCCGAATTTCAAATATACAAAGAACTGAAAATTTCGTTAACAATTTTATAAAAGAATAAAGAGCATCAGGAAATTACGGGACCAAAGCTTTTGAAATTACGAATATTAATTCAACAACTAACACATTGAATTAGTACAAACACGATATAGTGAGTTTAATGTTGACATGGAAATATTTAAAGTACCGAAATAATACAAATACCAATGACCCTAGAGACAACATCCGTCAGGAACATGACAGTAATGAACGATTCTTCAAATAACTCACGATTGCACTGGGGACCCCTTTTCATTGTTGTGTATCAATTTTCTCCTGATAGTTAACGCTATCGCTCCCCTTCGATAACGCTCTCTGCTACTGAACTATATGTAGTCTCCATGGGAAAGGAATGCATAGTGGGGTGAGGTCGTCAACGTTTCCGGGAGCTATCAATTCTCCCGGCGAGATCAACACAGCGTTTTCATCCTCACGAATGACGCAAAAGATTAAATTAATGATCAATATCACATCTCCCTGCTCCCAACCAATTCTCGAACGGCACGGACGTTGCTATAGAGTCACAAAATAGGAATGGAAGTGAAATCAAAGATGAATTACACCCATGGGTGTTATACATATTTACATTAATCAATTCCGATGTGCACTTTGAGCCGGAACGAGGACTCCTGGTACGTGTTTCAAGAATACTCATTCGTTCAATATATTAATTTCTATTTTAGGTAGGTTTTTGACGGATCATAATGACCATTATCTTTAAGTAATGAAGGTTTTACGTTCATGTTTTCCCAACATTATCCTCTTCTTCACCAGCACGTGCTTCAAGCTGTCTAATGAGCCTATTATCTTCCTTCCTCTACAATGCTAACCCATCATTCTCCCCTCTATCATGACCTTCAAAATTTCACTACCTTTCAATATTTCCCCAATGCTTTCTACCATTTTCAGATTTCCCCTAGGAAATATCTTCCTTGGCCCAACAAAATGAAAACTTCAGCATTTGTTTTCTTCCCTGTTCATCTCATTCACTACTCGCCTAATCTTCGCCACACAAACATCTTAAAAGTCTTCAAACTACGCTCATTCTCTCTCCTTACGGACCAGGTTCCAAATCCATTAAACCCAAGCCCCAAATTAAATTAATCTTTCCTTTCTTCACTTACCACACCTGTCATCAATACTCTTCTTCTTCCAAAGAAACTGCGGGAGATGCCGCAACAGTAACTTTTAACGGAGTCATCCGCTAATGTGCATTTCAATGCAACAATTTCAGAGTGTAAAAATCATTCGCCTTGACTGGGATTCGAACCCAGATCCCTCAATATCCGGTCGAGTGCTTTAGCCACTTAAGCTACCGAGGCGTCCTCTTAAACTCTGAAATTTTTCTTCTTGTAACTCTGAAACTCTTCTTCTTGTAAGTTTCCTTTGGCAATGCAAGGATAATAGCTTTTGTTATAAAAGGAACGGCAGGGAGCAATAATAATTTTTCATTTCAACTATCAGAGTGTTTCGCCATGCATGTAAACTATGCATGGGAAAAATCGGTATTTAAATCAGCCAGCGCATATTGTTTTCCCTATGACCAGACGATAAAGCATGGGGCCGAAATAATCACCTCGACGTCGGTGGCAAACTCGTACGCTCCTTACCTTTAGGAAAGCATTAACCTTGCTTGATCTTGGACTCTCAATCTAATTTCCCCAACATCCCGGGTGGACTTATATTCTTCTCGTAACGAACTTTAACAAATAGCAAATCTACTTTGGACTAAATCGCTTAGTTAAAACTTTCTACCGTGAATCCCAAATATTATTCCGCATATTCCAAATGTGCCTTGACTAAGACCAAAAAACACCTCTCCACTTTGTCGCTGTGTCTTTATACATCCCTAGTGAATATCAAACGACAACATAATTTCGGAATCAACTGTGATTTCAAGGAAAGTTTCCCGCTACATCACGAATGTTTATGGGACAGCATATTACATAAAATTATTACTGAAAACTCTGAGCTGGGAGACAAATGAAGAAAAGACTCTATGCACAAATTGAAATTTTTGAAATCACAAACCATTACGAGTTTATCGCTGACACAGAAGGAATAATTATAGCGCCTCAAAATATTAGTAGAAGGGTCACATAATGAGAAATTGACTGCAGAAACAATCTGTATAAGGAATCAGTTTTCCCTCGCACAATTCGTGACAACAGTAACAAAAAACTTAAATTAATTTTTCGAGCGACATCAACCTCAAATCAACAATTACTCTATTCATTGTTGACTTGTAACTCTCTGCCACATGCCCTTGTAGCGGCTTTCAGGTTAAGATTTAATTACGTAGAGTATTACGGAAAAGTGGGCATAATGTTTTGAAGATAATAATTATTTTGAAAATTGGAGATTATAATTATTCCCGAAATACTTGACCAAAATAATGTCTATATGATTGTCTTTCCCTCCATTTTTCCAAAATAATTTAAATGGCGAAATACTAAAATCATTATTACATGACAGTAACTGGTACTTTCAGAAAATTAACTCATGCAATCACTCATTTGCTTGACCCGGAGGGTATGCACGGGAGGCAATCCTTCACTCAATCTTAGTTCTATCGCTGACATCTATTACATAGATTACGCGATAAGACAAGATCGATTACTCAGATTTAAATATGCAAAACCCGAAGCTCGTTTATCAAAGCTAGAGGAAAATTTACAAGATCACATCAATAGAAAACTAGTCCAAAGTGATTTACAACACTATGGACCACATTAAGGAATGTGCATGCGACAATGATGAGAATTACATCAAATTTATTATCCCGGAACGAATACATAGTATATGATTGGTAAAATGTTATGCACAAATTCATTTAGTGACCATTATTTTAACGCATGTTGCTCATCGATGGCAGAGGATGCAGGAGATACTGAGAGGTATTAGGATACTGAAGAGTGTAATAGAGAAGAGAATGTTGAGAATGCGAGAAAGATGAAGGAAAGAAATAAGTTTTTTGGATGAAATTAAGGGAGTTAGAAAGCTCAGGAATGAGCAGTTGTAATATACAATACATATTTTATGGATATTATATGTTTAACCGGAACTTAGAAGCCCAGCAATGTATCGTGCCATCGAAAATCTTCCCTTTCCAAGTAGAATACTGCTAATCAAATAACATCAATCACCGTCAGGACTTTTATGAATATTAGCATTAGGCCAATCAGGATGACACCCTGGGTGTCTCTGCTAATATTCTCATGCCTGTTCACGAGGTCTGAATCTGGACTGACAGGACGTCATAATCTCGGCTGAAATCCCAGGTGACCTAAGAAATCAAGAAGAGCGGACGAGATATGGGAGGGTGGGGGTGATCTCTTGTACGATCTCCAACAATTTTAGTAATCACGATAATGAGATAAAAGCCTAAATGGATATTAGGAAATACAATCGAGACTAGAAGAGACCTTGATCACATTAACGATATGACACCACTTTGTTGATGACTAAATAAATTTAAGTCCGCAATGGTAAGCATTGGATTCATTCATATTGGCAAACATTTTTGTAAAATTATTTTCAAATTTTTGCCCCAGTAGCTCTAGTTACTGTTAAAACGAGTGACCAGATTTTAAACATTATGACCGAAATCCATACAGCCAACAATTGCCTTGAGAGTATTGGAAAATGGACATAAATTGAAACTATTGTTTCAAAAGAAAAAAATCTCCCAACGGATTTTATTAAGTACTTTACTACCGGCTCCATAATTAATAAATTTAACTAAGTTACGTGTTGTACTATTACTTTCGGAGACTTGCATGCCACCATCGCTGTTTACAACGTGGAGAATATTCCATGCCTCCATGTTTATCTACCTGCATATATGTGTGTCAAATAAATAGTGATCGTGGTTTATAAACTTTGAAGTACGTTCAGTCAACACCAAATTTTTGTCAAACTTACTTTGAGAAATACATAAATATAAACCCGTTCTCGCTGAATATTGTACTGCATCACAACAGGCTACCATAAGGAGCTTCAGCGTAACCTGAAACGCCATTGAAAAACCCTCTCTTTCGCTTCAGTCACAACCGCTTTGCTGCGAGCCCAAAGCCTCCAAGCCTCTAGTCAAATGAGATTTCAGGTAACACAGCTCGGATTGATTCATCATGCTTGCTTAGCTCTCTAACCATTCTCTTCATACTCATGCGGTCTCGGACTGCACCTGTCTCCTACGGTCACGTACATTCATAATTCAATGTCAGTAACCATATATTCAAGCTGAATTCAATTCCAAGGCTTATTAAGTAGATGACAAGCATGTCTCATGGGCGTTGAACTCTTCATTTTCACTTATTGTTAAGTTTTCTTAAAGAGAGACAGTGATTTCAAAAAACATTAGGGTAGCTGAATATTTCAAACATAGTGTCTCTGGAAGTAAAACTCTATAACACTAAGAGAAATTTCATAGTAATACTCACGGTAAAAGAATTAGACAAAGAACGCCGCCGTTCTGAATACAATAGAAGAGATTTCAACGCCTCTCTTACGATAAACTACAATGGCTGAAAGAAAATGTCACTGGTATTAATTCGCGGAAGTCTTACAGACAAATAAATGCCACCTTACTATTCTAGAGATTCTATTAACTACCACCCACGATTTGAACATTTTTTACGTCATTTTTAGAATTATGTGTACCTTGAAAATGGCACTCAAAACACGGCAGTAAGCATTTGAAAATATAAGAGGTTCAAAGTGTTTAGCATTGAAAGTTGTATTGCGTGCAAGCGTTGAAAGCGCGGTCCGCGGTTAATGAAATCTCCGAATGAAACGAACCAAACCATGAGTTCCACTGCTGCGAAATAAAACGGCCCCCCTCATTCATTAACACACCCGGAGAGATCAATGGATTTACAGGACGCGCTTCATTGTCCGGATCGACGCAATCGCGTGATTCTCCGGAAAGGGATCTCCTTCCCACTCATCCACCCCGGAGGATAAAACTTTCGACGCACGTGTTGCAGCTTCGCAGGTAAAATAAGTCCTTTCATAGCGATTTCCTCAGTGTGGTAAGGGAGTACAGCTTCCACTTCCTCCCTTACCTCCTTACCCCATCCTCCCTTCGCAAATGGTACGCAAAAAGTCAAAGGGGGGGGGGAGAGGGGGAGCGAGATGGAGAGAAGCAGAGGGTGATAGGGGAAAAGGGGACGGGTGCGCTCCACTTTTAGATCCACTGCCTTCCTCAGGGGCTTCAATTCAATTAACGAGCGATTTTCAATCTCTTTCCGTTAGGCGCGCGGTAAGAATTTTGAGCGCGTGCATTTCGTCGAATTTCAAATGAAGAATGATCAAATTTCATAAGTGAGCACCCTCGCAATTTCGGAGAGTTCTTTCGGGACGGAGCCGATGATTTCGCTCGAGCGTCAATTACCGCGGGGGAGTGAGAGAACAGCTTGAAAATAATGTTAAACGAGGTGATAACGAAAGATGGGAGACAGCGATGTTGAAGATCAAAAAGATCATGGAAAATGGGGAAACACATCTTGATTAAATTATTGGTTTCAAAGAATTACAAAGGTCAACGTTTTATTTAGCGGAGGTGGCCATCACATTAACTTTGGAGATTATCGGAATGACGGAATAAACTAAAACTAGGCCCATGAATTAAAGAAGCGCTGTCTTCGGTAATCCAACAAGGCTTTCTTATGACCCATCCATCGGACATTGATTTATTCTCCCCATCTCACAAGGGGTAAGACACAAAGACTGCGCTTAAAAGTAATCCCTTCAAGGTTTGCATTGCTTATCGGACAATAAATGCCTTCGTAATACAACACGAACATTTTTGCGGATTTCTTTAGAGCGCTTGCGATTTCCCTTATCCTTCACCCTCTTACTCCTTAATTAGTGTCCCACTAATTTGATTGTCTGAGGAGAATGATTTCCTTCACTCTTTACCCCATGTTCTTCTCAGTTATTCTCCTTCTGCTTTATATTTGCATACTGTACAAAGACATCGTTCCTCAATTATTCGTCTTCAATTTCCATACCACGGCAATCTTATTTATTGTGCGTATCCTATGTAGTATATTCTATTGCATATTCTTTCTCTCTAACTGCTTCATTTGGAATGTTCTGCAAGTTAGAAATTCAGCGACTTCTTATTATTTCATCCATCTCCAGGCTTCGCAATTGACTTCATGTTCTTTTACAACTTCCTCCTACTTCCGAGTTGTACAGAATAATTCGCTCGATAATGGGTAATATATTTCATATCTTTAGCTAAGTTTTTATCCCTTTGCTCAACCATGTTCCATTTAGCTGTTGTACATGTATAGCCTAACGGTATTGTTTGATTTCATAGTTGATGTCCTATTCACAACTCGGCTGTAGGCCGAAGATGAACCTCGGATATCTGGACTCGTTCTCTAAGCTCGAATTACGGAGATAATAATCTATTGAGAGAAACATGTTTTAGTAAATGACGAATACATCGTCGATTAAATTGGGAATCCATTACAGATATATCGAAAGGAAGATTCACGCAGAAGGCGGACAAGTTAATTTTGTTTCAATCGGGATTGAAACGAAAATTCCTCACAGCGTTTCGAATGACACCCCACGGTGTACGGCAGGTCTTAACAACAGAGGCATCACTAGACATTCGATCCCACTCGCATTCGAATCAAAAATGAAAAAAAAATAAAATCAACAGGAAAATTCGGAATTTTAATTTCAACAGCATGCAAGTCTGAAACCGCGCATGCAAGTCTGAAAAAGTCATAGTTCCGGCGCGGTATCAAAACCCACTTAAACTTTCAGTACACCATTGAAGGATATACCGCTTTTCATTAGATTTTCTTAGAATATTATGTTGCTGATAACGCTAAACACAAAATACTCTCAACAAGAGATCAAGAGCTCGAGCTAGCAACTGAGAATGTCACGTGAGGGAGCCACATGACCTGAAAATGACGGACTTTGGGAATAGTGTTCGGAGTGGCAACTTGAAATACATATCCTATTTCGAGGCGATTAATATTTAGACCATCTTCTTCTGTCTCTAGTCTAGGGTCATAATAGTATGGGTGTATAAAAGTATGGAGGAATAAAAAAGGGGTTAAATATGAATATTAAAAAAATGTACAGCACTGAAGTTTTGGAATTATAGAAAAGAAATAAGACGGAATTAATAAAATAAGCGAGATTAAGTAAAGATTTTTTTCTTTACTCAGTCCCGCCGTTTCATTTTGACTACTCAAACGGACTCTCAGTAATACATGTACTTGTATATGTATAACTTGTACCTTAACACCTCCCACCATATACACCCTGGGGGCTGCTTGTAGAGTTATGCGTAAGATGTAGATGTTTTGAAGGCAATCCTTAGGCTGACTGGATTACTGCAGTTTCCTCATCGTCAATACCAAGCGACTTATCTCGCGAACTACTCCCCTTCCTAACCCAGCCATTTAAGACATTCAAACTTCATACGCATTTAGTACACATTTTCCCATGAATGAATATGCAACTGCCCGTCTTGTCGAGTAACTGGGGACGACGGGTAATCTTGTTTATACCCTCTTATCCTCCGCGGCCTAACCAATTATTCGTCCCCTACCTTAATTGCGCAGTAATTCCTTCATAGGTCTCCAATAAAACGCTCTCTCATCGCAATACCTTCAGTTACCTCGTCCCTTCTACTCCATCAAATGCTTTCTTGGAACCACAAAAAAAATAAAGGACACGTAGCGACTTTTTACAATCCCTTTTATGTGTGCTCTCCTAAATTCTTTGGCGTCGTGCGTTCCTTCCCATTTCCCAACCGAGACTAACATCCACCAAAGTCATTTATAATTTAAGGAACAAAATCTAAAATTTAAATCGCCAGCTTTCGTAGATTACCTTTGATGATGGTCAACATTTATCCCTTTGATTTGATCATTTGGTTAATTTGAAACATTTAAATTGAATCGACGAATTCCGAAGGGTTCCGAAGGTGTTCGAACTAATAGATGTTTCAATCAGGTGTAGGCAATCGTTTAACCTGTTTTCATTAACTCCACTTCAGTTGGAATTAATGTTTTAAGACGATGCCCTATAATGCATAAACGCATAGTTAGAAGGTGAGGGTGTGTATTCGGGGAGAGGGGGTTGGAAAATCTTATCAATAGTTTTTGATGATCAACAAATCTTACCGGAAACGGTAAAATTTTTAAGATGACGGGAGTTGAAAGGGGTGGGACATACATTTGGAGTGGAGGTGCGGGTGGGGAAGGGGAGACGCATCCGGGAAGAAGGCTCGAAAAATCCATACCCTATTCATTATCCTGCTCATTTTTTTCCCTTTCCCCTCCATCTCCCCCCGCAACGTTTCGCCCGTCGTCTTCTCCGCTCACTTCGCCTGCGTCCCGTTCCCGCTCTCTCTCTCTGTTCGTCCACTCTCCGGGTCCCACCTCACTGGACCACACTTCCCTCCCGAAACCCGACCACCCTCCCCCTCTCCGAATAACCCCCCGATCCCCTCTCGCCCATTCTTTACGACGCAAGACCTCACCCCCGCACGATCCCACGAAATCATCCCCCTCCCTGCCGCCACCCTGCTCACCTTCCCCTGTCCGTCCCTCCTCAGGAAAGCATTCTGCTTCCCATTTCCCTCCGCGCAGTCCATCTGACTCCATATCTTCACGGGGAGTAGGAGAAAGAGGAGGAGGAGAGGGGGAAAGAAAGAAATAAGGAAAGAAAAAGGGAGAAAAAATGGATGCGAGACGGAACGTCCTTTTTCTGCATATTTTTTTTCTTCTCTCCCTCACCCTTTTCCACCGGAGGAATCGATATTAAAGTACTTATTTTTTGTCCTCGAGAGGGGGGAGAGGGAGGAACTGAGGAAAAGGAGGGAAAGGGAAATGAAAAGGGGAGTCCGAAGTGTCTGTTGGGGGGGGGAAGTTGAGAGGAAGAGAGGGTGGGGGGGGCAAGGATCTTAAACAGCGCAGGAAATCTCCAGGAGGTATCATCTTGTTTCCGATTCGTTGGGTGAATTTCTGGCGATGAGGGTCTCAGAGCGTGACTAAAATATGGCGACGTCCGAGTTATAAATCTGCGGTTTAACCAAGCGCGGAATGTTCCGGAGCACGCGTGACGGCGTTACGGGATCATTGTGTCCGGTCGAAGCGGGGCGCGAGAGGCCTCTGGGGGAATTGAAAAATGAAAAGGAACGCGAATTTATCGCCTGTCATGCGGCAGACGGACACGGGATTGGCGAAGAGATAACATTCTCCCAAACCGTGGAGGAGTTTGGGTGGACTGAAAATGAATGGAATCTAAATATTTTTTTACTTCCATTTCGTAAGGAAAAAGGTTGCCCCTTAATGAGTGACCTAGTTGAAGGATGTGAGTGCCAATATTTGGAAGGAAAAAAATATTTTTCCTAAAATTGAGGACGTGCATCTAGGCCAAGGTCCGTGTGTAATGTCGAATGTGCATGTGTAATTTATTTTAGTTCTCTCCTTCCAACTTTCAGGGTGTATATATGTGATATATGGTTGGTGTTTTTTCCTCACTTCTCCATTACTGCCACCTAAGACCTTATTTTATCAGTGAAAAATGAAAAAGCCAAGACCGTAAACTTGGTAGGCCTTGGGTTTGTTTAAGGGGGTAGGTAAAAATAAGGTGGCAAGTCAGAGGAAAATAGAAAACACGCACTCGGTCACTTGGGTGTGTTTGGAAAACAGTGACCCTCGGGTAGTATATTCTTCATTATTTTTTCTAGGTTTATACTTTAGCATGTTTCCGGGATTTTGCGCGCTTTACTTATATGTAGTTTTTCACTTGGCTCATAAATTCATATCTAGCATTAGAACAATTCAAAATTATCATTTGAAGATAAAGTTGGTCTTTATGAAGATATAAAAATTTCACCTACCCATTCTCGTATGAAATGACCATTGAATATTAATGGAAACATTAGAATATCTCTTCACAAAAATAGGAACGAAAATATTTTCAAATGACCACAGTTGGTTTTGGAAAAAGGTTTTTAAATTCATTTTGCTATTAAACTAAAATTTAAAATTTCATTCTCAAAATTCGTTCATTCAAAGCGAATTAGTAATTAACGACAGTTTAATTATTTGCAACCAGACTAACTGGGGCTTAACGAAAATGTAGGAGAGGTTAAATCACAAAAGCCAAATGGGGAGAAAAATTATCACTCAACGGCTTCAAGTTCTCTTGAATTAAAACACTATTTTGGAGTCATGGTGATCATCATATTTCTTGAGTTTACAAAGGGCATTTAGTACACAATCCTAGTTGCACCTTTCCCCATTATGTAGAGAGATGTTTCCATATCAGAGGGGTAATATGGCCATTTTGATCTTCTTCGATATCGGAATTGTTTGTTTCTTCTCATGATACGATCGATTTTTACTCACTTTCTCAGCACGAAATGATCTGAGGTCATGGAGACCCACCATATAATCGCATGCTATTTGTCGTTAGGAATCCCAATTCCAATAAAAAGCTAAGAAATTGGTCGACGCACTATTTTCATTTATTTTGAGATAATTAAATATCAGCCATCGTCCACAAAAAGTTAATTTCAAACTTTCCTTCAAACGATTTTCATCTACATTCTTTTTCCCTGTTAGAGCTTGGAACTGCTGCTGGCAATTTACCAGGATAATGTGGGTGTAGTTACGGAGGGGTGAGGAATGAGCGTCTTATTAGATTGCATTTGAACTCCATGATTTTTTTGGCGCATAATAACTATGATAAAGATGACAACACTGCAAATACTTGATTAAAAGTAGAATTTTATCACTTATCAATATCCAAGAGAGCACGTTTTCCTTTTTGCTCATACCAGTCGATTTACAACACTTCGTTTGGCGAATGAAAAATTTGAAGAGAAAATCTCTGGCTTAACGTTGCTGAACGTCGTCATCAACAGTTATTAGACCCCAGATTCACATTTCCACAGCTATTAAAATCTTCCTCATTTCTCCTCTCCGCTTTCTTACTACAGATTATTTTTACCTATAGTATAACATCTATCAAAATCGATTTAACGTCTTCCATATTCCGCCTACCACTCCAATTTTTCCCTTCCACTCTTCCCTCTATGATTGACTTAAAGAGACCCTTACTACAAGTGCACCTTTGTATGAAATTACGTTGGTTCAATGGCAAAAAAGTAATTCTACCTCTTTACCCTTGCTCTCCCTATCACCTCTTCCGTGTTGCTTTATCCTGCCCATTTGATTCTGAGAAAGGTGAGTGAAAATAAGCCCATTTCAATGCGAAGTCATCGTTGAAATTGGACATTAAATTGGAAAAAGGGAGAATTTGGTAACAACATTGATACTGCTCCGCTTTCGATTAGATCCTCTGTGTTGTATGTATCGTCTCTGTTAGATATTCGGAAAATAAATTAAGGATCGTATAAGGTTGCCTGCGATATTTGAATTCTACTTGAACAGAACTCAATTTGTGAACTGAAGGATCAGGTCTCCCTTTGCATATTGTTGTGTAATTGAACACGAAAACGCAGCTGAAGAGGTCCCTATGAGTTTAGCGGAACGGAAGGTTTTGTTGGAAATGACAGGGGGTATTATTTCTCGTGTAGGTAACATTCATATAAAATAAGGTAGATGATGTCCTCCAGCGAAAGTAGCGGGGATAATAAACCAGCTATGGCACATGAGTCCAACAATTCAACCATTTGATTCCTCATTCGCCGATTCTTCGCGATGTGGACTCGAAGTAATTCCACAAGATATTACCTTCGAGCAAAAGAGACACCGTTTAAGATACCTTGCTGGAACATTAACATTAGGCAATAGCAATAAATAACAAATGCAATAGCAATTTTTCTTAGCAATAAATAACAAATGGTTTGACCAAAAAAGAACGAAACAAAAACGCATGGATTCAACATTTGAAAAATTTCTAATACCTTGGCGCAAACATTATTATAAATTTGGTAAACATTGAGCAACGAAGCAAAATATTATGGAAAATCATCCATTTATTTAAAATTTATTCATTTCATACTAAAATATCTTGTAATTTGAGATAATTTTTAGGTAATTAATCGATTCCTTCCTTGAATTTTTCGTTTCCCTCATGAACAACCATCTCTGCTTTCCTTCTGATGGCAGGTATCTTGGGGAATGCGGTATGCAAATTCTAAGGATCGAGACTGAGAAAATTTTGGATATAACGCCACTGTCTAACTCAACTGCCAACCAAAGCGCTCAGTTTCTTCCAACAGCCCTCGACGCATGTGCGCGGTCTTTGATGAAGCTCCGTCCTCCGAAGTACTCATCTGCTCTTTCTCTCCCCGCCGATCCCTTTGACGGAGCGCAACTAAATTTTGCACGAAGAAAATACATTTACGATGGAGCAAATTCCTAACCTTTGGTCGGATAGGGGGCTGCTCAAAGGTGAACTATTGGACCCTCGTGGCCAGAAAAGCCTTTGGAGGCACTTTCTCCCAACTCGCGCATAATGCTGAGCAAGCGTGGAAGTAGTAAGTTGGGGAGGAGACCGGCTGGTTGATGGTCCGTCCGCATAGCGTAAATCCATCGATAGTGTGTGGCGGAGGGGTAAGACGGCGGGAGAGAGGGTGGGGTCTTGTTCCCCCCACTTACCCCCGTAGTTCGGGTCCTCTGGAGAGACGCGGTCATCCGCCCGGGAGGGGCTGTAATGCGGCCGGCCCACTTATACATTAATTGGGCTCGGCCACGGCCCATTTCGCTCATCTAAACTAATTACGCCGCTGTTACCGTTGAAATGTGGCGTCGATAAACGTAGCTACCGAATTTAAGACCCCGATTCCTGTATCAGTATTCCCGGAGAAAAATATTTCAACCCGAAGCAAGTTCAAGGATACATTTCCTGGATTCGTGAGTCAATGAATGCTTTCTAAATTAAAACCAAAAACATGATATTTTAAAAAGTTCTCGGTGTTTTAAAATTCGAGTAATTCCGTTAAATGAAGACGTTCACGATGAATTTAAGGAAAGACTGCGAAAAAGAAGATCAAACTTCACTGAATTATCAATACAAAACTTAGTAACAAAAGTACTCATCATGGTATTTTTGATAGCGTAGGTTTTGTACGAGGGCTATCCAGAAAGTAACCTTCATTATGCTATGAAAATACAATGGAATAGATGCAGAAAAGTTATTTTTTCCACCTCTAAATCACATATCTCAACTATTTTATACATAATCGACAAACAGATTTAAACATTTGTCATATCTCTGAACTAGTTTTCTAATTCCGTCCATTAATTTCTCGTACAACGCAAGGAAGCAATCTCTTTCCATCCGGTCAGCAAATAGACGGCATTCCAAAGGCGATTGAATCCGAGGATAAGCAAAAATCCAGATGCGTATTTCAGATTTACCTGAACACGTAAAAGCAGTTTAAATTAGATTACAACGAACTATTGTCATCAGGCCGGCATGTCATGTCACCTGAAATTTGCACTGCGTTGCGAATAGTGTTCACTTCTAAAGCTCACCATGGAATGGGAAAAGATTTAGGATAACCTTGGACTGGTTTAATGGTTATTTAGAGCACTTTTTCAATCCAATTCTTTGCGCTCCGTGTAATATAGTCTTGATTAAAGCACACAACTGTTCATTATAATTTAAATAATTACCAGAACGTTTTATGAAAATAGTAGTAATTAATTTTTTCATCACCATACCTCAAAATGTCAAGGAATTGCATTTATAAGCTTTGGATGTGCCAACTGATGACATTAAATCCATTATTGGCGATCAGTGGATCAGAACCTTGGAAAAAATATTTAATATTTACCACACTATTCTATATTTGAGAGAAAACCCTAAATACTTTCCGTTCTCAACATTAACCCAAGTTTTTTCCCCACCAAACATGACAATCGATAAGTTAATTCTTTCCAAGTGTTCATTATATAGGTGTTTAGTCATCTTAATCTTCCTTTGTTTTCATGCGACACATATTTCGTCCCAGATGGGAGTAACGCTTCATCTGTTTCACGAGGTGTATGTCCCATAAATATCATAAAGCGTCGTATCATAAAATCTATTCAACATGAGTGTTTAATACATTTAAAGACTACTCCAGTTCGTTCTTTTCCAAAAACTAAGTTAACAGTTTCGGACAAAGCACGTAGGAGATGAATTTAGTTCAACTTTTGAGAAACTCGTAGGTAATACATTCGTGAACGCCGTCCATTTATAATTGCACATGTGAATCACTGGATATGTTCACAGCAACAGCATAGCGTATATATATATATATATATATATATATATATATATATATATATATATATATATATGTATGTATGTATTTTCTAAGTTTACACAAAAATGTAATTAAATATTTCTGCCAATATATCTATAATTATTTGAAACTAAAATTCATTCACAGAATTTAGAATTTAGAGACGATATTCGATGATGTGTAATTGATCGAAACGAAATAGGACATATAATAAACCTAGTATGGTTGAAGGAACTAACGGAGCTAAAACAGATATAATAAATGACAGGTTTAAATGTGCAACCTATAATCAGTATCATTCTACGTATCGTACATTGTAATAGTTAATGAAGGAAGCACATGGAATGGGCATCACTAGAGGTAGGGAAGAATTTGGTTTGTTAGGTTTCGCAGTTGATATCAGACTATGGATACCTGTCCCTATTCTTGACTTTCTGCTATGGCAGAAAGTCGAGAATAGGGACAGGTATCCTTGAAGAAATGGATCAAGTTCTTCAAGGATATGTCAGATGAAAATCAACAGGAAGGAAATTAAATTCTAGCAAGAGAGATGCTGACGGTAGTAGATATTGCACTACGAGGACAGAAATTAGAACACGTGGAAGCTTTTATCTACTTCGCAAGCATCATAACACAGAAGCTTGAAAGACATCAAGCGCAGAGAAGCTCAAGCTAAGAAGGTGTTTACGACGCCAAGACAGCTTCGATGCATATACGCTTACAAACAAGGAAGGAACGCGAAAGCATCCGCGTGGACTAAGGCATTCTATGCTGTGTCGTGGAGCGAGTCATGGACGACGCGAAAATAGGTGAGAGAGAAATAGGGCTTTTCGGAACCTGGTGCCGGAGGCGGGTGCAAGAGATAAAATGGACGTTAAGTTCGTGAAAATCGGAAGGCCTGAAGGTTATTTAAGGAAAAACCTTTTGGTGCAATATACAGTGGAGAAGAAAGAGGATGGTAGGGCATAACTTGGCGACACGTGAATTTGTTAGGAACATTACAGAGAGGAAAATCAAGCGAGTAACACCAAGACTCAATAAAAAACTTTATTTAGCAAATTCATTGGCTAATTAATGAAAGGAATGCAAGGGAATTACATTGAACAGAAGAGAATTATGAGCTGAAGTCAACCAATTTGAAGATTGAGCAACTAATGAAAGAATAGTCTTAGAATACTCGTGATGAAACGCAGCATGTTAATTCTTCTGTTGCAAAATAATGTATGACAGAATAAATGCAGCAAATGCATCACGTAACTATTCATTTAACAAATAAAGGTTGAAAAAATGGAAGGGGACAAGATAAACGCAGATATTCCTATTATTCACAACAGTTCGACGGTAGATAGGGAAATTTACCAGATGTTCGTCGTGAAATGCACTTCATAAAAATTTATTAAATTTAATTAAATAAATTAAATTAATATTCTTAAAGATCATGTTTTAATATGCTTCTAATTTCTTTTAAGTTCCATACAACGACTTTTCACCTTGATAGCCACTTGCAAATATCACGATATCCGGATATGTTATGCACAAATGTAGTATTCCCAAAATTCCTATGTTTACCATTGAAATATTGATAAAATTAGGAGTTTAAGAAGACACTCGTTAAGAGAAAAATAATTCAATGGTGAAATTAAAATGTCAAGATAAGGAATTTTGTGTAAGTCAGAGCACAATGAGAAGGCTGTATAGGTTAGTTTGACAATTCATTCGATTCCAAGCTCCAAGGATTGGATTTCCCCCTTGAGCATTGGTTGCTGCGCGAACTCTGATGTTGTGACTATACGAAACGTAAAACAAACGTACAAAGTACTATCCCGGTTATGTACAAAAAATATACAAAGTATATACTTACTGATAGATATACAAAAGTAACACTGTACTACATTAATGTCTGGGATTCAAAAAAATAAATTAAACGACTGTGGAAAGGTGCAAATATTGTTTTTATCGAGTTTTTATCCTGTAACTGAAATCAGTAGACCCTGAACAGAATCCAGGGTTATGGTTCTGTCTTATTTAAATTTAAATTAAATCGCTGATAAAATATTATCCATCATTGAATAGTTGTTTCTATTCTGGACACAATAATTTCATCGTATAAGTTTATTACTTGACCGGTAAAAATGCCGTAAATAAAGCGTGCTAATGAGGGACAAAGTCCTCCCACGAACAGGTTTCGCATCATCTCATGGATTTTGGCCGACAGGAAACCTGGAGAAAATTGAAGGTCCATCCGAATCCCTGGTGGTATACAAGACACCAAATGCGGATACAGCAACTACGATCCCCTCCAAAAAATAGGATTTGTCGAACTCTCAAAAATACGCCTCTGCCTCGGCGATAACTTCCTCGTTCGCGCTAAATGTTTTCCCGCGAGTCAGTTATTCATGTTAGGGACTAAGAAAAAGTCGCAGGGAGCCAGATCGGGTGAATACGGGGCGTGCGGCAGCAATTTATAACGTAGTTCATGCAATTTGGAGGCGACAACTCCGGATCAGCTTGTTGTCCACCGTGAGCAATTGCGGCACCCATCGGGCCGACAATTTTTTCATCGCCAACTTATCATGTAAAATATCAATTGCCGTTCCGGTCGACACACCCAAGGCCTCTGCTACTTCGCGCACTTTCGTTCGTTGATCAGCGAGAATCATGGCGTGGACTTTTTGAATGATTTCCTCGGTAACCACGTCTGCCGAATGTCTTACTCGAATGGCTGCCAAATCCAAACTAACCTTTAAATCAGTCTGAAATTTGTTTCCCCGTCGTTTGATAGATGTCAGCACACGATGATAACATAAACCTCCCTCAGGAACGTCCTTTGTCGTCAAACACGGGTACTTATTGAACCACCCTCGTAAACAAATATCGAGAGCAAAATTGGAAACCTTTGCAATACTTTACTCCTGCAGAGTACTCGTGTTCAGTAACCCGAGACAAAGATGATTCAAACAACGCACGTCCAATCGAACGATTTTGGGTGGTAAGAGTCCATCGGGATACCCTCGGACACTAAGGCCGAGTCTCAGCGGCATACCTGACTGAGGGACGCGGTCGTTGCTTGCCCCGATAGTGCTGCTTAATTGAAAGGCGCGCGGCCAGGATTTCGTCGGGAAATGTGGAGTGGCTGCAAGAGATGGGGGTTTGGGGAGCGAGTGGGTTTACTCGCTGAAAACGATGGATAGCTGAAGTGTAAAATTGGCAGAAATTGAAAGAAGGGCGGGGTCCGTGGACTAGCAACGTTACAGCCAAAAGGCTAACGAGCCTGAACTTAATAAAGATGATGCGCGGAGCAGAAGCATTCCCCCGGGAGACTCGAGGTAAGGCATATAATGATGAATCGAATTTACTACTATGGGTGATATCCCAATTTCATTACAAAGTTAAAGTTAATTAAGTGAAGTCGAACATTGAAATCAGATGATGGTATGGGGCAAGACATTTGTGAGCTATTTAAGTACTTCCATGCTCTTTAAAGAATGAAAATTTGGAATGGAAACTAGTATCAAGACAAAAAATGCCCTCGATATTTTAGTCAGGAGTAAGAAACATTTTGTAACATGCATTGAAAGATAATGCCTTAATAATTATAAATATAGAATCAGTAAATTGAAAATATTGAAGGTTGGGAGAGGAAGAATTAACCCAGTGCGAACAGTAACATCTCAACGCTCTCACTTCGACATTGGACGATTCTTTCAACCATAATAAACGGTTTTTATTTGAATTTTCCCGTATCACTCGTCCTTTAGTAGTGATCATTCAACCAAATGAAAGAAAAGCGTATATTTTTAGAGGAGCCGTCGTTCTCAGAAATTCAACGATGGCGATCGGCTAAAAATACTATATTTTTCTGGTTACCAAACACGATGAAAAGTTCCATTGACGCGTAAGAGATTGAAAATAATACACATCGCATTTTTTAGAGTCGATTCTGTGGAAAGGATGAGCTGCGATTTTTTAAGCTGAATGGTGAAATTTGAAGAAATAATATCTAGCGGAGGGTAACCTTTAAGTGTAGTTATTCTGCGCCAGAGAAATACTATTTGAAGAAAGAACGTACTGCTTTAAAACAGAAGTTCAGATGTTGCAATTCTTGAAAACAATAATAAAAAATCTGAAACAATTTTAATGAAAATTCACGCTGCATGTTTAACTTTTGTTTTAACTAATTAATTAAGGTTTTCGATCGTTGGATTTAGAACAATCCCACAACATCCGTAAGAAAATATATAGTGTAGCTAAAATTATTAAACTGCATTTATAAGCATTTTTACTATTTCAAAGTCAACGTCGCCGGAAGCATTAAGTTCGCACACTTAAAAAAGGTTTTCAAAACGATGATGGCTCTCGTGCTCATAAGTTATCACCATAGGCTCTACTCTAAACGTTAGTTGCAGACATGACGCAGTTGTAAGCATGGATGCCCACATCGCCCGGCGCTTGATAAACACCCACTTAACAAGCATACTAGAAACAACTCGATGAATGTATGGGCACACCTTTAAGTATGCTCGAGGCGCTATTGTATAGAGGAGCTGCAGAATCAGGCAAAGTGAAGGCCGGAAGAAGGTGGAATGAGTTTGGAAGAAGCATGTGAAGGGCGCGCTTAGGGAAACTTGACCGCTTCAATCATGTTTGATGGGGTGAGGTGCTGCGTATAAGGAGGGAGGGTCATCTCCGTGACTTAAACTGTATTAAAACTTTGCCATTCTCTCCCGACATATGGGTAAAAATGTTCTGTAGCCTTTCAGCCATTCCATCCTTAAAGTGAAACGGTGAGATGTTTTATTTGATGAGGTTTCGTAAACATCATTTGTAACACGCGCATCCGTTCACCCTAGGTCTTACCGGTGAGTTCAAATATAGACATTATCACTGCGGTCCTAGAGACGCCTTCGATCGCTGCCCAAATATTCAATTGAGCAACCTCTTTGCGTTTTCATGGAGTGAAAGGCGTCGTCGCCTTTTTTTTGCGGACGTTTGCCATTTTAATATGAATTGCGAGTTTGCTTCCTTCGCTTCCTGCAAAAAATTACCTCATGAATACGGTACTAGTGAAAAATTAAAGGTACACTTCTCATTCATGTTCTGATTATTTAAACCATACATTATAAATATTGACATCACTTTCCATGAGAAAACATCCATCTAAGTCAAGAGCCATTCAGTCATTTTTCTTTTAGATTGGATGGGACATCCTGTAAGTTGACTTTTCTCTTTTATGCCAATTGGCAGTATCAACACTAACGATATATACCATATTATTACAAAAAGTTACACAAAGAAAGAAGAGAGAAGATTAGTGTCCTAGCTGGAGCAAAAAGAGCGTATTTTTTCGATGTTAAATAAAAACAAAATTATATAATCACTATGAAATTTTAACTCAACTAATTGGCAGATGTTTCCATGAATGCATTTGATCATTCCTGATCGAAAAACTCATAAAAGATATCACCTTATCCGCACCATTCTTCTAGCTGAGTCAATCAACTCAGTGATAACCCAAGCTTAGCAACTTATTGATTCAATTCTAACGCGAACTTGAAGTTTTTTTGTGCCCTACCTGCTATTATAGGAGATCACGTATTCGAAACCTGCCCCCTTGTGGTTTTTTTCCAGCATAGGGCATAGAAAAATTATGAATGCATCTAATTGCTCGTTATTATTAATAGTAATCTACCATATTGGGTTGGGTTTTTGATGAACCCTGATATTAAACACAACTGTATTCTTAAGTACTAAGTAACACGACAAAATTATCCTTAAACCCCATACTACACATTACAATAACTCATTCTTCCACTCTGCATATTTTTTACCCCTCCACCCTTAATTTCATCAAAAATTCCTATTATTTTCCACCCTCTACCTTGATATCCCATCCTTCACCCTCTATGATCGTATTTCGCATCCCATTGCCTTTTACTATGTCCCAGTTTTTAACTGCCCTGACTTCGAATTTTTCCCAATAACCTTCTCTCTCCTCCTCCAATGTCTATAGCTTCAACGTTGGTTTATTTTCCGTCTATTTTATTTTTTCCATTTTCCTCACCGCCCAAATCTTATAGACTTCCAATATGTGCTTATTCTCCTGTCTGAACGAACAAGTCTCTGAACAGGTCAAACTACGTTTCAAATTATAGTTTTCAAAGGTCTTTTCTTTACATGTTTACTTAAGGTGCATGCAGGTAATTGTAACTAAGGTAGCAAAAATTTAGATGCACTATAAGCATAAATTATTACTACATGAGTACAAAAAAATATTACCATTGTTATATAATATATATAGTCAAACAATAATTTGCCTACACTGTTAGAGGGAGCCTCGGACGTCATAAACGTAAGAGGTGGATCCAATATTTGTTCCAGCTAAAGCGATTAAGATTTGCGAAATCTGCTTCGTGAACCCACTTCAAAATTTTCTGAACCATGAGCGCGGGTAAAATTAATTAACCCAAGAATAAAACACGTAGCTGGAAACTGACGGATGGGACGTGGTCGCTTCTGGCACAAGGCTGCATGGCTGACCGCAGAATGTCCGGAGGGAAATAAATTTCGCTGAGCATCGGCTCGCTTTAATGAAGGCCCATTGACCGTGTCTCCCGCAAACGTCCAAAAATTATTATGTGACATAATAACGAGAAGGGACCTGAAAGAGTCTGACTGAAGCACAGCTGCACTCACGATCTGTGAAAAATAGCTTTCACGCGGTGAATAAGTTTTAATAAGGTGGAAATGTGAAATAAGTGAGTTTAGGAAACGAGTATGCATGTCAGAACAAAATTTTCAATTAATACAGGAAGAAGAAAGAGGATCTCATTAGCTGCGACATTTGCATAAGAAACAGGGAGTGGTCTTTATGTATAATTTGAATGAGCACACGTTTTAGTCTTTAGTTTGATTCAAAATTAGTTTGCAGCAGAAATATTTTATATTTAATTCTTTTGACATAATGTTCACTCACCAAACCATAGAGATAATCTTACTTTACTACCAGGTTGAAGGCAAATTTAATAATTTTAAGAGTGCTTTAACGTTAGAATTAAAATACAATCGAAATGAAGCCAAAGAGGCGTAGAGCGGAAGGAAAAATCATAATCGAAAGAAAAGCGATCATTAGGCCGCAGATAAAAAGAGACGTTTCAGGCATGATATGGTGGAATACCATGATTAATTAAACTGATTAAACTAATTTCACCTGACGATGATGCAGTTACATTTAAACCGGTCTTATTAAATTATATTTTGTGGAAAACTGCCAATTTTTAATTAGTAATATGCAGCAGATGTCATATTAAATTATTAACGGTTATTTATATTTAAATCATATCATAAAACCTTATATTTCAATTGGTGGTGAAAAAAGTGGGCGCTTTTTCCGGACGAATATTCTCAAGCGGCGACTTCGCGAAGACCTTCCCGTATGCCGTTGGGTGGGGTAGAACCGCATTGCTTTAACCCCGCTTTACTGCGTCGCGGCTATTCTTCAACCCTCACATATCCTGTGCCCGCACGTAACGCGCGGCAATTTCCTCACTCTTTTAGGGGTGACTCGTTGAAAAAAATATGAAGGGAGACCCTGACTTGCTAGCAGTGTCAATAGAAACCCGCGGTCTCTGTTTGACGCGCATCGTCTTTTTTAGTGACCTCCAGGGAACAAAGGGAGAGAAAAAAAATTGATGTCGTTAATTTTTTACACCTGAACCTCCGGCACACACGCCTCCTTCCCTCCTGCCGCTACACTTAAATGTGTTGTGAGAGACGAATCGCCTAATTTCCCAAAGGCACAGAGGATGAGCTTGTTCTCGTTTAAGGAGAAAGATTCATTGAATACATGCTTCAAACTTCACAAAAGGTAAATGGCTGGTTTTCGGGCCCCTAGTACCTGTGCATCGGTACATTCTGTTGATGAAAATTCTTGGGATATGGGCCTAGGGAGGTTGTTTTTCCTCGAATGGCAGGACATATAAAAAATAATATTAGGTGTTGACATTGACACTCAGATATGTCAGCTCGAGATGCGGACAAGTAGGCCGCATAAAATGGAAAAAAATAAATGCTCATTCGGTTGCTACGGGTCTGGTTTTGGCAAATAACTTTTTCCTGAAAAGGTTATCCTTGAACAAGGACAAAAATTGACACAAATATTGAACTGGAGGACCAAAAAGCTAGAAAAGGGGGAACCATTCTATTATATGTGAATCGGGATCGATAGAGTTGAAAAATGCAAGATAAAACACAATAGACGGAATATAAAAAGGCAGAAAAGCTCTCTTCTTGCAGACGTATTAACTCTTAGTATCAATATCTAACTATCTACAGTATTAGTATCTCTATATTGGTATCAATCGTACGCAACGAGATTTTAAATCACTTCACCAAAGTAAGGCGTCCCCCAGGGAAGTGTAATAGAGCCGCTTCTATTCTTAATATACATTAATGACTTAAGCTCGCATGTTAGTACCAACCTCAGATTATTTGCTGACGACACGGTATTATACAGGGAAATAAGGGGCCAATCAGATTCCGAGCTACTCTCTAGAGACTTAGACACAATATCGGATTGGTGCAAGGAATGTTGATTAGCACTTAACATAGGTAAATGGACAGTTTTGAGATTTTGGAACAAAGGAAGTGACGAGCTGGACATAAATTATGTAATAGAGGGTTAAGTGCTAACTACGGCAGATCAAGTTAAATATTTTGGGGGAAGTTCTAGCACCACGCCTTCTATGGGGAGCACATATCAGGACAATATGCGGATCCGCAATGAGAAAGTAAAAGAGAGGATTTATTTCGCTCCAGTTAAGCCTCACTTGGTATACTACGCAAGCGTTTGGGGTCCTTGGGAGAAAGTTTGACAAAAAGAATTTGATTAAGTGGCGAGAAAATTCGTCAGATTCATCAAAAATTGTTACAATGAGAAGACGAGTGTGACAGGCCTTTTAGGGGAATTTGGCTGTGAGCCACTTGAGATGAGAACAAGCGAGACTTAGACTTTTAGAAATATTCAGAACAAACGAGTTTAACAATGACATTAAACGAATTATTAGGGCCCCACACTATACAGGTAGATCAGTAAAAATAAGATAAGAGATTCCAGTACATATAAATACAAGTACTCATTCTTTACCCGGAAAATAAGGAATCATAATAGCAAGAAACAAAAGTCACTAAAGAAATATTAAAAACATTCCATTTACACGTCAGGACAAGATTAAACGTTCGTAGACATAGGGTATATTCGTAGATGCATGTGTATGTTAGTTGATAGTAAATGTATATTGATAGAATTGAGCTCTTACGGCTCGTAGTATTGAATAGATGAAGAACTCCAATAGCCGTAAACAGTTTACCTTTCAAAACAAAGTACAAATAAGATTAGTTGGCTAACGCCACAAGTCAGAGGATGGGGTAAATGGTAAACAAGGAAAGGGATAAGAAAGGTGAATAAGAATACGCGCATTTCGGCCACAAAGTAGCCCTCTTCAGCATACCGAAGATGAATCGTCACGACAACCCAAGTTGAAGTGATTGTTTACGGCTATTGGAGTTTTCCATATATTCGATTGTATATGTATTTGCATTCGCGTAAATTAAAACTACATTCGCATGAATATGATATTCACCTCTGTCGGTGCAGATTTACTTGCATTTGTGGGTTTTGTGTTTTTATTCTCTTTTACGGGTGGTAACCTAACACCCCCGGGGGGGCACCCTTGCGGCGACTTTAGTGATGCAAGTTACAGGCGGTATGGGTTGCAGAGAAAGAGGGCTGTGAGAAATAGAACTGTCGTGGCGGTGAAGTTTAGAGACGACCAAAAGTACAGATTAAACAAATAACTAAGAAGTTTTACGAAGAATGGGAGTCGATAGAAGAAGTTAGTTTATGGGAAGCACATTCAAGAAGAGAAAAAAACACATCGGACACATTTCGAGACAAAATGATTCGCTGAAGTCGGTTGTGTGGCGAGAAAAGTTGAATGGAAGAACAATAGAGGAACGCCCACGATGAGAGAGAAGAATCAGATAGCAAGAGATGAGAAAGGGAGATAATGTCAAAGCCTGATAAGGTTAAAGGATTAAAGAAGTGGGCGGAGACGTACACGAAAAGCAAACCCTTAGATTGATAGCCCACGAACATGAACCTTGAACCTTAACCTTGGACAACAAGTAGGTGTGCAATTACTGACTGCTCTCTTGTGAAACATTCTTTTCTGGCTCGAAGAAAAAGCGATTTAAAATCGAATAGATGCTGCATTATTAACGATATGAAACATGTGTGTCACTATTATCATAATAAGAAAAATTCGAAAATTATCGCTATAGGAAACACGTGTGATAACTAAAACTTAAGTATCAAAGGTCAAGAGGTGACGGTAGCATTCGCTTTAGCCAGACAAATAGACAATTTGGTCAGCTTTGACGATGATACAAAACAACGAGCGGAACTCATGGGTACTCATAGAAATTGATCAATAATATTATTTTATTAAATTATAAAATTTGTTTAACGATGGAATTTCTAGGAATCATTACATCGGTTTAAAATACATATCGAAATTGGGAAAAGAAATAGTGAAGGTGCTATTACGTGTTTTAATGGAATTTCGAGTAAGCAACGCTCTCAATATAGATCAAGTAACAGGAAACTTTCACTCATTTTGTGTTGCAAGCAGTAATCATAACAACACTGTTCAACTCAGCATATTATAATACAATTTACATATCACAAATATGCCAACCAAAACGATTATTTGTAAACTATAAAACCATATTTTTTACATTCCTTTCCCTTATATTTCACGTTAATCTTTAGGTAGCATGCTTATAACAAATAAATAACGTTCATGCACTCTTCAAGTAGTATTAACGTTATTTATACTTTTAGTGTACGTCACAATACATTCTAGTATTTTAATATGATGAAGAACTAGAATTTGGATACATATATTCGCGAGGAGCGCGTTTTTTCAAACAATATAGTTCTAAAATAATCCTTAAAATGCTAATTGACTGCATCTCAAATTTTAGTAGAAATATCAAGACTTGTAGTCAGTTGTAGTCGGATATTTTCTTTTTTCATGGTTTTTCTATTTCAGGTAGTGCGATCTTACGTGCCAAAATGTATTATTTAAATTCCTAAATATTAATATTTTTGTAGCAAAATTTTCAATAGTTTCATTCCTTTAAATAGTAAATGAGCGCACCCTAAGCTATTGGGATGGTGCGGTGGCCATATACTGGCTTCCCATCTTGCGGGCCCGTGTTCGAATACGGTTCGGAGTTGGCAGGTTTTTTCAGAGTTCCCTACTTGGGGTTTTATGTTGAGAGCACTTCAATTGGAGTACGCCGTCCGTCGGATGGGACGGTAAATAGTTGAATTCCTGGGACTTAACGTTAAGACTAGGGTAATTCCAGAATCGGATTTCTCTCCACCCTTATTCCCCCAATCCCTCAACATCCTACCTATGTCAAATTCGCCCCCTATCCCTAATGGTGTAACGGAGGATATAAGCTGCAGGTAACCTTCCGTAGTAATAACTATATCCTAAGCCCTAAGTAGCGGACTGGAAGCTCCATAGATCTGTGTAACCAAGACCATTCTTGGAAAGTTCTCTAGATGGATTGACTTACATTAATGATGGTGAAAAATATTCAAAGTTTATTTTAATCTAGAGGAAATATACAAAAGCAGCGTGAGTTTCCGCAAAATGGTCCGAAAGTTTTTACCAGCATCAATCAACTTTCCAAAACAGAAGTTGTAGGCGATTTCAGAGGCCGGAGCTGTGTTATCACGCTTTCCCAAGTCCACGAGACTTTGGCGCGGAAGAACATTATCCTTCAAGGCAATAAAATATTTGTTTTCTCGAAATGTCCACTGTTTTGTAGTTTCGAAAATGAGAAAAGTTGTGAATTTGCTTTCATGATAAGAATGGGGAAAACTTCTGGGCGAAATCTGGCAGGGAAGATAAGGCCTGTGTTCACACACGGCGACAATTTCGCGGCCGAAAATTTATTGTCATTCAGAGACTATCGTGCCACGTTGAGTCAAAAAGCATAGGAAAAATGAAGAGGTTATTAAGATGTCTCAGTTAATACAATGCATGAAATCGCGAGATACATGACGCGATGACGTGTGCACGTAAAGATTCGCTTCTAAACACAAACGAAAGAGTCTTGAAGTGATGAAGAATATAAATAAACGCACAATAGCTATCGCGCAAAGTAAGCTGCTATAATGCTGCAAAGAGAAAATGCTCTTAAATACTATCACAGGGGTAATGAATACTTTTTAGCCGAAAAAATCCCTCGCTGCACAAAGTTATTGATGAAACCAATATGCGAAAAAAGATTATCTCGAAAACGTCCCATGTTATTTTAATCTGGACACACTTTTCCGTTTCTTAATGAATCCAATTATCCCCGCTTGCATCACATTTCAATGGGGAATTTATTTTTAGCTCTTGTAGAGATATAGAGCCTTAATTGATATGAATGTCAGAATCATTACATTTTCACGTCCTTGGACCTAAAATAAGACCTTGACGTTTTACTCAATGACTTCAGCCTCTCCACTTTCCAGAATGAAACGACCTATTCTCGTTATCTTCGCATAATATCTTTGCCCATACTAACTCCCTCTCACCGTGTTCGCTGGTCCTTCTTTAAAAATGGAATTTGGAATGATTATGAGCCACCACTAGAGATGATGCTCCACTAAATCTTAGTCTACATTCCCATGTTCCGTCCGAAGAAAATTGTCGTTTTCTCGGAATCCACTTCACTGTATAAGTAAAAAGAAAACTTACCGGAATTATTCAGCTTTTATATAATTTTTTAATTTTAACGATTACACTTCATACCTATTACCCGGAGGAGAATAGAAAGGAAATAAATTTCCGGAAGCGATATAATTAGAGCTAAAAATAGTAACCCAATCCCGTTAGTCCGGTGAGTGACAATTTGAATCCCACTAAGGATTATACTAACTCCTTACGTTCTTCATTTTATAGATAATAGAAACACCGCAATTCCAACATTAATATTTACCATTTAAGACCATGGTTTCACCACTGTGTGTCATCATTAAGCGCACCTGATAGTACCACACAGTGGTGAAACCATGGTCGTCAATAAATATTGAAAATGGAATAGTTTTATTTCTATTATCTATGAAAAGGAGACATTCCATCGAGTAACGATTAAAATAGTGTCACCCTGTATTCTCTGTGAATTTTTCTGAATTCGGTTTTAAGGGGATTTTCAGTTCAGTCCTGGGAACCCCATTACTATTTTCTAATGAGGAAAAATATTATTTTCAATAAAAAATCAGCCAAATACAGCATAATGAAGATGAGCTTTGACCTTAATGATTATTTACGACGATTAAATTCTACGCTACCATAAACAAATTGATATGCCTGTCACCTGACATTTCGTATACCTTGCTACCTTTTAATTAATATCTAATCCTTCGAATGATTATCCGTGGAAAAGCATATTTTATCAGTATTCCCTAATGATGTGGGGAAACTGTTGATAAGCTCGGGTATCAATCTTTAACGGATGCAAATGATGACGTGAAATATTCGCACATGACTCACTTGCATTTGGGCAAATGCATCTGCGCGTGCTTAATGTGTGATAATAATTCGCAGAGAGAGAGAGAGAGATCATTAACTGAAGGGATACTGCGTAGGAAGACTCCAAACTACTAGAAACCAAGTCCCGACGTTGATTCGGTAATTAAGAGAGACATTTTGGAGATTCAAATTGGCCCAGTTACGCCCGACAAAATTCGCGCTTCTCCGGCGCTTCTGGATCGTTAAGACTCGTTTTTTCCCCTCGAGTTAGCCATAACCATTGCCCAAGAAAAATTAAATAAATCGACTCGTCAGCTGCCTAATGAACTGTGAATAATATTTAGCCTTTCGATACCGAACTGAATGGATACACTGATTCCGAAAGGAACCACAGGCTCTTAGTGCGTTAGTCACCGAGTGCGTGCGCGGAGGGGGCAAAGGTAAGCGAAATTACCAAGCAGTCACTAATTAATTATATACACCCCTTTCAAGAGGGCGGGAAATTAATAACGGCCGGACACGAATTTTCGACGGAGACGAAAGGGTACCGGGAAGACATGGGGGAGACGCGGGCGAAGAGAAGATTTGAGACGCGGAATGTATAACGACCTTGGGGTTTGGTGAAGGGAATGAAAGTATGGAGAATCCTTTTAATGACCCGTTGGTCTTCCCAAAATTCTCTCTTTCCGTGAAGGACAAATGCATTTCACTTCGGAAAGCTGTTCTCTAATGGATAATAAAAACCTACTGCAATAACTAGTACACCTTTTCATTCTTTTGAATAAAAATTTTTATTAATTCATATTCGATCCCATTTTGTTATCGGATCGATGTGTATCGTATGACCCTGGATTAGCAGATGCTTGGCTTCACGGACTATCCACTAGTTTGCTGCTAGCACCGGCGCATGATATGGCTGTGACCTTTGCCAAAATATATTAACGCGAGCTACCACGTTGTGCTATCATAAACAAAACTTTACTGCCTTTTTGTTACTAATGCTGATTGGCCGTTTGGCTTATATTCTCGTATTTCGTAGGATGCAAAAAGGAACTATGCATCCCACGTTGGCTAAACAAAATAGACGTCCAAGTTTATTGGGTAAAACGAAACCTCAGAAATTTCATTACATATGCCACGTTAGTTGAAATACGCAATCAAGTTATTTTTTAAAATAATTTTAACACGTCACTAATCTGTTTTTTGCCTTAATTTTCCTCTGCATTAGTGAGTCGCTTGCGTCATTGCTTGATTTGTATCGCGTAACGTGCTGTAGAGACCATGGACAAATAAAACTCATAAATTTAACTTTGCTCTGTCATGCATACGAATTCAGACACTTTATGACGACGAATGCATGATGAGGAGGAAGATAATTATTTTTTTACTTTTCGGCAAAACTTTAGTTAGTTGCCAATTAAGTAGCACGGCGGTGGACAAGCGAGCGTTTTAAACAGCTAACCACGCCTTCTCTTCACCCCCTCCTTTCTCCTTTACCATCCTTCCCACCCACCTCCATCCCCTCGGAGGGGACGGGTATTCCCTATTTTGCCGTTGCTCCCGTTGTTAATATTAATTACTCGGTCAAGTTTTCTGAGGTGTAAATGATCCGCAACCCTCGACGGAGACGCCACGGTGTTGAGTTGCAGCAATTAATTATAACCACCACAGAATTCCCTCCTCCCCACTCCACTCACCCACTCCACCTCTGCCATCCTCTTTCTCTACTTATAATACCCAAGAGCGACCTCCCTGTCGGATTATCCACCCATTGAGATCCGCTGCAACATTCACCAATTAAATAAATTCATTAACAAGAGGGCCATAAACATCCTATGCAGACCGTAGTGAGAAAGAAAATAAATGCGTTAATATCTAAAATGCAGTTGCTTTAAAGGCGAGTCGGTTAATGAGCCACTTAATGACGAATAGAAAACAGAAGCTATCCATACATCAAGTCGTATTCTCTCCACCATATTCTACCCGCCGAGTTTCGATGATAGTTTTGACGCTTTCCTGGCGTGTTCTGTGGGTGAAGCCTTTGAGGCTCCCCCACCATCTTAGGTAATCAGCCGCCGACGGTTCGATGGCTAACTCGTAGAACATCACCCCGATTACTAAGTTCAACGGTGGCTGAACGCCCCGAGAACAATGAACGATGGCAGGGTAAGCCATCGAAAGTTCCACAGATGATTACATGGACTGGTTGAATACCCTCTCAAGATTTCAGTCTCAAAAATTTAAGTACAGCCGAGCTTAGAAGCCCACGAGAAACATAAAAGTTTCAAAATAGGGCGTCTGATCGCGAAGCTATCCTACCAATGACTAGGAATAGTTTAATAATTGCACGCTTTTGAAACCGATTTGGTACCTCTTACTACAAATTACGACCCAGACACTATATAGAGGTGAACATTAAACTTAAACGAGATAGGATAAAATGCTTTTTAATTTCCGATTCCGGGATTTGTCTTACCCGTACATAGAGTCGGCCATCAGCGACAGTACTACATCGAATACGAAAGGCTTTAATCCAGGCGTGATATTTCAAATAAGATAACATGTGATGTGATTTGAGTATTATTTCATTGCGCTCACGTAATTACGACTCTTTTCAAAACTACATGCATCTCTGATATTTAACTACAAGCACAAGTAGACGAGATTCCATAGTCACAATGTCGCCCCAAAATAAAGACGTCTGTCTATCTATCTAGGTGCATATATCATTGACTCATCTATTATTTTTCTCAAGGATCAAAAGTCCTTGGTTAAAACTAACTTATTGAATTGGTATTCTTCCCCATAAAAACATGAAAAACTCTGAGAAATGTTGAAAGAAGTCAGAATGACAATCAGAATTTTTGATTAAAGCAATACCAACTTGCCTGGTCATCAACTTCTCTCATCTGAATATTTATAATACCTATCCGGCGGATGATAATCTATAATTGAAATTTTTTCCACACAATGGCATGATAGGATCGCGTTGTTACGAAAATGTCCTGTTGCATTCAATTAATGGAATATGGTCAGTTACACTTCGCTAGTTATCGTACATTCGTTTCTTAGCAACTACACTATAAATTAGAGTGAAGGTTTTAAGTTTGGGTTTTGGATTAACATTGTTGTTTACAAAAATTGAAAAAAATGGCATCCTTTAGAAATTTGTTATAATTACGGTTAAAATTAATCTTAGTGGCTCATTTTGAACGCATTGCCTCTTATATTGCAGGTCCGTTGGGGTACGTGCACCTCTGAAAAGAACAGATCGAAGTACCGTCTATTTTTATCCTGAGATAGCTTTTAAGAACCATCAAAATCAAAGAGAATTCACCGGAAACGCAATAATGTCTTTCACGGTCCGCAACTCCCGCTGCAAAGATTTGTTTTTCATATTTCGGCAGGACGTGGGCCACTTTATTCGAATTACCATTTCGCAGCCTTGATCTGCGCCAAATACTCCATTCTCTCACTGTATGCTCTCCTCTGTCCATGATGTTTGGCTCTTGGATTACCTTCCATTAAGGAAACCCATGTGGCTTCGATTCTAGATTAAAAGGATTTCCTATTGAAAACCTGTTTTCTCCCACAGAACGTCACATTCTTTCACACTGTATCAAACACAGTATTTTCTAAGATTACTACGATAAAAAATATCCCGTGTTTGAATTTATGTAGGACAATTGAAAACAAAAAATCTCAATTTCTATACTTCGTACTCTTTTATGGCTGATTAATTAGTCAATCGAGGTATTAGGACACAGTAGAAAACGTTTACAGAAAGTGAAATGACCATCTAATTTGGGTTTCCCTTAAGCCTTGATTTACGTATTTCTTAATTTTAATTACATGATCATGGATTCTTCAAGTACTATTCCATTATACCAGGAAATACCTGCCAATAACCATCGAAGATAACCGAGATTTAGCGAGAATCGTCGCCTGGTTCAATTGCCAGGTGACAGCACCGCTAGTATAATTCCAAGAAATTACGGGAGATGCCGCAACAGTAACTTTTAACGGAGATATCCGCTAATATGCATTTAAATGAAACAATTTCAGAGTTTAAAAATAGAAAAAATAAAATAAAAACGCCTCGATAGCTTAACTGGCTAAAGCACTCGGCCAAACATCCGAGGGATCTGGGTTCGAATCCCGGTCAAGGTGAATGATTTCTACCCTCTAAAATTGTTGCATCGCTGGGACAATGTTTTTACTCGTTCTTTACATCCGACTTGACCACAATTACTGCCCTATTTGAACGAATCTACAGTTTTTTTTAAATTGTCTTAACCTATTTGAGTTTGCAAGGGATAAATATAAGGGCAGGTGACAAAATTTATTTTTAATTAATTGTCTATTTGTGAACGGCCAAAAATTTTAATTTGACTTGATTGTACTTGAATTGATTGTATGCATTACTTTTTACACCACTGTCAATGTTATTTTTGCCATTTTATCGTTTATTTTTTTCGGCAAAATTTGAGCACGATAACCACTGATGTTGAAGTTAGTATATTGATGATGCAAGTAGAATAATCCAACGGAGGAGAAATGAGATAATGAAGAATCTTAAAACGAGATGGATGAGACCAGAATTTCCCCTTCGTTGCAAATACACTTTGGCTGATACAGTCCTAATCCTACTGTTATACTCACATCTTAATTAATACCATTTACGTGAATTCTTTCACTTATTCGAATTAATGTCTTCCTAGTTTGATGACTGCTTTTTATTTCCCATTTCTTCAGAAGTTTATCCCTTTATATTTATTATTATAAATCTTTATTCTTCATTGAATTCTATGAAATCATATTCTACACAAATTGAGGATTATATGCGTTTAACAATTACCCCTTTGTTTGACTGGTAAGTACATGTGTGATCCTGACTCAGACATTTCCCTGTCTACTTTCATCCTATGCTCAAACCTTCCCACGCCTTTCAAATTGGTTCCTCGACGCAGAAGTTAGAAGGCGTGGGTGTTAACAGTCTAAGTTTTGCAGTGCCTATTCAATTTACATCGTACCACCAAGCTCAGTATCGGAAATCGTACCGCTCTGCCATGCATACTCCGAATAAAACGAAAGTTAATGTCACAGAATCTGAAATATATTAAAAAATCAAATTTACCTCTTCGCCCTTAATGAGTTACGTAACACACTCTGAATACTTAGGGTGTACGCAATGGTAAAATTCTCACAAAATGCACAGTTTAACCCATGTCACTACCTCTGACAAATACCTCGTCACAAAAATAGTTCTACTTGATTTCAAGCAAACTTCGGACAGAGCTTTAGCATCTGATATCCCAACCATTCCGAAATAAGTCGGCACATACGTATATATTTTCAAGCCTCAAAACCAGAGATACCCCGAAATTTATAGCGCGGAAATAAATGAATATGACTATTGAAGGAGCACTGACATTAGCTTCTACGGTTGGGAAATGGGAATAAATACTGAACGAACTTCGGATAGCATGAGACGTCTTTAATGTGGAAAGGATGTGAACTTGAGTATTAGGGGGTGCGCCGGATTTTTAGGAAGTTCCCAAAGATGATTTTATTTTCTTCCGTAAATGAATTCACAAAGAAAAACTAAGATGTGATCTTCAAAGATTGAGGCAGAAACTTATGAATTCAACAAAGATCCACGCGGCGAGTAACAATTAGCGATTTAAAAAAAATAGGAAGATATTGAATTACACGGTCGCAAACAGGTGTTTTACCATCACAGGAAACCTTTTCCACGGGAGGTTCTCATTCAAAATATCATATTTAACTCCGCTTCTAAAGCTTCTTGAATACGTAAAAAATTATGCGCATAATATTAAATAAAGCAGGCAAAAATTCAAATTTACAAATTTTAAGGCTAAACCTTTGTGAAATATACCAGAGTAGGAGTTACTGAATGCTAACCATGACATTTTCTTAATTTTCATTCAATTCACCCTACTGGTGAGTTTCTTCCAGTTGCAGTGAGAGTTATTAGACATAATTAGAACAAAGGCTCAAAAATTAAATGTATGGCGATGCTAGAGTGAGTTGATACGTCGATTGATATTACTTTGGGAGTTCAACGGAAGTAGACAACCTACTTGAAGTTTTCATTTAAAACGGCGGGAAGAAAGGTGAAAGTATATCGAAATAAGTCTCATGGAACGTGAAATTCACACTTTCAGAGAAAGGAGGAAATGTTAGTTCTTTCACCACCCCAGGTGTTCTATGGAGTTATGGTATCCAGAGAATTGAACCAATAGAACTTAAGACGCTGTTCTTCGCAACACCACACATTGGTCGGTAACCGAACGCCCTGCAGACTATGCCGCCGCCGGTGTGAAATAAAGGGTGACTTAAATAAATGATTAATGAATAATAAGTAATAACTAATGAATACAGAAAGTTCCATATTCATTTCCATATTCATCAATTTCCATATTCCTTCGCAACGATTTCTTGGTGAAAGGAGAGGATTGGGGTGGGGAAGTATTTCGTGGTTGTGGGTCGAAGGAAGGCGGTAGGTAGTGGGAGGGAAGAGAGTGGAAGGGCAAAATGCAAATGGCAAAATGGACGGAGATCGACGGATGTACATTAATTTCCAGTGGCTCTAGATTTTGACTTCAGAAGTCTCTTTCGCCATTTAGTTCCTTGGATAGGTGTGGTCTGACATGGTTTCAAACGTTTTTTTTTAACTTCTCGTAGCATATTATTCTTTATGGAATCCCCCGAATGGTAACTTACGTATACACATCATGAATTAACTTATTATTAAATTAGAGTTAAAATATTTTTTTGGCACAAAGTTAAAAGGGCAATGAAACAATTTCAGAATGTAAAAATCATTCGCCTTGATCGGCGAATGGCTCCGTCAATAAGTTACTGTCGCGGCATCTCCCAGTTATTCTTGGAATTTGACAAAGTTAAGAGGTTGAGCAAATAATATTCATGCCCCGATTATTAATGTTATTAAACTATATCTTGAAGGTAAAGACGATGCTCATGAATATGGATGAGGAAGTCTCAGCAGATTATTTCGTGAGTCAATTTTTCCGAGGAATACCATACACATTTCATGAGGGGCTTCTACGGGAGTCGTATTGTAAAGAAAGAATGCGTATTTAATCACTTTCTAAAGCCCAATCACCCGTGATGGCTTGCGGTACGTAACACTAAAAGGGTCCGGCGCAGTGCCTCGTCTGAACACGCAAACACTGAGTTCGTGTCGGGGAGGATATAGGTCAATGAATACGGTCATGGAAAAAATGGGTGGGAAGATCTATGCTCTAATCCATAATTAAATGTGGTTCTCCACGCCTCATTTCTGATTTGTTTCCGGGCACTCAAAAGGGAAGTAAATGACCGCCGAGAGAAATGGAGTGGCATGGGGGAGGGGGAGATAAATGAACACTAAGTCTTTCACACAAAAATATTACCCCGAGTGAATCGTCGGTGTTTGTTAAATGCTGCAGAGCAGCAAAGACAATCGTAATTATGTAACCGTCGCGTGCAAATCTACAGTATTAATTTTTAAGCTTGAAATAGAATTCCACTTAGTCACGGCCTCCACAATCCTCTAATTTATGGCGGTACAATGGCCTAACTGTTTACAGTAAGGATTATAAGATCCCTCTGCAAACTGAGTAACAAGTAAGGGTACACGTAGAGTTTTTTTGAAATTCTACATGGACTCAATTATAGCATTAATGACAATCTGTACTGCTGAAATTATTTCAATTTGGCATTCTACACTGGTAAAGATCCCGATAGCAAAACATCCACTGATATTCTATTAATGACGCAATATCATAACACTGCCTCACGGCGTGGTGAATTTCAAAGACGAGAAAAAATAAAAAGCCATTTAATAAAATAAATCCAGAGAACCCGTTTACTGATTAAAGTCTATACTAACAATTAATAGGCAAATAAAAGTGATTAGAATTGCCTGACGTATATCTCGCATAAATACATGTATCAGTGTAATATTAATAATCACCGCTATTTAAATTAAATGAAGAGATAAATCAGGCAAACTTCAGTAAAATGAAATATAGAAAATTAGAATGAAAAAATAAGCAAACAGAGGTTTGATGTCGCATCATTTAAATGGCGTTGTTCTTGACATTTTACATTTACATAATGGACACAATGCCATTTTATGAATACGCTAATTCATTTATTCGATATTTCACTAACTTTATGAAACTTATTCCGGGAACACTTAACTAATATACTCGTACGTCTATATAAATACCCCATGATCCATCAAAAATGTGGGTGACAGGGAGTGCAAGCATCAAATGGGATTGGTAAGTGATAAGGGAGAGTAAGGGTGTTTAAATGGCTTGGAAAAGGTAAAATAAATTTACCAAAAATCTCGAAAAAGACAAGAAAATCCATATACACGTAGGCAGAAAAATTAGTTAAAAATGTGTTAATTTCAACCCCTAAAAAGTTTTTTGATCTATGAAAAGGGAGAGAATAAAAAAATAATCATTTATACGATAGTACTCTAAGTCTGATAGTCCGCCATACCAAGACTGGTCATAAATAGGTAGAAGTGGAAAGTAAGAAAGGGGAAGTTCTATTAATTCAAGACCATGGTCCCACGGTCCTCACCACTCTAAAGTCACTGGCAGAAAATTCGACACCCCTTTGTTGGCATCGGGCGCCATGATGCATCACTCCAGAGAGAGAGAGAAACTAGGGATAAAAGGGAGATCTTGAAAATTCAACAGAGCATGAATGTTTAAGCATGAAATAAATTAATTGCACTATTATATTAGTTCCATGCGACCATGCTGGAAAGGGGTTACTAACAAAACAAACGAAATTAGTGTAAATTGCGAGCATATGAGCAAAACTAATTGCTCCATTGACGCTGCGGGTGGTAATTGGGATTTTTGTTCCCTGGGACCCTAAAGTTACTATCCCGTATTGCCAATGGGAAGTAGTCTGCTAGTTCTAGCGTCTATTTATCGAATCGTATGTTGATAATCCAACCGACCAATGTATGTTGAATTGCAATTGACGGGACCTCGGCGCTGAAAGAAGCGGCTATGAATTTAATTAACACGTTCAACCTAGCATTAAATAGTCTTTGTTCTAATCATCCCCAATCTAACTGCAGAAGTAAAAACTAATACTACTTCTTTCCTTTCTCAAGTCGAGTTGTTTACAAAGGAAATAGGAACGTTGATAATCAGTATCTATAATTCGGCTTTTTAAGCGATTGATATTTTGTTTATATAATTATATATATATATATATATATATATATATATATATATATATATATATATATATATATATATATATATATATATATATATATATATATATATGTATATACTTGGCGGTGTTGAATATTTTTCAGAGATATCTCGATCCCTACTTGAGGTGCTTTGTGGAGGGCACTTTGAGTGAGTACGCCATCCGTCGGATGGGACGTTAATCTGCGGACCCCTTGGCGCCTTTCGTAAAGAGTAGGCTAATGCCGACGCCCGGTTTCTATCCTCCCTTCATCCTTTCCTGTCCATCCCCTATGGCGCAAATGACCTTAGCTGTCGGTCGCCTCCCCTCAATACTACTACTACTGAAGACGCCTGGTGGAATCCAGGCGAAAGTCGTCAAGCATGACTACTAACGCGGCGGGAACCCGAAAAATGGAGACATCTACGAATCCTGAACGCCACGGAAGACTACGATCCAACAATATATACATATATATGTATATATGAATGTATTTATTTACCTATTTTACGCTATATACATATACATACATATATACTACCTTGATCAAAAAGTTCCCGGAATAACCACCGTGTGGCGCTCCCATCGTTCCGATTTGAGTTCTGTTTTTTTTGTTAAATTGGTACATCTGTTGTTGATATTCCCTTTAAATCTTAGTGTCATAACTTGACATTTGCAAAAGTTACGGTCGGTTTTCGGTATGTCCATCAGTGCTTCCTGCGATTTTTCCATTACTTCCTCTCGGCTGCTAAAACGCGTTCCCCGTAATGGTTTTTTTAACTCGAT